>NC_024323.1:2761593-2854261 GCF_000523025.1 Cynoglossus semilaevis | reverse complement strand
AGGCCTTGTGAGTCAGAATAACTGCCCGGTGCTTGTACAGTAATACTTCTTATTAGATTAGAATCATTTTAAATGTAGTTTAGATCATGCATTTGGATATTCCTAATCCCCCTTATTGATAAGTTGGACATTTACAAAATTGTAATTTTGGCACAAAATCATAAAACACACACAGTCTCCACATGGGGGAGTGAAACTAAAACTTCATTCAAATAGAAAACAGTTTTCTGCTATTCATTAGCCTCGTCTTTTGTTTACTTCTTCTGCATTTTAAAGAAGGCCGTGGGATTGTTTGTTAGGAGTTGGATTTCTTTATTGCATTATAAAATGGTTTAATATTTCAGAAACCCAAGTACAATAATGCAATCAGTTGCACACAAACCTAATGAAAGCCTTATCAAAAAATAAACCCGTAAACTCTACAAAGCATCTGACTTATCAGGTATCTGATGGACAGCCCAAACTTCATCATTATCATTTTTCAAATTATATTCTGTCTCAAGTTAAGCTAACTTTGCTAACTTTAATCTCTGCTACTTAAAAGGGTCATAGCGTGAGATTTAGTGCCACCAATTTACAGGTTTTAGGGACACTCTATCTAGTGGCCTCTACCTATGGATCGAGACAATATAATGGAATCCTAGAATGACTAACAGTTTGGCTGCTTTTGCCTGATATACAGCACTGTAAAAATGTCATGAATCAACATGAAGAGAATAATGAATAATATATTCTTTATAATAGAAAGGCTTTGTAATCTGTTACTGTTATCTACATTTTACAGCTTACCTTTCACCTCGTGGGCTTGATGCAAATCTCAATTCATGTCACATTTGAATTTGCTTAAAAGCATTTTTATGTCCCGCACTTAAAGAAAAGTCAGAGCATCACAAATGTTGATACTAATTATGACATGAAGATCGTAAATCCTTAAACAAGTCTAATTGCATATCATCATCATCATAGACTTTGTCATGTTTAACTACCAATAAAGGGCAAACAAGTGTGGGGTAGATATGTTGAGGGGGAGTGATGGGGGGGCGGGGGGTAAGTGCAATATATAACAGGCAGTTAAAACAAAAGCCTAAATGTTATGTCCTGGAACTCCCTGTTGTTGCTTTATGTTCCTTCTCCGTAGAGGAATAGATGAATGCTGTCAGAGAGCTCGTCTTTCTTACTCGCTGTGTGAACTGCATTATGATTCCGGTGTAAAAACATTGTTCTGTCAGCCAAGTAGCTGTAGGCTGTCTGTGCTATCTGAATAATTACCTCCAACAAAGACGTAGACAAATGGAAATAATTTCCCCTTTTATGAGACGGTCGTATTCTATTGTCTCAGTTTAACAGCCTTGGTCTCAACGCGTGCAGGGGACAGTCGTTTATAGTATCATGTTTTTTTGTCCGTTTGCTGTGCTGGGGGTTTGCTGTGGAGCAGAGAAAACCAGGGTTGACATCGGTGTGGGAGAAGGAGTGACTGTCAAGAAATGCCAAAAAAAAAAGATGCAAAAGTGGAACTATATAGAACGTGTCAAGAGCTGCTTGTCGGTCGTCGATGTATTTACCGTCCTGCACTCGACGAGGCTGGTCCGATGTGTCTGTCCAGAAGTTGAGGCTTCTACTGGATCAGATGGTATAAACCTACTGTATATATATATATATATATATATATATACATATATATATATATATATATATATACACACACAAACACCAAAAGTTGAATCTGGCCCACTTGATGAATTTTGAAAGTGAAAAATGTATTCATCAAATAATTTGACCATAAAGTTGAAGTCAAGTCGATGAGTTATTTATGACATCATCACATTGACAGAGGAGGAACTACAGACACACATGTCCAACATCGAGCGTAGAACTCTCCATACATTCGTAGCGTTTGCTACTGGAGAGAACAGAGACACCAGTTGTTCTCTCAGCTCCCAGTCCCTGTTTTAACTCTTGGCTTTGTGACAGTTTCATCCTCCAGGATCCTCTGATCATGTCGCCGCTCTTGTATTTCCAGTTTTCCTGATTATAGGGTTTGGCTCGTCTCATGTCTTTATACTACTACAGGACGGGGCTTTATCATTATGAAATACTGTACTCCACGGAAACTGCAAATCTACTCATGTCGGTCAAATTAGTCCCACATCCATGTAATGTAGACAGGTCAGTGGGTACTGTACCGGTGCCTAAGTCCAGACCCAACTACCTGAGCAGCATTTATCTTCTCCACCTTTAAAAACATCCCGGCCTTCTCCTCTTATCTGTGCACGCCTGCATATTTACAATTCCTGACTTATTAAAAACACTGCTGTTGCTGACTGGCCCACTCGTCTTCTTCACACACCTCCTGAGTCAACACACGTGGGACCTCACTTATCTCTTTTTCTGCATGTTTTGGTTAGTTAGTATTCACTCAGCATAGAGCTGAAAGCATCTGTGTGCTGCAGCTGCATCAGTGTGTCTGTGCCAGAGCAGGAAAAACCCAACTTCTCTGAATGTGTGGGGTTGAGATGAGGAGGGGAAGTGCATGACAGTGCGTGAGTGACAGAATAATTAGAAAAATGTGATTGTTCCGCTTCACTGCACAACGTCAGAATCTGTTTTTTCCCATAGTCAGTGTTAATTTTGTGTCGGGGGGGGGGCTTTCATGTTTGATCCCGTGTAACTGATATCAACAGTGCTCTATAAACTGGGGTCACTTCTCCTTCCCCTGGTTGTGTAAATATCAAGGATGATAGAAGAAACACGGGTGTGATGCCTGTGATCTGTGCCTCGAGGTAGTTTACTAATCAACAACAACCGACGCTGCAGCCAAACGTGGCTCACACGGCTGTTTCCATGCAGGGGCAGAGACTTGAAAAAGAAAACGGATTTATGCCTTTTGTCATGTTGACTAAAAAGAAAGATGATTAAAGAGAAAAACGATCATGCAGAGAAGGTTGTCTTTCAAAAGAAAAAAAAATCACTTTGATATCTGTCAAAAAGGACCTCGGCTTCAGAGCCAGGCTAAAGATTACAGCACGATAAGGAGTTAATAAAATGAACTGGATAAACGTAGTCACATACATCACCCTATTGCACCATGTTATTGCATTAAAATTCCAATAAAAATTCCAAACTCCTGCCAGCCCTTTTTTTGTTTATGCAGATAAAAGGAACATTGACTACTTTAAAATGAATTTATTGAGAAATTTCCCCCTTTTTTCCAGCTCTGTGTCCATGTTCAGCTTTTCCTGAGTTTCATGCTGATATGTCATCCTGGGCAGTAAGAGGAGCTAAGTAAATTAAATTATTGTGTTGTGCGATAGCAATGAATCAGTAGTAAAAATGATTGCTTCAGGTTTTGGGTGGTGTTCAGTTTTCATATTTGGTGATAGCAGCCAGTTCTAATCCTTAATCTAATCCCCTGTGGTGTTAACTCCATATATACAGTAAGAGTTATCAGGTGCGAGGATGTAGGAGTTTTTAGACTAAAGCGTGGGACAAAACCCAAGCTATTGTTTAGCAAACAAAGCACTTTAGCTGTGATTAAAAATGTCAATACACGATGTTTTCACATCTCCCCTCTATTAAAGACGCCTGGAACTTTTCCTTGATTAAAGCCAAATACGCAGTCTGTTTATGCCTAAAACTAATCAGACCTTGAATGTGGTGTTTTTGGTGCTGGTGGAGCTTCAAAGAAGTCCCAGCTACTCAGCAGATTAGTCAGCCTGCAGGGGTTTTTATGGCCATTTCCATATGTGTTGACATATTTCTCCTTTTTTCCAGTTACAGTTCACCTACACAATGAAATGTAAATGCTATGCTAATAAAAACTGACTACTGATACTTTGGATTATTATGCAACAAACGTATACTATTCCTTCTGCATCCGCATCCTAGTTTATTCCCCCCCCCCCCCCCCCCCCCCAACTGTAAGGTACGTCATATTTCTTGTCTTATCTCGTGTCATTTGGGCTATATTTAGTCCTGATCTCCAGATTGTCTGCAGCGGAGAAGCAGCTACATCCCCCGACAATGGGATTTATGGCGAATGTGGATGAGTTGTTTGTTTGTTTGTTTTTTTAAACCAAAGACAGTACGTGACACATCCAAGCAAAGCAGGTTGAGGAGAAATAGAAATGCTAAATCACCAGCACATGTCCGTGCACAGAGGTTTTTGGTAGCGTGGCTTCAGTCAGTCGACATCTGCACTCAACATGAGCTGACGCACCGAAACTGGGAAATTTATGGAGAATGACGACTTGGCACTATCAGGAGGAAGTGGTGAGCCTTTCAACAGGCTCCAATTGGCTGTCATTTCTGTTGTGTTGTCTGAACACCTGGTAAATTAATTATGCAGACACACACAAACTTGGGGACGTCGGTCGTTTCTGTCAGGATCTTTTTTAGAGTTGCACTCTTTTCTGTTTTTGCTTTATCAGTGTTTTCATACATGACGTGTGGGAAATGTGCATGGCCCGTGAGTCTGACTAAGGCCATTCAACCAATGGGGTTCCAGCCTCACCCAAATAAGTGAAATCTACGTAGAAACGAGGGGACCACCCTGTCCTCGCTCTCAGCTACATGTTCAGAAACGGTGGAAGTGGAGTCAAAAAAGAGGTTTAATTTATGGAGCTGGATGTAGAATAAAGGAGGTTGTAGACTTAAGAGTGATGGCGTACAGCTGTGGGAGGCCCGTCCTTTAACACCTCACTCTGGTGTATAACCAGCCCACCATGTCAAACACACCCCACCGCAGAGCCCAACAGTCAGACACGTTAATTTATCGCCCTGCACTTGTTGCTGAGCGACTTCTAAAGCACATCAGCTGCAGAAAGAAAAGTGTTCCGTCTCTGTCAACAGTAATGATCCGCTACGTATCAAACAGTGCCACACACACACACACACACTCCACGTTAGCTTTTACACTACGATATAAATCAGTAACGCATCTGTACGGCTGTTTTCACTTTTGGTAAAGAAAAGATTTGTTTTGGGCCAGTTCACTGTGACCTTTGTGACCCGTGATCAACCAGAGGAATTACTTAAAGGAAACAACTCTCTTCTGCACCGGTGCAGCTCCTCAATATATACATATTAGTGATATTCCCTTCTCCGCTGCAGAGTTGGGTGGACGGCTAATGAAGCTTTGAGTGATAAACACAGAGCTGTATGATCTTAGGGTTGGGTGAGATATTTGGACTTCATTTCCACCATGATAACCATGATTTATGATACGTACAGCCTCTGTTATAAAAATACTGAAGTATTTCATTATTCTTGGAAGAGACAGTGGAATTTTTAGTGAACTATGATATAATTTAATCCCTTAACCCACATCAACATTTTTTTATATATTTATCTAAACTCATCGTCTATCGCTTAGTTTGCAGGATCATGGCTGGAGCCAAATGCATAGGTCACTGAGTCAGGGCGGGGTTCACCCTTAGTGAGACCTGATTGAATTCACTCTCTCTCATCAATGTCACTTCATTACGTCGTCAGGCCACACCTTAAATAAAACATAAACACATGGACTTCATGTCTTTTCCCGTTGGTCTGCCTTGAATCCAACTGACACCCCAGTATATTTGAATAAAACGTCTATTTATTCCCACAGTTATTGATCCATCAAGTGTATTTTATTCCATCAGGTAGTGATAGAGGCAAAAGGAAGTGTGTTTGTGTGTGTGGGCAATCTAATTAATGAGTTGTTAAAGTAGTCATTTGGATTCTGCTACAACACTTTAATGTCATTCACTTCCCTACAACCAGTTGTTTCTGTCTCTGTTTATCTATAAAACCATTTTCTGTCTTCTGAGTTGACTCGTTGTTTTGAATCATTTTGACAGTTGGAAAAATGCAGTTTAATTGGTGCGTCCACATAAGTACTCTCTGCCGATGAAATTGCAATTCTGAAGTGTATCTGTCACTCACATCTCAAGTCTGGGCAACAGTCACACACTGGCCCACAGAGTCGGTCACGTCAGAATGGCAGCAGTGCTGCTGAAAGACTGGTGTCTGCAACCAAAACCATACTTCCTTCTTCGGGGACTTTTCTCCTCTCATGTCCTGCCTTCATGTCACGTCTGTGTCTGTGAAGGATATATCAGTAACTGGTCATCTGCTGAACACCCGCTGGACCCCAGAGTGATGCTGAAGTGATGATAAGACCACAAGAACCTGCTGCACTTAAGAGTCCGTCACATATGGTCCTGCTTTCTACTGTGGTCTGCCACTACGTACTTTTCAGCACCTTATCGTCATCTGCGGTCACTCTTACAGATGCTCTGGGATATTTTTAGTTTTAAAGTTTAAATTTGTGTGTTTGAAGCAACTTTGTAAAGGATTCTTTGGATTTTACATCATGCGTTGAATACGATCTCTAAGATGTATAATTATTTCTGCTTCCATGAACTGATGGTAATCTGTAAATGTAGTCAGTGCTTTGAGTTAATGGTCACCAGCCACCAAGGTCAGGGTCAGGGTCATTTGGTATCAGGACATTAGGAAAAACAAATAAAACAAAAGATTTGTGTTTGAATGATTATCAAGCAGAAAGGTGTTTTATTAAAAAAAAAATCATCCATGCAGATTCTAATGCACTCCTTTTACAATTTGTAGTTAAATTTCAGTTAATTTTAAAGATAATAACTTCAGATCATTTTACCCACCTCTAACAAGTCCATTTATTTTCTCACCAGTTAATCTTAAAATAAATGATGTTGAGTATTTCTAGTATTTTATTTATATATATATATATTAATTATTTATGTGATTAGGTTCAGACTCAAATCTGCAGAAATGTCTGCTTTCTTCATGATTTATTTTTGGGAATTCTCATAAATGTATTTATAAATACAAAACAGAGAAAACAATCTTTATTATAAACATTAATCAAGAAAATATGAGTTCCTCTCTGAATAAATAACGGCACCACGATGCAGTGACATCTCAGTTTATTGTATTATAATGTTAATTTATTTTGCACACTGTTGTTTTTGTACATTTTATAGCGTATTTCTGTCTCTGGTATCAACTCTAAGAAATTCACATTTACACAATGCATTTTTACATTAGTAAATAAGTACAGGTGACATTCAGTTTTACAGAGCAGGATCCGATCCCCTTTATTAATACCACAGAGGATCACAGAGAACGCCTCAGTAAAGGTCCTGCCCACATTTATGATCTGCCACCTCTGTAACGAAGGAACGTGATGGAACCTAGTGTTCTCCACTGCACAGTAGATCTTACTTCTATAGACTAACAGCTTACCACTTTTAGGAGTTAGAAGTCTAAGGTGACATATATGTTTTCATAACCTATAATGACCTTTTTAGTTGCCACTAGCAATTTATAGCATGCTAGCAGACAGTATACTTTGACCGGCAACCGAGTTGATACCGTTAATGTCTCGTGTTAGTGTGTGTGGTTTATACAGTTTGTTTGCGTCTCCAAAGATGATCAACTTCTTGCATTTACTAAAAACCTTCATTGACCCACAAATAATAAAAGACAACACTCCAAAACAAACAAAGATAAAATAATGGAAACATGACAGAGAAATATCATCACACTTTTAACCTTAAAGAGCCAACACTGTACACAGGCACTTGAACTGTGGGGCACTCTTTGAGTGCATTCTTATTATGTCTAATAAGTGCTACAGAACTAAATTTTATTTGGAACCTGTTTAATACTGATTCCAACATGTAATACTAATACAATATGCACAACGAGGACAATGTAAAAAAAAAAAAAGACACAAAAAAGATGGCAGCAAAAATGTAAGAAAACCAAAGCCTTAACTGTGTATTGCATATTTTTTCTCTGTATGTATTTCTGGTCGTACATTCTCCCATAGTGTGTGTAACTTTACCAGTAGCTTGTGAAAGAATGAAGTTGGTTCATCATGGATGACTGTGCTGCTGGAGGGCCATCCAGGCTCGGGGGATAGAACGTGGTTTGGAGTACGTTTTCTGCTCTGTTTTGACTGAAGCAGCCTATGCTTTAATGTCACTTCTAGCATCAGGATGAATCACACTGACTGTCGAGAAGTGAATCATCCACTGTAGTTGATTGTGTGTGGACAAGTGTGTGGGTGTGTTCGTGGGTGTTGTCACATGTACACACCTACGCAATCTGCCGGCAACACAACGCATCAAACATTTCCTTTCCTTTGGACGAAATGCTGATATGGAACATAACGCCGTGTTAAGTGTTATGTATTTCACTTTGGTTTTGGTGTAAACGTACAATGTATCACATAAAACAAAAACAAAAACAAAAAAACCAACATTTTCTGTCACTTTTTTCCTTAAAAAATAAAACCCCTAAATCTAAGGTAAGGGAACATCATGTCAGAATAGCATAGGGCAAAGTTGTTTTGCTGTTAGTAAATAGCTTTTAAGTGAAAAGTAAGCTAAGCTAGTTCAGCTTTAGGACGTGGACAAGACCATCACTATATTTGAGGTGTGAACAAATCTGTGAGTAATTAAGAAAATGTTTGTACAGCACTCATTTTCTCGGTGAAGGTCTGTTAGATCAACTGTGTAAGCTCTTTGATTGGCCGTCAGGACTAGAAAGATGCTAATACAAACATTTTTAGCATCTACCATGTCAAAAATGTTTTATGATAAAAAAGAGAAAGTCCTGTTTTCCACCACAATTAAACCATTAGTTTCTACATGAAATGTACCTAAATGTCAGTCCATATATTTCAGCTATTACAGCTGTATGTATGTTTACCTATGTCTATCTTCCTACACTTCAGACCGTCGTACCACTACAGAATTGTCTTCGGATTCCTCACACGAATCCACTATGGGTATGAAATCACATATTTAAGTCAAACCACAAGAGGGACCCTGAGGAGGTTTGTGCCCCTTTAGGAATGAACACTAAAGCGAGCCTAGCTACAGTAAACGCCATTTACAATACATCTGACCTCACAGTTACTGCATGCAGCAGGTAGGAGTAACATCAAAGTGGTCCAGTATGATAAAAGCCTTAGAAGTGAGTGTTGGACTAGGGGTGTTTGTATTGCCATGGCAATATAGCAAATGTCAATGTGTTCAGCGTAGAAAAGGGAATGTGTCATGTCATGTTCAGGCTGTGAAAGAAGCCACATCACACCTCTGTAGTCCACTGCAATGATCCAAATAAGAGGCGACTGAGCGTAGGCTAAATGAAGCTAAAACCCTGAGGTAATTGCTACCTGCCTGTGAGGAAGTGGCTCTAATGGGTGCTGTGTTGATATGACGACGTGACGATCCATTAGCACCTTAGCCCTGTTTATGAGGCTCTATAATGCAAGCTGAGCTGTGAGCGAGGCCAACGAAAAGCTGCAGGTGTTTGGTTCCAGTAAAGAGTGCCCGCCTCTGGTTGTCTTTTTTTTTTTGTCTTGTTTTGTCTTTAAAACAACTAGCAGCATAACCTGCTGGGTCATCAATGACATCATCAGACACCATTAATACCCCTAACGGCAGAGAGTCAGCAGGGCTCCACAGTCCAGAGATGTTTCTCTCATGTTGCACATCTAGGACAGTGAAAGCACCCTGCTGAGTCAGCTACGTAACTGGAGCCACAGAAATGAAAAAAAAGTGCACCGGCAGACAGTAGACAAATATTTGGGTGGGCATCATTACAGGCATGAAATTACTGAAACATAACCCGAGCAGCAGCTGTGTCACAGAGGGGACAAAGACGGCGCAATGCAGGAACTAGCATCATGCTGGGGGGGGGGGGGGGGGGGCAATGGAAAGACGGCGAGGGTGAGGTAGTGTGAGTGTGTGGGGGGGGGGGGGGGTGGGTGACAATGTAATTAACCTTTCTTTCCCAAATATGAGTCACTCGTTTAGTCATAGAGGTCCGTCTAAGAAAGTAAATGCTAAAACGGTATGTTATGAAACAAAGTGTTGTGAATCATCTGTTGTTACGAAAATAAGAAATCACGTAACGCTGCTGCGGTTTGTACGTCAGCAGATGAGTGGAGTGGAGAAAATCCAGAGTCAGGAATATTATCTGAGCGTGTGATGCCACAGGGAGTAATGTGATGAGGGGGGAAAAAATAAGGATGAGGATTATGGGATACCTTTTCTCCTCCTTCACCATTTAGGCACATCTATTTCGTAACAGATAAATGTGGAATTAAAGAGAAATGTAAACCTGTGGAGGACAAGCTGGCAGTTAGAGAGAGAATTCAGTCATGTGACACCATGATACTGGAGTAGTCAGTTAGTAGGCGATGTAATTACATATGGTAATGAATCTGCAGGAGCAGTGGTATGGATAGTGATATTGCTGTATAGGATTTGTCCAGGCACACTGATAGACAGGGTTTGTATACAAGGATGAAGAGTCAGACTGTAGCCCATAGATGTTGGGAGGTCCATGCAAGTCCTGTTTTTGTTCTGTGGCCGCTTCGAAATGTCAATTGGAGTCCGTTTTTACATTCTCTTTGTGGCCAATTTTTTTCCCCCTTGTGTTTGGTCGACAACTCAGGTCCCTGCTTTCCTCTTGGTTCCTCTCCTCTCCCTGCCTCAGGGTCGGATGCCTTCTCCTTTCCTTTCCGTTTCTCCTCAGACCTCTGGGGGAGGTGAGTCAGGCTGGGGACCGCCATCCACCCTCACCACTGCAGGGAGAAAGTACAAAAGAAATATGTCATATTTTGTACTGCGGACACACAAACAAGTGACTGGTAGTATTTTTGCATGGTGTTTCTTAACTCCCTCGTTCACTCAATAATTTGTTTCCTTTGCTTTTTGCATTTTTGATTAAGCTGCCTGGGGTTATTACTTTTAGAAACATGAACTGTATTTTGTAAAAATTTTAAGCTTTAGCAAAATACCTACTGAAATAATAACTATGTTAGGGATCACAATTTCCCCTGCAGGGGGCCCTGTAGTGTTAGTCACCCATGCGAACCTGTTAAACTGTAATGATTAGCCAGATAGAGATGGGAGACAAATGCTCGTCTTTCCCACAAACCTCTTAACCTGCTGTCAATTGAAGGGAAGCCATGGAAACAACTGAGGAATGCAGAGGCGCTAAGAGGACTATTGGGTGTTTTCTCATCTTCATCAATGCATCCTTGTGGAAGAAAAGGTTCAATAGCATTTATTTTACAGCGTCTATGAGGGAGGTTCTTTACCAGAATACTCAATTCCACTTCCCTCTTTGAAAACCCTGCAAATTCCCACGTATTATATTAAATGATTCATTGACATTTCCGTTTCCTCAGCTTCTCTTCTCATTTGTATCTCTTCACAAATGTTCGGAGAATGAAAGTGAAGGGCCGCGGTCTGCAGCTCTCCGCTGCTCTTCCGGTTTAAACACTAACACTGTGCACTCTCTGACAGAGACAAACAGCAGAGTGACATTGACGCTGGACAGAACACAGACATCTGGAAAGACACGCGGCGGCGTGCACCTGTACTTCTACCTCCACTGGTTCTGACTCAGCATTGCACCATATTTTAGAGGCAGAAGTGATAATAATAGCCACATGGCTCTCGGCTGTTTCATAGAGACCGACCTCATTCGGGGGGGAATCAATACAAGCTGTCTTTTCGCCCCAAACCAGTTCAATCGAGCCTACAGTGAAACGTGAACTCCCAGATGCAGCAGATGCGGCCAATGTCTTCGTCTGCTCTCTGTTCTGAGGCAGTCCAGATTTTTGTCCCAAATCATGGGAACAATTTGCTGGAACTGATCTAGGAAGTGGGACGGCTTCAAGTTGTCACACTACTGTTATTTTAATAGGTGAAATATATGTTCCGCTTAAATGTCGAGGTGAAAGTTTGTCAAATGATGTTGAAGGCGTGTTTTTGATTTAGACCACGAGGCTGTTACAATTAAGATTGAGCTGCAGTTATTAAGAGTTAGAGTTAATGCATAAATATAGAACTGAACTCAGAATAACAACTCCTGCTGAGCCGTGAGGTGGGCAGGCAGCCAACACGTTTGGAGCAGCCGCTGAAAAAGATCCGTCTCTCTCTCAGTTTTGAGTCCGAAGCATTGGGTTTCCAGAAGCATCTGAGTTGTTGACCTCTGTGCACTGACTGAACGGAACAGCCCAGGCAGATAAGATAACGTGTTACCATTTAAAGTTGTAAAAACAAGGTTGTGAAGTCTTTAACTGCATCCTGAAGCTGACAGGAAGCCAGTCGGTGGGGAGGGGGGTGGGGGAGGGGGCGACGTGGTCATGTCGTCTCCTGCCCATCTGAGCAGGTGCATCTCGAAACAGCTGCAGGTTATGCCGAGACGTCACACAACTCCACGGTTCTCAAAAGGTGGCGAAAGGGGGGTCACGGGGTCAACGGTGGTGAGTGGCGAGTTACTGAGAAATGGATTGATAGTTAATTAGCGTCTCCTCCGTAATCTCACGTCTTACAAAAGCTAGTTTTTTTTTATTTGTTTGTTTGTCTTGGAACGTTTTGACTCCAGAGTTTGTCACATTTCAACTTCCTGACTCCGATTTAATAAACAGCACAAGCTAGAGGCTAACAGTCGGAACACTGCCATTAATAAAGCAGGTTCACACTGCTTTTTTGTACATCCCTGTTGTAGTACTATGAAGTATTAGGATACAACAGCAGGAGTGCTTTTCAGCTCAGTGTTGCTGCTGTCTGTTTTGATTAGTAAAGAGCTGTGGGAGTGAGCCTGGTTTCTTCAAACATGCTACTGTTGACACTGTCGTTGTTCTTCCTCTTGGTAAAATTCGAAGTATTCCCTAAACGTTTTCAAGTACACTTACAGCCTGAGAAGTACATGCTAAAACTTCCTGAGAGAATGTTAAGCAGCTCTGAGGCGTCCCGTCTGCAAAAACTGCATCTGTAATTGATAACCTGTCTGAGGTGGTTATTTCTGTAGTGTTACACAGTGGTAATGGATTGTTGAACTCCTGCAGCTCTGTGGGCTTTCCAGATAATAAAATGATGTTGATGATAGTTGATTGTGGTTCTGCAATAAAGACTTCCTCCTGCAGGCTTTTCTTTTAACAACACTTTTCATTGTTTTGTTGTGGGATTTAAGACATTCTTCTGGTTTTGGTCTTTGTTCTGGTCTATGGTTTTTGTTAGCTTCACGTCTGTTGCAATTTTATACCCTTTTGAAGCTCACTCATCTCACCGAAGTCTACCACTTTACAGTTAGGCAAAAAAAAAAAAAATTAAATATTTGATTGACATCTACTCAAACTTCATTTGGTGCAGGATCAGGTCCAACAGAGAGGAGAAATATTCAGATTCAGTCATTGGTTGTAAGATGTTCACGTTAACTCATTCAACATGCACAATTCAAAGTTGAAGAAAGTGGAAGCCAGAGAGTGGGGGTGGGTGGCTGCTGCACAGTTAGAGTGTTGTTCATAATAGAGTCTAGCACACAAAAGAAGGGCTTTCACCCACAGACCGTGTATAAGAAGTGGGCATAGCTATGTGGTCGTAAACTGTCTGTAAAATGAAGCCCCGGAAAAGACCAGGAATTCTCAGTTGACTTCAGAAATAACTTATAATGACAGGAATTGATTAAAAACATAGATCAGATGTATAAAGCCAGGACGTTATTTTGAGTCTTGTGGCGTCATTCCTCAGTTCTGATCTTCTTTGATAAAAATCTGCCTTGAATCTGATTTAAAAAATTATGATAAAATGCAGTCTAAATGCTAGCATGTATTTTTAATTATGTCTTATCATTTGTTTTCCTCTAAATAGGATTGTCATTCCAAACATAAGAGTCATTGAATTTGTAGCGTTTGTTTTTTAGCTGCAAACATTAAATACTGATGTATCCCACTTTCATTTTGAATATTTATATATCTGTGTGTTGAAGATGTGAGTACACACCAAAGTTTCTGCCCATCAGTTTGATTCAGTATGAATACACTGTGATGACCAGTTCACCTTGTTTTAACAACATTGTTTTATAATATTCAGCAGCCAATGACGTACTGTATGTTTTGTCTACAAATCAAAACCACTATTGTTTTCTGGTTCTATTCCAGTTTTCTCTCTGAGGAAGAAGCAACAACACCGTGAGCATTTCCTGTCATTCTGCCGGTTCCCGTAGCCGCCGACGTCACTATTCCCAATTAGTGCTTGGTAAAAAACTGATGCTGGAACAGTCTTTGATGGGCTGGAGAAACCAGGCCTGGGTCCTGTCTCATAACACCTGCTAATGAGACGGTCGCTTCCAACAGGCAGCAGTCTTTATCTCAGTGAACAAATCCCACGCTGTTCTTCCAAAAAAAAAACACTTCCCTTTATTCCTCAGCATTTAGTGGTTTGAGCTTTTTGTCAAGTGAGAGAAAGGAAAAGAGGGAAAGTGGGAGAGAAGAAAAGTGAAGCAAAATAAGCTTTTCCCCCAGCCTCATTAATGTAATAGGCATCGTGGACAAGGCACCGTTTGAGGAAGGATTTGTCGGCGGTTTAGCTTGTTAGCACGTTGTAATCCTTGTATACACAAGAAGCTAGTGAAGAAAAAAAAGCGGAAAACGCAGTGCGGGAGATAATCATGAAAGAATAACAAGATGTTCACTGAACCCCTCAGGTTTGTGAGCAAAAAATACTGCTTTCATCCTTTTGATGTGCTGTGAACGGTGTTTGAGGAAGGAGAGCTGCTCCGTGTTGAACAGAGGTCACATCTCACTGCAGCACCGATCGCTTTTCTTCTGCGGTTGGCCTTTTAAAGGTCATCCTTCCCTTGTACTGTAGCTGCTTGGAGCAGCTTCCCCACCGTGCACCAACCTTTAATGCACTGGGGTTTCAGCCAGTGAAATTATACTACACCAAAATATAGATCCACAGCAGTGAGCTTCCTGTTCATACAGCTGGATGGTGGCTGAATCATATCTTTAAAATTACAAGCAGAAAAACTAATTTTTCTCATTATGTCCTTCAATTCTGCTAGGAATTCAACTGTGTTGCTCGTTCAGCCAGACTTTACTCTGACAAAGGTGAATATTCACTTCTATTAAAGAATTTGGTTTTAATTCAAAATCCCCTGCAGTCACAAACCTCTGTGTATATTTGACCAGAAAATTTCTGGCCGGAGCAATAACCAAATACAATATGATTTCATTTTACCCTCCTTGTTTGTTTATGCACGTCTTGTCTCCTGTAAATGTTAATGTCATCTGTTTAAATTTTTTTTTTTTGCCTGCAGTGTGGCTGTTGAGGTTCAAAAAGTTTGAATAAATCTAATTTGAAAGGTCAACACAGTCCCCAGACTGAACAAATTAAACTATGTGTATGGAAATCCCCAGTTCAGTTACTGCATTGTTTCAGTACATCCAGCTATACACCAGACCTCATGGGTAATTCCCCCCCAACCTCCCCTATACAGCCGAACAGAAAATTATTAATATTAGAATGTTTAATTTGGTCATTTAAGAATGAGAAACAAAGCCATTCCGTAGCATTTTACACTGCATTATCCAAAGTTTTGTTGAAGATTCTGAAAAACAGTGTGGCCCTCCCATGAAATGAAGGTTACAGCTGTGGCCCCTCAGCTCATTTAGGTTTGAGACCCTGTAGGGAGTTGCTGCTCATTTTCTGTTCATGAGGGATCAGAAAATAAAACCGGCTGTCAGTATTTTCCTGCTTGGTGTCTTCACTATTCCTCCCACAGCTGCACCACCTACATACAGTAACGTTGCATTCCAGTCCAATGCATATTTATTGGAACCTAAAGCACTATGGGCCTCTCTGCACAGTATCACTGAGTACACCAATAAAAATCCTAACACTAAAAATGGGATGGGGACCACCCTGACAAAGACAACCAAATGCAGTAGAGTGTCCTTGACCTTTGTATGTAATACATTACTTAGTAACTGTGTCAGACGTCTATCTAAGAGTTTACTGCTTCAGCCCAGAGTGACATCCTCATGTTTAAACATTAAGTATTCCATGGTGAAACTGCCACAGTGCATGGTAGCTGCGGCCCACCTACTTGCTTCCGGCTGTTGTGAGATGATTTATTGTTAATATCTATTTCAATCCCCAAACCTGTGTTAGTGCTTGAAGGGAAATGTTGGTGGTAAATGATTTACGTGATGAGTTTTTTTTTTTTTTTGGGGGGGGGAATAGGAATATGATGATGAAATGTTGAAAGATTGTGCTCAGGCTGAACTCAAGGCCTTTGATTTAATGAATAGTCCATCCATCAGTGAGGAGGTTCAGGCCACCGCGCTTTCACTCACTCTGCTGTTTTGTTGTTTCAACTTTACAATAACGTTTCTTATTGTTGCACTCACCAATCTGTTCCTGAATGTGTGAATGTGACGGCTGAGACTGCACTTCAGCCTGGGCCTGCTGCTGCTGCTGCTGCTGCTCCTGCAGACTCTGACTGTCCACTGAGATCCCACTGTCGCTGTGCAGCTTCTCTCCCTCCGGCGTCACCATCTGGTTGCTTGTAGCCGCACAGCTGTTAGCTGCCTGTTTGTTCTGCTTACAGCTATTCCACCTGTGGAGAAACAGCATTTTTTTTAAAAGGCAAAATCTTTCAGATTTGTGTTGAAATATGGTTTGATTTCACGTGACTTCGCGTAATTTCACGTAAGTTTAGCACCTCGGGTTTTTGGTTTTTTTTTGTGCCCAGCTTTTCCCAGAATATCATTAGCAGATGACAACCACAGTCGTAGAAATGTCAGATTGATCTGTGTTAACAACGAAGGCCTACAGCAGGTGAAAGTTGTTTCCAAATGCGTCACAAGCTCCTTGTTTTGACATATCAAAAAAAATCTACGATGATGTCACTAGTACTGTAGTGTAAAAATGTTTATTTTGTTTGGAACTCCTACAACTATTCCTGGGAGAGTTGCCAAATACAATCAGTGCATTTTCCCCAACATGGCATTAAAAAAAAAGAAAATATTGTAAGTGACATGAATTTGGATGGCTAAGGCACTGCCTGCAATAACTCTGTGTCCCCTAGGCGGGTCCAACCCCTACTTTGGGAACCACTGCTTTTAAAAATCATCGCACAAGAAACTGTTTTTAAAGGACAAAGGACTTGACAATCGTCACTTACACACTTTTGCCTAGTGTAGCACATCAGTCATTATAAAATAAAAAAAAAATCCCTTATTTGTCCCACAGTGAGGAAATTCAAATATGTGGTTCCTCTGTGGCTCGTACCCAGACCTCCTGCGTGTAAGGCAGTGGTGAAAACCGTTGGACTATGTAGAAGAAGCAGTATTTGAGTAATATTGGTAATAGTTGCAGTAATACGCCCAGCTTCTGATGCTGCAGCCAAACTGATGAGCTATTTACTGTGAGGAAACCAGTGCTTTAATTGTTTTACAAACGACTTATTTCAGGAGTTGATTATGATTATGAATAACAATTTCCCCAGCGTGGGATCAATGACGTTCAATCTAATCTCATTTAACTTAAAGACAATTGGGTTACTGTTACTTTGAAATGGAAAATCAGGATGTACCGAGAAGGTGCCGCAGATTTACGAGGCAGTTCATGTGTTCTGTAGAACATGCCAAAAATGCAGTGAAGCCACATCAGGGGGCTGCACATGTACAGCAGGGTCACACTCCTGTGGCTGACATCGGTGGAGCAGCTGTTTTGCTCAGTGCCACTGTGGAAAGTGTAGCCACCATTTCTCACTGTATCCTGTCACTCGCCAAGTGATTCGATTGGATGACGAGGGTTCCGTGTTTGCTGCAGAGTAAACAAACACTACTCTGACCTAATTCTTAAGTCTGAAGTCTGCACTCCACGGACGTGCGCTGCATTTCAGCATCTGCCACATGTCTCCATTCAAAATAGTAAATCTGCTTCCACAGAAGATACTTCATGATAGCGCCCCCCCACCCCTCCTCCCTCAGCTCCCCTCCCCAACGACTCTCTCATGTTTGTGTCTCCACATGATAAATGAGTCATAATTCATTGATTAAAATATTCATGAGGTTTTGAGTCGTGCAGTACAGTTAGCACCTCTGAGTGTTTACTCGTAAAATACCGGCTTGGTGAAAATGTCAACATAAACATCAGCCCAGATAATGTGTGTTTACTGATGACATAAGTGCAGGAGGAGTATTAGCCACATGTTTGTGAAGCTGCTGATAAATCTTTCACTCACATTTCCCCTCGTCGGCACTTTCAAACAATCAGCACAGTTAATGAGCTTGTTTACTTTGCTCAGATGCGTATCTGCCCAGACTTGTAACTGTACTGAGTGTTCGCATGTGTTGTTGCGTGTCATTGTTTATGTGACATCTGTGTTGCTGTTAGGTGCTGTGACCTTTTTAAGTATTTTCTTAGTTCTGGGAGAACGATCTGAGAAACTCCCTATAAGACATTTGTCGTTTTATTGCCGTCCTATCGTTTCGTTTGTTGTTTTCTGCGACATATGAGATGTTTATATTTAGCTACAGAGAGGCTCATCTTATCTGCTCAGCCCGACTTCTTACCTCTTAAAAACAATGTAAGCCACAACGCCCACCACCATGGCAGCCAGGATGGAGCAGTAGATCGGGATGAGGTTTTCGTTGAAGCCGTGGCCGAGGAAATGAGGGGAGCCGGCACTTGATGTTGTGGTCTCTCCTCCTGGTACCGGGCTGTCGGAGCCATCGGGAGGGAGATCGTAGGTGAACGAGGGTAGAGACGGGTCAATCTCAGACGTGGGGTATATTTCTGTTGGTAGGTTAGGATCTGTGGGAAAGATGATGGAAGAAAATGATTAAAGGTAGCATTGGAATGTTGGATTTTCTAAAAAAATCCAACACTATCATCAGACACTGCCCTGTGTTTGCATTTTCTTAATTGTAGCCAGTAGCAAAGGATGGACAGTTGGATCATCTGAGTCAACTTTTAAAAGTTAAATAAACCTCTGAAACTTTTTTGTCACAAATATTGAATTTCTAAAAAAAAAAAAAATCAAAATGTGGTAAAATGGTAGTTGTCTATAAATTAGACAACTCTGTCCCATAGGGTGTTTCCTGTTTTTAGTATTAAAACTTGCAGAGAATATTTGAAACTTGAAACAATCAGTACTACAGTGTTCACAGAAAGAATGCAGTTTTTGCTTGTGAAGAGTATGAAAATTAAACCAGATTAGAGTATGAAAAATTTGCTATATAGCAATTCTATATAGCCTTTAGCTTAGAAAACTTAGTTAGTTTGAGGGATATGTAGAAATTAAATTGAATTATATTCCGTTTTGACCAAAACAAGAAAACAACTATAACCTATATACCTAAAATCCTCCACTGTAGGATTTATTTTAGTACTGTACTCCAAACCTTCAAGAAGTTGTTGACGTGCACTGACAGAGTAACAACACTACGCTGAAAGAATTCTACAGTATCTTCTGTGGGCTCGTTGCAGGGTGTAGTCACCAGATCCCTGGCCAGATGTCTGATACTGCTCACACACAGCAGCTGTTTCTGATAGACAGATGGGCTCTGGCTGTGTATCTCTGCACAAAAAGAGAAGTATGCTCCTCTGTCAGGGGGCAAATATCTGTCCTTACCCATAAACCTACCCCACACGGCGCACGCCTGCTCCTCTCCTTACCATATCCAATGTATTTGTAGGACATTAAAGTCATGGAGGATCACGTTGAACAAAGTGTGAGACCATCAGGAGGTCAGCGCTCTGACTGCAGTCGACTGTATGCTGAGGCCAGAGAAGCTGTGGTACAGGACGGCTCTGGTTTCTGTCATCACTAAGTCTGGGAAGACGAGTCATTTTCATAATTTGTCCTCATTGCACAGCAACATGCTAACACTGATGGATGTGACTCCTCCCATCCTGTTGTTCTGTTATTGGAGCTTGCAGTGATTCTTTAGAACTGTCCCTCTCACTGGGCTGGGGACAGCAAATGAGGACAAAACCTGTCCGGCCAGAACCGAACCCCATCTTAGCTCAGGGTCCTAGTGGGGACGGGGAATGTGCAGCCCGCTTCAGAGCTAAGTCTGTGACTCCCAGCAGAACCACAGGCTGCTCCTCATTAGCTTTGTGCTGGTGCTCACAAGATTAACCCCACGCAACAGAGCCCTGAGGCTTCCTTCAAGGCCAGAGACTGGAACGCTCAATCCCAATAAGGTCAAAGGTTGTTGTGATTGTCTGATGCTCTATATTGTTTATCTAAATAAAGTGACGAAGTAGGATTATACACCTAACTACTGATTAGAACAGTGAATCAGTTGAGACCAAGGGTCCAACTTCCTACTAAGGCCTATATTTAGGTTGAGTTGATTTGATTTGGTTAAGTTGGAATTATTTACTGTGGGACCCTTGGTAATGTGATTAAATGTTATCAACTCAACCTTGAGGTTTCAAGGTCATTAAAGTTAGATCACAGACGGACATTTTGGGTATATGTAGTCCTCACAACAATAAAAAACCTACTAATGTGTGTATCCCAGCCCTCAGGGTGGAGGGAGGTCTGCTGCGTGACTTTAGAACCTCAGCTTGTGTGATTGCTGAGTTCTGTTTGACTGTCCTGGTGGGCCAGTACATGTCGCTGTTCAATGGCCGTGATCGGCCCCACTGGCCCACTTTGGACAGGCCAGAGCAGCATGAGGTATTTACTGGCTGCACTAGACTTTCAAAACGTAACTCGTGCACAGTCAGTCTTCCTGGTATATACTGTATGTAGGACTGGTTCTGTGAATCCATTCTGAGAGTGAACATGTTGGCTCCGCTATCAAGTTATTTTCTCACTTATCTCTACATGCATTACGAAACAAACTCGTTTTTGTCATTTTGTCCGAGCCATGAAGGCTTTCTGCGCTCACGGTCATTAAATAGCAATAAAGTTGAAAAAAAGAAAAATTGCGAGAAATACCATCGTAATAGCGTTTCCAGTTGCCGTGAATAATCCACGGACCGTACTGTCACCAGTTTCGTTTGGAATGACTTCACACAGAAAAAATGGTCCCTATAAAAATGTTGGCAGTGTGTTCTGGGGGATTATTATAACGATGAGAGCATTGCAATTACAAAGACATGTGGCACAGAGTTCTGTCACCTCTTTTAAGGTCACATTGTAAACTTTGCAGACCTGCATAAATCAGTCCAGGAGCCAGTTGATTCTTCAACTTTGATTGAGTTAAACTGCATGTCGACCAACGCCCTCTATTGCAGAAATTGCCTGCGAGTTATGTGGAGATTTTATTAAAAAGTGATAAATAAATTGGTTTGTGCACAAATGTGGCCAAAAAATAACATTGTACAGGACCACCACTGCTAAAGGGTGTCCACTCAGACATTCTCTTTTCACTGACATGGCAGATAGTCAGGTTTCTCCACATTGATTTGTTGCATAATTCACACTCCGCTACTCCCTTTAATAGTCCAAAGGGACCTTGAAGGGCAACTTATGTGGACGTATTGAAAAAAAGAGAGTTCTGCAGCTCATTAAGAGCCTGCGTACGTCTGTCCGTCTGTGTTGATGACGGGACATTCCAGCCGCCCCGCGAAGAAGATTGGTTTACTGAAATGAAATAAAATATCTTGGACGGACAGAAAAACACAGCACATGTGTGTGCCGTATTTAGAAACACCGAAATGATACAGAGGCCTATTTCAAGCAATGCTATTGATTTGGAGCTGTCTAAAAAGGAGGTAACATTTAAAGGACTGGAACACGGGTGTGTGTATTACATGCATTTCTTGACCTTTCCTGACTTGCAGTCGGGTTTCCACAGGTCTGACATACATCACCGAGCTAATGCAAGGTTGCCTAACAATGTTAGCAATGCAACATGAGCTTGCAAATGGAATAAATTGGCAACAGAACATGGTGAAGGTGGGTGGAGGCGTGCACTCTGCCTTAAGAGGAGGAATCTGAAAACGGGGATGCATGTGGACGAATCTGTACAGTTTCTTTAAACTTCTCATTTTAACTGACAAACACACACGAGAGTGAAGTCAGTGACATGTCGTGTTTACTGTTAACCTTCCTCGCCTCAAAAGTAAACTTTGTAGGAGGTTGGCCGCGTTTTCAAACATCTAGGACAACGAGAACCACCCACCCTGAGGTGGACCGGTGGTGCTCATTTGTTTATCTTTTGACAGAACTCAGTGACCTGGAACAACAGTGTTAGGTTTAAAAATGGCTTCATTGTATCCCCCCTTCTTCTTAGAGGCTAACGATGCTGGGCTATTTCTGCTGCTCATGCCTCTTCTTGGTGCAACAATTGTCCTAGCATGCAGACATTGTACAGCAGTCACCTATGTGGACCTGTTGTATATACTAGCAGTGTCATCCTAAGCAGTGGACATATCCAAGCAATTGTGCGTTGTCTGTATGAACATATATAAGTCATATAACTCATATAAGAAGCTAACAGTAGGTTGTTCCTGGTCTGCTGTTTGGTCTCTCTCAAGATCAGGGTTGACAATGTAAACATGGGAGCTGCTACGTTGAAAGTGATCTACCTACGTTAGATACTACTACATACTATACATACTTTTTATTTATTTTTTTTATTTGAATTGCTAATGATCTACCATTACTCCCTTTGCTCCCTCATGATCTACTGACTGGCCAACCCTGCTCTAGATAGAGTTTACCCCAAGTAATTTGGAATATAAATTCTATTTTTTTTTTTCAAAATAAATAAGTCTTGCTAATACGCTGGACAGAAAGGTGTCAGGAAACCTGTTTGATTTGTCAATATCCGACCTTTCTTTCACTTCCACAATCACTCACAGCAACATTCCACCGTTTGTGGTCATGTCCGCTGCACAGCGACCTAAAGCTAAAACAGAGGTTTCTACATCTGTTTTCAAACTCGCCTTCCGATGAGGAAAACACAACGGACTTCAGACAAAAGGCTGCATACCTCAGCTGGGGTAGAATGGGAGTTTGAAGACAAGAGTTGGAGCTTGAACAATTTGATTTTGGTTTTGGTGGCTTAACAAGGCTCGTGAATCAAAACTAAAACTAACCCAGGGTTTTACGAGGACAGCGCCTTGTGAGTCAGGGTGATGTGTTTATTAGTGGAGTGGGGACAAGAGGGGCAAAAGAAAAAAAAAAATTTCATTTTATGAGCCATTGAGGTCTTTATGGTGGAATTAACCCAAGGGTCCTGTGCGGAGGTTGATGTCTTGCTGCTGCCAGTTCAGGGGGAGATGAGCAACTGTCAGGCTCATCACAGGCACAATGACCCCTTTATCAGACACCAAACACTCTCCCTCTGTCTCAACTCAGCCTCTATCTCAATCTTCTTTAGCGTTTTGTCGCCTGACCTGCACACATTCATCACACACACGCACACACATGAACTCTCTCTCTCTCTCTCTCTCTCTCTCTACACACACACACACTACAAATTATGAGGGCTCTGTATTTGACTGGGGAGGGTTAATAGGGAGAGCGGAGCAGCAGACAGAGAGGCAGAGTGTTAGGGCGTGAATACCAGGGGGGTGAGGATGAACAGAAGAGCTCCTGTAAAGTGCTCTGATTAGCAGGAGTAATTATACTGTGGTGGTGAAGGCTCTGAATGCACACTGGCTACCTTCCACCACGATGGCAGACCAACCACTCACACACGACTGTGGGAAGAGATACAGAGAGACGAGGGGGGATGAAAGCGGGTGAAGAGCGGGGTAATAACAAGTAGAGAAGTCTCTCTTTATCTGTTTTTTTAATCTTTCACTCTCTAGAGCCCAGGGGAAAAAACTCACACACAGGCACTGACTTAAAGGTATAGTTCACAAAAGAATTAAGCCATGGATTTAAAAAAAGGACCCTCTCCCCTCTTCTCTTTCTTCCCCCTGTTATTAAAATCTGCCATCAGCTGTGTACGGTGGTGGTTATTAGTCGTGATGCTGCCCTCTGCCTGTAGTTTTCTTTTACCCTGGCATATTGTTAGTGGCATATAGTACAAAGTCAGAAAGTATCGTAACCTATTAAACTTTGTAACTCTTGCATTCAGATGTATTGTATATCAGAGTTTGTCCCAGGATTTTATTGGTTGTCTGAACTTCAGACCAAAATAAACTGCACTTCTTACATCAGCATCAGGCTTTGCTGGTTTAAAATGGTTGAAATCATTCAAATTGTGTTTGTTGCTTCTCCTACAAGAAGAAGAAAAATGGCTACACAGTATGGTCTGTTACACACAACAGACCGTAAAATTCCTTTAGTTCAGTGTACGTGGCTTAATATCAAAGATGCTGAGAGATTTTTGGGTTTTTTTTCCAATTATGGATCAAAGAGGTTTACACATGTGTATTAAAAAAGGCAACGTTGAAATGCTCTTGGCAGGGGAATGAAGTAAGAGCTGTGGCGTGTGTGTGTGTCACTTTGTGTGTGCTGCTCACAGAGGTCACACAGCGAAACCTGAGCAGATGCAGAAAAAATCCCAGGACTCGTATCGACACAGAATAGCAGCACAGCAGCGAGGCTGCAGCACTCTCTGTCTCCTCTTATCTCTGTCTCTCTCCCACTGTCACTGTATCGCGTTATTGACACTCGGTGACAGCTTGATATGAACTGAGGTTTAAGAGATCTGAAATCGCTCCGGCCGGATCTCCTTTCCACATTTAGACTATATAGAGATGGAGAGCGGGTTCTAAATTAAAAATCCTTAGACAGGATGTGGATGTCAGCGGGGTGGCTTCCTATTTGCTGCGGAAAACATATCTGTACAGTATCCTGGAAAGGTCTGGAAATATCATCACCACCACATGTGACTGCAGCTACTGCCCACAGACAGTTGTGCAATGTGAAAGGGCTCCTCTTTCAGACAGACGCCCTGCAAGGTCACTGATCGTGCCATCTCTCATCGCTGTTTTTGGTAACAATGCCATCCCTCAGATGAGAAGAAAGGTCAAAGGTGGGACCTCGGCGTGGGTGGGCGCTACGTGGGCATGTGGCCTACTGTAAATCAGATGTGGAGATATTACATGATCGGCATTTAGGCAGATATAGTGTGTTTTTATTTACGGCTGTCACCGAAGACACTTCCACCGCCGTCGCCTCCTTTGCTTATTTACAACAACCGAGGCTCAGCGTTATCTGAACGGCCATACAGAGCTCGCCCTGTTTTGATATAAGATAAATCTGGAGCCTGATGGGAAAAATAAAAGGACAGGGTTGGCGAGAAGAAGAGAAGAAGGAATTCTGGCCACTCCGACCATGTCAAATTGAGTATGCATGCTCGAATGATCCGCCCATCTGCAACATATCTAACAACTTGGAGCGGAGTTTGGAGTTTGAATACTGTGTGGAAGACATTAACAAGGCAATGGTTTTTTCCACATTAGGATTAAAAAATACCATTATTATAGTTGGTATACAGGCGTTCGCTAAAGGTGTGTTTGTGTTAGAATAGAAGGAAAACGAATGCTGTGACGTTGGATCGTTCCTCTGTCGTCACCATGTAAATACACAACCACACCGATCACTCTGTGAGGCAGCTGTTTTAGATCTACTTACAATCATAATCAGCACCTTGCTCATTATGTTAGCATGGAGCCACTAGCCTACAAGGAATGTATGATGGAACTGATTGTAGTGTAATTGGATCAGCCCTAGGCTTGGGATTCTGACTCGTGTTCTGCTATATTGGTTACTGTAAAGCTTGACTTTTTCGCCGCAGCATTAATGCAATACCACCTGTATTATGATATTAGCTGTTAGCGTTGGGCATGGCATTTTTGGCCTAGCAAGGCTAACATGTTAGCAGACTAGGGAAGATAGAAAATGCACAAATTTTGCCTGCACACATCAGAAAGAGCAGTTCTCCAGTCCATCACGTGGACACACATCAGGACAACTATTCACACGAATATTAATAAAGAGTCAATTAAGAGTGAATAATTAAATTCTGAATCTTTTTAGACCATTGGACGAAACCAGAGTACATGAAAAACCGACGCTACCACAGGGAGAATACGTCACCTCCCTACACCAAACTTGCTGTAACGCACTAACCCAACCCACTTTTTGATTGTGTAGCTCAGCATCAAAGACCAATTCTTCAAAACCGGATGACTCAAATCTGTACAGTTTTTCAAAGCACCTTGATGTCAGTCAACAACGTCATTCCCCCAGGAACGTTTCTCTTCTCGAATATGTTCACAGTTTCAGTGGCATTTCAGCCACCGATGTAATGAAGCTGCTCTAAGCCAACCTTCTGAATACAAGCAGAAAAGTCTTTCTTCCACGTTGTTAATCAATCTGGCAGATTTCCTGCTAAATTTGACCTGATGACTCACAGCATAAAAAGCAGTGTGTAGCTCAGAGGAGACCACATTTTAAGTGGCCCCGCTTGCGCTCAATTTTTAGAAAGGTCATGATTTATTGATAATAAAAAAAAGAAATACACATCTAACACCACTAATGGTGTTTGCTGCTCTTGGAAGGACAGGTGGTAAGTCATCGTTATTAGCTCTTCTCCACCTTATCTACATTCGCTGCTCTTATCTTTCCTTGGACCAGTTCCTGCTCCCTGTCAAATCTAAGGTGGTTTATCAAATGAGGGAATGGCAACAGCCTGGCAAACACACATTACATTTGCTACACAGTTAAGTGATCTATTAAGGTTTATTATGGCATTTTCTAAAAGGATCTTTGAAACAACACAGGTGACGTAGTCCTTTAATACACGATGCCTGAATCAAAAAAAAAAACCTTAACCTTGGTGTTTGTATTAAAAGCTATCATTAAAATATTCATTTAAAATGTTAATGCACTGAGGAGATCAATACTCAACCCTGCATTAGTAAAAGCTCCAGCTATTAAGAGCTTTCTGTAACACATTTAATCACATCACAAGTAAAGTGGCTCTGGACATAGTCTGCACAGGAGCTCGGGATGATGGGAGAAGAGCATCTCCTAAATATAAACCAGAAAACTGCAGTACTTCCTCCATCAGGTCCATCATTGGAGAGAGGAGTTTTATCCTAAGTTTAAAAACCTCTCAACCCTCACTTTGTCATTTCTGCTTTTGAAGAGCAGCTTCATAGATGCATTTTTTTAGTCAAATGATTGGAGCGAAACACCATGTAAAACATTGTCCCACCCATTTTTAAGCTGCAGTCCCCCCCCGATGTGCTTGATTTCATGCCTCATCCAACAGATTATTTACAACTTCCTCGGGAAAGGATAATAGCTCCACTCTGCTCCTCTGCCAGTGTGTCCTCTGCCTGTGGGAGAGCTGATTATTCAGTGTCTCTGTGTTGACACTGCAGTAGTCTTTGACCTTTTAATGCCCAAGCTTTCAACATGCTGACCTCTGACCTTGCCCATCCCACACACAAATGTGAGAGTCACCCCGTCTGTCTGGTTCAAATATTACTAATACACCGTTGGTGCCTCTAATACTGCTCTCCTAATACTGACATATATTTGGGTATGTTGTTTTTGGTTTTATTGTTGCCATAGAACCGAAAAGTTTACATTTGTCGTTAGTGAATATAAACAGAGTTGAGGAGGTGGTTTTATTTTTTATTCATTATTTATTATTATTATAATAATAATAATTATTATTATTATTATTATTATTATTATTATTATTATTATTATTGTTATTATTATTATTATAGGGTTGCAGACAAATGCATTGACATTTTCATTTAAGGATTTATCCACTAGTTATTCATTTTTGACAAAAATTATTATTATTTGTCCAGTATTTAAATTTCAATCTTATGTCCTTGAGTCAACCTCACTCTTATCTTCAACCAATTCTTGCTGGACACCTAATCGTGCATGAATAATTCATATAATATTTTGACTGTGTATGCCAGCTATGCAGTTTGTTACTGGTACTAACGTTGTACAACAATGGATTATGTATTGTTTTGCCGTGGACTTACTGTGACAGACAGAGTCACGTGTGGGCGTGCACTCAGCCAGCTCCGTCTCCGTGTCCTCATCACAGATGGTACAAGGCAGACAGGGTTCGAGGGAGCTCTCTCGGTCAGAGAAGGTATTGTCCACGCACTCTTCGCACACCGTGTCGTGTTCATGGTCACAGTGGCTGAACACGCCCTCTCCTACTGGACAGACTGTGCAGTGCTCGCAGCGGCCTGTGTTGTAATTGAAGAAGTAGTTGTAGTTGCAGACGCACACGGCATCGTTGGAGTCCGTGCAGGGCGTCTTCAGCCGCATCAGGCCGGTACACTCCTTGCACGGCTTACACTTCTCTGTGTGACTGTAGTTCTCAGAGAAGGTCTCACCTGCAGGTGGAGGAGGAGAAAAACGAGAAGATGAGGAAACGTGAAGAGAAGAGGAAAAGGGGGCGTAAAGAGTGACATTAATCATGTTTACTGTAGCGTTATTAAAAGGGAGAACACATTGATCTGCTGGGTTCGTAGTGATCTGTGCCGGAGGACGAGAAAGGTGCTCTGGTCGAGGTCTCAGTCAGAAGCCTGCTGCGCTCATTATGGTATTGATCTGACTGTGTTTATGCTCTGCTGAGTAAACTGCTTGGATTTCACTCACGCACAGAGTGGAGGAGTGCATCACCATAGTAATAAAGGTCGGCCTTGAAAAGTTATCCAGCACAGGGTTAAAGGTTAACCAATACTTTGTTCATGTCACACACACTCACACACATAGTTAATTAAATAAGGTATTGTAATTAATGAGCCAGTAATCATACCTATTCAACAGTTATCAGACCCATTATTACAGACTTCATTTTAATATCAGTTTTAAAAATGACAAGAAACCAAATCAAATAATGTTTTCAAAAGAAATATTGTCATTGTGAAAGAGCAATGTCCATGTGACATTCTACTCTGACACTGATAAATATTTTATTTTCTGAGACAGGACTGACCGACCTCTGACCTCTGGAATTAGATTGAAATTTCTTCTCAACATTTGAAAGAAAATGATTCCAGATCTGACCGCCAAACCAATAGCTGATCGCAGCAAAGCCGCGGGGAACGCAGCTCAGTTGACAGCAGCGAGGGGAAATCCATGCCTTGCTAATTGCCTGCTGCTTTTTAATTATTGCAAACACTTGAGATGTGCTCTTCAGGAGCATCCACATCTGGGTTACTCTGGAGAGTGAGTTGTTAAAGATGTGGTGACCTCGAACTAGCCTCCTCTTATACGCAGAGATCTTAGGAGCACAAAGTCATCTATTAATAATGCATGTTCGTGTAGAATTATTTTCAGATATGATGTGATGCCTAATAACTTATTCATACTGCCGGCCTAGCATGAGTGTAGTTGTTGTTGTGTTTTAGATGACGGAGCGGCTGCAGTGCAGAATTACTGCTACGCTAGACTGTTCTCCCTAATATGAAACAGTCACCTTGCAAAAAAAAAATGCACTTGAGACACAAATGGCACACTTTCCCCAGAAAGATTGAGTCCAGTCATTGTTGTCATGTGGCATTCCTCAAAACAATACTGGCTGACGGCGGCTCCACAATGTGTTGGATTGAACAGAGAACTTCAGCGTGGCAGCTGGGGTGGTTATGTAATCAACCAGCCGAGGACATTTACAAACATATGATTAAGGGACAAGAATGCACGTCAAAACATCTTTGTTAACGTTTCTTTTTTTTAATTACCTCCAGAACCTGTTTGCCTCTTCAATTAGCAAATGAAGCATGCAGCAAGTTAACACTGGTTCAAAATCTGCTGTGTGAATAAATGTGCACTGTCTTACAGTCAAATAAATCACTGGAGCTGGGTGGAGCAGTAAATGTCTGCCACATTTGCACGATTCTCAATCTGCATATGCCTCTCTGTTTTGTTTTTTTTTTCTGTGATCATTTCCCCAGAGTTTCATGTTGAGCAACAGCATATTGTCAGTGTGAAAAGCCCTGCGGCAGTGTCCCAGCACTGGCTTTTTCATTGTACAACCGCACCAGAAAGTAAACACTGACACAGACCAGAGAACACCAAACACCTTGTGAGTTGCAGTACAGCTAAGAAGCTGGTGATGAACAGTGTCAGTGAGTACAGACACAGTGAGTTATGGTACAGAGACCCCGAGTCGCCGGCTCTCCAGGAGTGACCGCTTGAATTTTGTCCAAATGAACGTTGAGCCTGTTTGACACAGCGCAATCAACAGCCTGGCTGGGTGGCCTGGTGCTCACCGTTTAAACCCAAGTGGAGAAAACATGATGTTGTAATCAAAGTGCTGAGAAAGTGCTGATGTACGACTCAGAGTGGAAGGGTCAGGGGAAAAAAACAGCAGCAGGGGACAAAAGTAAGGGTCAGCTTCCTCCTCAGGTACGTGGCTCCAGTTCTGCCCTTCATCTCTGACTGTTATTAAAGGGAAGCTGTCCTGAGGTGTCTGGAGAAGGAGCAGAGTGACACTGGCTCAACAACCCGGAGTCAGACAAACAACAGACCTCTGGGGTAAATGGCTATTTGAATTTGGAATCTTGAGGCCAGTGTTTTCTTTGCGGCCAAGCCCGACCAGCGGAGCTCTCCTCCTCATTCGTTTCAATTATCCCCCAGCGCACAGGCTTCCTCGCTAATTTTAACTCGCATGCTTGAGCCTCTCTGCACTCTTTGTGTGTAAACACATCTAAATGCGACCATATGCATTCAGTGTCGAACGGGCACGGCATGAAAGTGTGTGTGTGTCTAATTTATGTGTATCATCTGGGGGCCACACGGAGAAAGTAAAAGGCCATCAAGATTTAAGGTGGAGTGTTTTCTTTAATAAAATATGATCTTATTTTTTTATTGCCCCCAAAAGAGCAGCCATGAGTGCAGCTCAGCCGTTAGAGTTCCCATGCCGGCCAATGGGAATGGTCGGTGGAGGCGTATAGCCTACTGGTGCATTAAAAAAGAATGTCACTTCAGCCCATGAAGGCCGGTCCTTCAAACACTGATGTGTTTCAAGCCCATTAGCATCATCAATAATGTAAGTGGATGGCCCTGAAACTGCCTGTCCATCTCCACAATCAGCAGTTTGGGTGTAAGCTTTTAGCCAGCCTCACCTTCTCTCCCTCCAGTGCGTGTCAGGAGCCACATTAAAGCAAAGACCCTCACAACTGACCCCCTGTGTGCAGACAAATCGTTGGGTAAAACCTTTGTCTTTTTTTTTGTATCTGTGTAAAATTATCCTCACGCTTCGTTGGCTCATTTAATTCACCCCCAGATTTGAAACAGGTGTTGGGGATATTACCGAAGAGATTATTAGGTCGTGAGAGAGTCGTGGTAATTTAACCATCAACCTTTTCTCCTGCCTCCTGTATCCCAGCCTGCTCTGCTTCAGTTTTCTGTCGCCTGACAGTGAGGGCATTTCTGTGACACACGTGGTCTACTAATAAATGACTCTGACCCACAGTAACATTTTATACTAACCATAATGAGGACTAAAGGGGTCTTCATTCTAGATGGTAAGTCCAGCCAGAAGGTCTGGGTGTTATGACTCATCGCCGTAGTATATCCCTGTCTGTTTCATCTGGAGGAGTGACCTGTCGTATGTGTCGTCATCTAACAGAACACTCTAACAGAATAATGACTGTCATAGTTTATCTCATCAGCTCACAGGAGCCGCCATCCTACCAACGTTGTTGTACTCACAACAACTGCTTAAGAACTTGAACTTGAACCTGAAACAGCGCCCCCTGTGAACGTTTTCTATGATCCCCAGGGGTGGTCCAACCCTTACTTTGTGAACCCACTGTGTTAAGGTCTAGATTCCTTTTTCATATACCAACAATATCTACCTCGTCTTTAATGAAGGTGTTGCTGTGGTCAGACAAAATACATTTAGCATAAATAAATAAGAGTCTTTTTGCACTTTTGCAAGGATTTTTTTAAAGAAATGATTAACTCCCAGACTCTTCTTCATTGTTGATTCAACTTTTTAATTAAAATTAAAAATGGTCCTCATTTTACCCACGGACTTCCAACCATAGTGCAGGATGCCGAGCTACTCTTCAGACTGTGTACATCTGTTATATATGCTCTATGGTAGTCTATGGAAAAACAAATCTCCTTTCCACCTTGTCTTCCTCTTTCCTGGTACAAAGTTAGAGGTGCTTCTCGCTGCTCTCCTCAGGCCTCACCAAATGAAGCTGTGATTCCACTTTTCATCCTCCTCTAATTCCCCAGTGAGCCCTGCTCCTGTCGTCCAGCGGGGCTAATCTTTGATGCCACATTGACTTGTGAGGCTCTGCTTTTCTTCTGTCAGGTCTTCAAACAGTTTGCAGTGCAGTTTTTTTCTGAATGGTTCACTAAGTGATGGCTGGTCTGGTTTTCTTGTCTCCCATGACAGCACAGAAAAGTGGAGGAGACTGATAAATAATTCAGCAGTGCTTACGCTGGCACTCGTCCCAAGCCGAGATCGAGGGGAAAAAGGGGGCTGCGGTAGCAGGAAGTGGGGGATTTAGTGGTATGGTGGTAAATAAAGATTCACCCATATTTACCATGAAACAGGAAATGGACGTGCTGTGTTGTTCAATTATTAATTTTTTGCACTTTACACAATGCATTCATAGATGTAGTTTTTAAGGTGTTCCAGCGTGTGACGTTCCCATAAATCCAGCGCAGCCCAGTGTGGGTGCGTGTTCACTTATAGGAGCCTCAGGTAAATTAAAGTTTAATCTGCTGGAATAAAAAAAAAAAACAGCATGAAGAAAAACAATGAAAATGAACCTGCACTGAAAAGAACTCCAGGGCATTTCACCTGGGTTTGTACTGAATATTGTTCTTGTTTTTCAAAAAGTACAAAACGGAGATAGAATAATGGAAAACTGTGCACTGAAGAACAGAGATGTTTCATTGTTTGCTCTAGAGAGAAAAAGAGAGATGGAGATACAGTATATATATAAATATATATGTATATGTATTATAGACAAGTGAGTGATAGAGTATATGGAGAAAGAGCTAAATATATACATATATCAGTATATGTATACAAATACATATATACATATACATCTACATATACATAGAGACCGAGAAATATATGTATATATGTAGGTATGTAAATATATATTTGCAGAGAGAGAGAAAAATCGAGATTGATCTATAGATAGATAGAGGGATGGATGGATGGATGGATGGATGGGTGGGTGGATGGATGGATGGATAGAACCGACAGATAGAGTGATCAAACCACAAAGCCAGAGGAGCCACTGTTCCTCAGGTGTCTGATTGTTAACGTGCTCAGACTGCATCCTGCACAATAGTCCCAGCACAAATACACAATAGGATGAAACCAGATGATTGAGGCGCAAGACATCCAAATTACAAAAGCAGGTGGATGAAGGCTCAGTGCTGACGAAGGCAGACACAATGTTCTGGTTTTAATAGTTTAACAGGAGGTACCTTTATTAAGGAGTGATGAAGAACTGAGAGCACAGAGAGCTGTTGGGTTCCAAGGCTTTAGTTTCATGTAACTTTTATGTCTTTCATTTCCCCTACCTTCCTCTGTTAAATTTGTGTTTCCTCATTCTGTTGTGTCCATGTTAGCGTGTGCGGTCAAGGGAAACACTGTTTTATTGACCGCCTCTGGACAGAGATTAGAGAGGAACAGTGTCAGTTTGCCATTTATTTGATCTTAAAGGGACAGCACTATTGAAAGGTTATAACGTGTTTGTTTTAGTTTCATAAAATTTGACTTCACCGGTCAACTTCTTAGAACACGAAAAATAGAAACCTTTCTCATCAGGGATGAGACTACACTCACGATGAGAGCTACTTAAAAATCACGTTTGAGTCTAGATGCCCTTGGGGAAAAAAAAATACATGAATGAAAAAAGATAACCTACTATTAATTGTCCAGATTGCCGTGGCGTACAGGACACAATTTTTTGCCATGCTAACTATCACCTTGTAGTTCCTCAGAATCGTGCAAGAGTTTAGGTGCAAATAGAGTAAACAGTGTTACTGTTCCACACAAAGACACTCAGCTGTTCTGTCCTACGTTTTCAGCCTGTGGTAATTGTTCCTAATTGTTCGGTGAAACAATAGTCTTTTCAATATTTTTTAATTCACTTTAATTAGGTAGATCAAATGACTACGGATGCTTTGAAGTAACAGTATGCATGATAAATGAGCAGATCCTGCCCTTTGGTGCCTGGAGCTCTAATACCGTTTTATCCACTAATACAGACGATGAGTCATAGCAATAGCTGTCGGGGGGAAGGCGTGAGGAGGGGGGCTGGCTGAGAGAAGCCAGTACATGATGGAGAAAATAGGAGACACGGCAGGCGCTGGGAGGATTTGCTGGTCGGTCGGCATTAGGCGATACTGTACGTGAGTGGAGAAGGAAACGCTTTTTTGTTAATCACAGTCTGTGATTAAGGGCCAAGTCACATTATAGGGAAACGAGGCTGCGGTTTAACATCTTCACAATGCCAACATTTACAACAGGGAAAGAAAAGGAATTGTGAAACACAACATGAATTCCTCACAACCTCGGAGGAGAGATAAAGTGCAGATATTTGGACAACTGCAGTGCAGACTCCAGGCAAAGACAAACTCAATTTCCTGACCAAGTCTGTCATTTGCATTTTTGCATGATAGACAGATAGAACTTCATTAGTCCCTCAGGAGACGGACATGATGATGATGCTAATTAGCACACTCATTCACCTTTCCAAGAAATTGTGGAGGGTCTTTGTCTGTTTGTCTGACATTGACATTGACATGGTGTTCATCAGGGCTTCACATACGTGACTTGGAGTTTTTGGAGATAACACAGCTCTATATATAGTATGTATGTATGTATGTATATCTATATATATATGAGAAAGTATATGTATATGTAAACAAATATATTTATATATATATTATTTAATTTTTTCTCATTGTTGACCTAATGATAGAGTTCAAATCAACTTGCTTTGCTTCGGGCAATGCTACCAACGTTGCCAACGCTACTGTCACGCTCTTGATGTGTGCAATTATTACCCTGTTTGTCTGCCAGTCGCTGTGGGCTGTGACTTATTCAAGGCAAAGAGTGAAATCGTCCAAGTTGTGAATAACAATTAACTTAATAACAAACTCATGAGACACAGACAAACATCCCATGCAAAGAAATCTGTAAGTTTAAAGATATGGAAGACCTCATCAACATCCTTCAGACAAATGTGCCTCGCATTCTCATCCAGTTGATACGTCTGCTGCACACAAGTGATGTTTTGTGTGTGTGTGTTCAAAGACTTTTTTAGACTTTTGCAGCGACCATTTTCCAAAATATACAGATGTTGTCAGGATGGATTTATGCGACCGATCAGAGTTCAGTCTGACGATATGGCAGTAAAAAGGGTTGGTTCTGGATTTCTGCTCTATCAGTCACCACAGAGCCGCAGACTGTCCAGACCAACATGTGCATTTGAAGGGTAGGAAAATGCAGCACTGGTCAGACTCAGAGCAGCAGGTGAGATTCATTCGTCTTGTTGCTGTTCATCAACCCCCCCACCCCTCACCCCTCCCTTCCAACTCCACGCTGACACCTGTGACCTTATACTCTGACGTTTTCTCTGGGTTGTGACAAAGTCACCAACAAAAGCAGTGAAGGCAGCAGGCTAAAAAGGTACGACTGAGACAAGTAGCGATCCTGGCTTTCTCTCCTCTGTGACACTGCAGTGTTGGCGTCCGTCCTAGCTCTGCTATGTAGAGCCCGCCGTTCTACATAATGGTTCTCAGAATGAACACAGATGTACGGCAACACAGTTGGACCCACTTACAAGCATCAAATATGTGGATTCCTGCCTCAACTCTCTCTCTCTGCTCCATCCGTGAGTGATATGCAGACATGCTAATGACGGAACTGGATGATAGAAGTTGGGTTTGACTGTGATAATGTTTGTTTTTGGAGAACATGACCCATACAGGCTCTAAAGGCAATGGAAATGGAAATCCATTGAAGTAAAGGGAAGAACGTTGAAAGAAAAGAGTCGGTGCTAATTGGTCATGTGTGAGCAGTAACGGCACCAGCCAGGCAGCTGTGCAACACATTTACATGTACTACTACATGTGTACAGCCAATGCTATATTTTTGTATCCTGTGTACTGTGATTATTTCCAGATTATTTAATGAGTCTTTTAAGTCAGACAAATTCCACCTCTAAAATAGTTATGATTGAGGAGTTCATGTGTGAGAAGTGATTTGTTTGATACGTTGCAGCAACAGTTCTCACACAGTTCTGGACCAACGTTTGGTCAGAGTTGAAAGTTGTTAAGTTGGAGGTCTGTGTATTTGTAACTATTCTTTGAAGGCGTCAAAGGATGTAGAAGCACAAAGTCACATCAAAAACAACAGGTCTCACCTTCTAATGTGACTTTTTCAAGTCATTATTTCCCTCATCGTTCTTTTCTTTCTTCTTGACCTCACCTCCATTTTCAAAACAAAGTTTGAAGATTAAAAAACAACTAACGTTGCAGATCTTTTTTTTTTTAACCAGCTGTCCGTCCCAAACCCATAACTCACAATTCTCTGTAGGACATTCTATTGATCCGTTGATTGACAGCTAAGCACTTTCCTAAATTTAGCTTATTTTAGCTCAAATATCTCATTAAATATTTAAATGATTTGCCATGGACCTTTAGAGAGAGGCCTTCACTGAGTCCATTTAGCAAACGGCAGCAAATGCAAACATTAGAAAAAAATATTGATGTCCATACAGCGCAGTATATAATGAGTTTGTGATTTTTGAAATAATGGCTTCTGGAAAAGTTCATGTCCAGTTGTTGCTGAATTTCTGTGTGTCTATATTTTATGTTTTCAGAAGACTAGCCCCCTGCTGGGCATTTGAAGTAGTGCGCCTTGAACATGGACCTTCTGGGACAGCAATTTGACTAATATAACATTTCACTCTCTTACACATTAAACAAATAAACTTTCATTCAAACTGATACAAATATTAAAAGTTGCATCATAGGTTTTTGTGTGAATAAAAAATAAAAACTATTTATCCTTTATTAGTCCCACAAAAGAGGAAGTGTGAGTCTTTGCAACCCACACAGGCTGCCGCAGGGGGCGCCATTGAGCATGTGGTCCCTCTCCAGAACGTTGCATTTTGCGTAAGCTTTGAAAAAATTAAAATAATTTTCTCAAACCTGATGGCGACAGTATTTTTAACAACATTTTTAACAACATTAGAACGTTATTATTACGCATTATTTCAAACTGTGAAAACGACGTCCACTCACTGTCCAAACACTGGGCGCAGACGGTCTGGGTGGCTCCACATTTCTTCACCACGCCTTCTCCAGGTGGACACTCTTTGCAGCATTCACCGTTGTTAGTGTACTGGCCCGAGTCGCAGGGCAGTTGCACCGCCCTCTCTGTCTTCGACGCCAGCACTACCGCCACCTAGGATGAACGGAGGATGGTACAGTAGGTTAGAGCTGCACATGTACTACACACACACACACTAGCAGAGAGCAGACACGAACGTTTAGACGCAGCATCGGGGTACGTGGTGACTTTAACAGAAACTGCAAAACTAATTGATGAAAATCACTGCCATGTGTCGAGCATGGTCCTCTACTGCAGCCCCCCGCCCCCCACCACCAGGAATCATCATAAATCAGCGTGTCTCCACCTATAGCCTATTAGAGTCACTTTGAACAAGCCAGTCAAATAAATTGCCCTAGCAGCTCCGCTGAAGACACATCAGCCCCAATAGAAAACTCAGAACAGACTGCAGACGAGGCAGGAAACATAAGATCATGTGTGCACAACATTATACACATGCCCCCCTCCCCCCTCCCCAATTACTCTTCAAAGGTGAGGGAAGCTGTGATTGTCGACCTCTGCTTCCGATCATCACTGGAGTTTACAGACACACCAGATACACACACACGTGTATCTGGCTCTACACTGGTGAGGACCTTGTAGTATTGCAATCCCTTGAACTTGTACCTGGGTCAAGGTGTCAATAAATATAAAATAAAAATAGAATATTCTTTAACTTTTCCTACCACAAATTTTGAGCTAATCCAAGTCTTATACTTTTTCATGTTCTAAAGCTGCGATTTCTTTATTATCTTAAAACTTCAACTGAGTCACCACTTACTAAGATGTGCGCTGAGGCCCACTGGTGGTTAATACAGGTACTGCTAGTGGATTTCAGTATGGCAATGAAGATTCTCTTTTATATTTTTTAATTATTTGCACATTTATATCATTGTGAATAACCCTATTCACTCTGTGTTTTTCTGAGGCTTTGTCCAAGAACTGCTGACATTTAATGAGCCATAAACCTCACAAATACGGAGAAATAAGAGGATTAACACGTGGAATCACAACTGAAACAAATGCTCTCTGCATATTGTCCTAATTTGTATATGTTGATGTCGTCATAAATAACTCACCACGTGGTAAATACACTACACTCACTCCTCTCCCCAGTGAATTATAATAAGATACATATTTGGGTTTTTTAACTTGAGTTTTCCCACTGCGTCTCATCATTACCACACTCCCTCCATGTTCTTCTCTGCCTGCTTCCCCTCCAGAAGCAGATGTTCTCACTGATGTACTTACAGATGTACTTTCTTGTCACCGTAGGACTTGGCTACAAATGTCACTCAGCTTTGTTGGCCCAATAACTGAGGCCTCGTCTCACTCATGTGTGAGTTCAAATGAAAGGGATTCAAACCCAGACTTTTGGGAACAAAAGAATATCATTGCACTGAATCACTCTCATGTCCCGCACTGGCTTTTCTTATGTAACGAGCGAGCGCTCATTTCGACTTAATTTTACATTTGCTGAGACATCAATTCGAATTTCTCCCTCGTTCTCCCTCCTCTCACTGTTTTCATTCAGAAGCAGATGTATTGAGCACCCACCAGCTCCTCTCCTCTCTCCCCCCCACCCCCCCTCCCCCTGTCGTGTATCCCGTAGCTGCATCTGTCTTCATTTGCGGTGACTTCAGTTTTCTTCACATCTAAACTCAAATCCCAGGTTTAGTCAAGCACGATTTGAAGAACCCTCAAAACACCTCTGGATAGGATCCCCCCCTCCCTCACCACCTGGCTCCCCCTCTCTCCCTTTGGTGCCAACTCCTTTAAATCAATAACGTGAGAAATGTGCTCAGCTTGGGGACCTGGGAACAGGCTTGAACACTGCACGACGACCCCACCGGTGACATTGTACTCTTTTCAATTTCATGGTCAATTTGAGAGTTTATTTCTAAATTTAATTGCACCAAAGTGCGGCCGTCCGCCGAGCAGCTGTCACAACAGCGTCCCCTCACATGCATATGATAACTGTGCCCAATTACAGCAGCTGCCGCGGACCGTGAACGCACCAGGACGCGCAGCTCTGCGCTTCATCAGCACTCCATTGTCCACAATCGCCTGTTTGTCATAACTAAGAAGATGATGAGCCTGGTGTTCTTTTTTTTTTTTTTTTCTAAATCACAGCACATGCTGCAGATGCGCTGATGATTCCATGTACCTCTCTACACAGACTGCAGCCTCTCTACCTCCTGCAGAAACATCCCTAAAAATCGAACCTAAAAGTAGCCATAGATCCCCTTCACTCACTGATGCGATTGAACCACCGGGCCCCCCGACAGCCCGTCTCTGTGCAGCTCTGGTCTGCACCACAAATATCTGATTTAAAGTAATTCTATAGCAGTTCTGCCTAACTTTTCATTCCTGGATGAAAACCAAGAAGGAGGCGTGTGCGCGCGTGCCTACGTGTACGTGTACATGCAGCAGGAGTAGAGAACGTATGAACTGAAGGTATAATAAACAAATCAGTTAGTGTTTATGAAAACAAGGAACACCTGTGCGGTTTTGGCAGAGGGGACACAGAGAAATAATGGGAGAACACCACGGCTACAAACACAGCATCACAGCCTCATTCACAGAGGTTGGAAAAAATATATTTTTTTTTTTAGATTTTTTTTTTAAAGAAATATATAGCCTTACTCCCAACTAAAGCCAATTTGGAGAAGTGCTGAGAACATGTTAACTCTGTTATTAAATCACCCCTCTTATTCCCATATTCAGCAGGTTAGATGTGCGGTACAACAAACTCTGTCATGCCTTTACTCACCAGAGCGCACACAGTCACCAGTGATAAGGTAGTAGTCATCCTGCGTCGCCGGCTTCAATCACATAAAACAGATCTCGTGCAGTGAAGGCAGTGCTATGTGGAGAAGCAGGAGAAGGACGAGGAGGAGTACAAGTAGAAGGAGGAGGAGGAGGAGGAGAGCGGCTCAGCAGGAGTGTTCATGTTAATCCCAGCTGCAGATTTTTATCAATGAGTCCGCGCCATCACGCGTCACTCCGGGACTCCTGGATTCTGGACTGGAGTCAGATGCGACTGTTCAGGGCGCAGGGCTCCCCCATTCACAAGCAGCACACCACTGCCTACTGCTGTACACGGGGAGGCAAGGGGAGATAGAAGGGGGAGGTGGAGGAGGAGGAGGAAGATGAAGAGCAGATCGTCCTGTCAGGAGTGCTGCTCAGCTGCAAGTGCACTGCGTAGGGGGGAGAGAGAGAAAGAGGAGAAGGGAGAGAGGAGAGGGGGCAAGTCCACTCTCTCCACTTTATGGCTCCTGATACTCCTGCAGTTAGACTATACAACCTGTCTCCCTCCCTCTCTCTCCCCCTCCCTGCCTCTCTCTCTCTCTCTCTCTCTGTGTCTCTCTCCCCATCTCTTATTTCCACTTAGCACTTTACTGTGGGACTTTAAGAGCCCACTAAGAGAAGAGCTTTGTTACAGTTTATTATTATATTTATACCCACAGACCGTACATCACTGGTTCACTCCTGATCCAGACAACTTGACAAGCGGTGTGTGTGTGTGTGTGTTTAGGATTTTCTAAATTTAGCAATACAACATACAGTACTGACTGTCCATTTTATAAGGTGCTGTACACCTGTTCAGCTGCTCTCTGGTATCCCCAAATACTGGCCAATCACAGTAGTTTCCTATAGTGCCTTAGGGCTGAAGAAGAGACAGAGTGTGAAGGATTCCGTTGGAGCCCGTATACAAGTGGTTTGAATGTGATGTCGTTGATGACAGAGGTCAGATCAGAACTTTGAAGAATCTGAGCCAGCTGGGACACAGCAGCAGATTATTTTAGTGGATTATCTTTACAGGTACAGGTACAGCATGAGGAAGTGGAAGTTTTTTTTGTTTTGTTTTGTTGTTGTTTTTTGTTGTCTGTGGTTCTTCAATCATCTCAAACCACATGGGTTAAAAAAATTATAATACTATATCTTAAGCACACCCCTCCCCAAAAAAGAAGAAACAATACCAATATTGCACCACATTAAAACACACAAGGCCCTCATTGCAGGCACATTTGTTTTGAGAATGTCATTATTACATCATTACATTCACATCTTTGTTCATCTCAGTTTGTAGTAGAAAACGTGGTTCACTCTGGTCAAAAACTGCTTCTGTTGAAAAATAACTGCATTTTTGTTTTGTTTTAGCCCTTTCTGTTGCGAGGTCATTGGGGGGAAAAAGGATGGTGTTAAAAAAAAATCCACTTTATTTCCCAAACGTGACATAAAAAGGACTGGCTCACTTCTCTTCCCTCCGTGTGCCTCTTTCGTGGCCTGTGCAGCTGCTTTCTTTGCAAGTCAGCCTTGTAAATTTGATTTGCCACTGGCTGTTGCATTGCGCTCTGATTAATGTAATTCTTTTTGAGTGGCTGAGGTGTGTGTGTGGTCATGGTTACACCAAGTGCGCCTGTGTTTGGAAGATGCTTTTTGGACATAGATGTGGGTTGGTTGTGCTGCTTCAGTCAACTTTTAGCATTTGGGTTGCTACGCGTAGTTTCCAAAAAATATGACTGATAATGATAATATATATATATATATATATATATATATATATATATTGACCTATTTAAACAGAGCAGTCACAATAGTAGGTAGAGAAGAGTGAGAATAGTGTAAACAGTCACATTATATCACACTGTTTACACAGCAAGCTATTAAATTAGCACGTAGCAAAAAACTCCCAACGACTCTTTTTAATACTATGATAATGCTACCTCCCACTAAGAACAGGAGTTACTAATCAGTGAGTGAAACAATGGTATAAGTTCAGCAAAAAATAAATAAAAAGGTAGTGCATATAATGCAAAGTTGATTCTAGAATCTTAGAGATTAATATTTTTATTTTAAAATGTCTAACTGATGTGGATGTCAGGCTACCTTTATTTTAAGAAGAAAAAATCAGACAGATTTACATCCCACCTGAAACCTGTTGTGGAGCCAGTCTGACGGCTGGCTGTAGTTAGCACGTCATCAATAGCAACACACTTCACCACAGCCCTTGATATCTACCAGATTCACGGTGGGGATTATTTAAAGCTTTTTAAGTCCAAGAATTTTTTAAAAATCTAAGAAATAAAGAAAAAAAAGTCTAAAGACAATTTAAAGAATGTGATCTATTCTAGAAGACACAAAGAAACATAAATCCCAGGAGAACAAACCAAGTAGGAGACTTACCCAGGTCATGGACAAGGATGTTGGTGTTTATGGTTGCCAGGTGAAGAGGCAGATATGGCCAAGAGAAGATATTCAACATATCCATTCCAACATATATATATGGAGACCCTAACTCTAACTATAGACCAATTTGAACACAGGAAGAACATCACCAAAGGAACCTGGCAACGGAGCAGAGACTGCTTCTTTCAGATTCTCTCATTTCTTGTCTGCTGTTTCTCAGACTTTAAGACCTTTTTCTTGTGCTTTTGTGGCTAAATTGAATACATCTCCAGCGTTAGGTTTTGGCCTTGTAGCTCACACAGTTCAAATTCTGCTACAGCAGCGGTGTGATGCTCTGGGATGTCATAGTGATTTGAGGTGATGCTCTGGGATGTCATAGTGATTTATTTTTCCATGTCATCTGTGCCTTCATGTGAGTACAAAGTTTAATTGTCATTGACGCTGTGCCAATGGCTGTAGTTGATGGAACGGTTGAGCTGGATCACATTAAGTTGGAGTGTGTTTCTACTTATCTCCCCTCTACATGTTATGTAAATGAGTCAGAATATTGGAAACACCTTTCCTTATAACGCACAAGACCACCATTGAGATTCACGGCCCTAAATCTTTTTCGCCTGAGAACCGGATCACTGCGCAGATAATTAAATAAGAATTATATCATCTGCAGGCACAACATTTCATTCGGGTTCGGGCTCCCTTATGTTTTTGCTTGCCTCAAATTTGATGAGGTACAAAATTTAAAGAAGTAAAAGAAACCTCACTCACTCACAGTAGTTTAATTTACCACCGTGTGCCACTAGAGGGAGGCTGAGCTGAGCTGAACGTGTGCCTGTACTATCCTGAGAAAATAATGTCTGTTCACTGACAGATGTGTACAGTGAGGGCAGTGTTACAGCACTGCTCAGACAATCACTTCCAGTATGGCTGACTAGCCTGCATCATGGGGATTCAGGGAGGGAGCCATCTGCTGTTTACAGCTATGGAAATACATATCTATTTCATTACACATGGAATCAGCTTGGACTTTTTTTTTCTCTTCCTTCTCTTTCTTTAAACTTCCAACATTCTGCTTCTCCACAAAAATTCAACCCAGATAAAAATACTTTTGCTGCTCCATATTTGGAATGTCTCCACAAAAACTTTTTTTTTCTTAGACTCACAAATTTTTCTCAATAGTTGCAAAAATGTCAATGCTATAAACATAACTGAAGGTTGGATGGTAACTCAAGCTTAGGCCCCAAAGCTACTGTATGCAAATATAATAATAGTACTGGTGCTGGTGGTCTCACTGAGGGCGGAGAGTAAATCTAAAGCTGGGACTGTAGACAGAATAATGTCATTGGCTTCAACAAGGAATATTTAGGAATTAGGAATATTGCTTTATTGTGATTAACCAGATAAACCCACAGCTACCCTATGGTTATACAGATATTGTTAGACAGTCCCAATATATGTATGAAAATATTTAATCAACCAAAAATGTCATGACCTCCCTGCAGTACCTCCACTGACTACCACCCTCTGTTAAAGATCTCTTTTTCTTTATCATACCTGTGTTTATATGATTTTGTTTGTTTGTTTGTTTGTTTGTTTTTTGTTTTTGACAATAGATTCTGTTAAACCTCTCTTAAACCACTATTGTTGTTCTAGGCATTGTAATTTTGTCTATTTTGTTATATCTCCACTGAGCTACTCAGCCTTTACACTCAGTGTTGACAGATATGGATATTGATCTCTGACAATGTGGAGATAAAGCTGTTGGTGTCACCAAAACTACCGCTGCATTTCCACTCTGTCTTGACCTCCCTTCCTCCCTTCCTCCCATACTCCTGACCCCGCCACTTCCACCATCTCCACTCCTATCACCGTCAGCTCGGGGGACCTGCAGCCCAAAGCAGGCCCTGAAGTGGTAACACCAGCAGCCACAGGGTTATTCGGTTACGCTGTTGAGATCCAGTATTGATCTCAGGGCACATCAATTCGCCCACTTCCTACATCCTCCTTTGAGATCACGTCGGTAGCACCTCTGACTTACCTTGGTTCTGATGACTGTGACGACCCACTCCATCACGACATGAAGCCCACCAGCTCTCTGATGGAGAATCATCTATCAAATATGTTTGTTCTTTAGAGTCCCTACGCTTAGGTAAAACCACAAAACTTAACTGAAGGCTAGTTAGTTAGCATGGGTTTGGAAGTTTGACATTTGATGCCCCCCACTACCCCCAAAAAAACAACAATAAAACTCCAAAGTCATGCTGTTTTTGTCATCGCATTTCAATAACAGTGTAATCGAAAACTTCTACAATTTTTAGATGAAATCCATCCATCCAATCTGAGAAACGTCCCCTGAATGTGAGCCGTGTAGTGATATGGATATATTGATACGTGCTGACAGCACATTAGACGGGATACATGTATTTTTTGCCGTGGGTATCGCATTTCCAGCCATGTGATTAGTCAGCGAAAAGGGGGGAATGTCACGCCAGTCTGCAAGGTCACTATTAAACTACAACCACGGTGAAGACGACTTTGTTGTGATGGAAAAACAAAAAAAAGAAAAGGCAACAAAACACGGCATCCCCTGAAGCACTGTTTTCACACTAAAGAAACATATAGAACGATGAATACATTTACAATTAACAGAGAACTTCTAAATACGGAGGTAAACAAACCTGTAAACTCATTCAGGTTGAGGATTTGCATTACTGAATGTCCAAATATTTGTCCGTCAAACAAACACACACTGCTTTGCTGGATGCTGGAGGACAAGCGTGTTTATCATCAGCGTTGTCTGTGAGTTATTTAGACACAGACACAGTGTGGACCTCAGTGAGGACTGAGCCTGAAGTGATGGTTTTCAGCTGTCAGGTCTTTGAAGGTGGCTGCAGACATACTCAATGAATTAGATGAGCTTATTTTCATTTTTTTAGTTTTAGACTGTTTTGGACTTTTATTTGTGGTTCTGCGAGCACAGAGAAAACACGGCACGAAAATCCTGAAATACATTGTATGTTGTTCACCATCCCAGCTGTTAATACATCAGGTTACTCTGTATGTTTGTGATTTACATTCTGACATCAGCGATGAGGCTGTTTTCACTGGTGGAGAGTTGGATTGAGGACTCCAAGTATGTAGACTGGTTCTTTGTGTAAAGACCCTGTAGTACCTCAGCGGACCCCATAAGGGTCACCAACCCCCTGCTGAAGTCCTCTGGTTAAGACCACATTTGTCAAAGCTCTGGCCCTGCTTTATGTTGGCCATGCTACTATTTTGTTTATTAATTAAAAAATATTTATCTTTTCTTCTGACATAGTTTTAAGTTATGTACTCGCTTCAAGATTATAGTTTGTATGATTTCGCTTCTGTGATTATTTATGTCCTAAGTTGTCTGCAATATTTCATCAAATGTATTTATGTATTATTTTGGAGTTATATTTTATACCTTGTGTTTTGGCTATTGACCTACTTGAGATGTTTGATGGATTTTTTTCAGTTATTTTCCTAGAAATTTGTGTCTGTCCAAAACTCTGTGTATAACTGTAAAACATGTTTAAAAAAAGTGATTTAGCTACATTTAGAATGCAGTGACTTTTTGTGCCACTAAATTAGAATCATACGTTTCACGGAACAAGCCTTTGGTTCTCAGGTCATTTTCCAAATAGTCTTAAAAAAAATGTTCTGACAACCGTGCGTTAGACAAAGACAAATCTGAACATGACAGGAGGCTTTTCCTGCTTTAGTGCCGTGACAGGGACCCTGGCGTTATGTTACAAACACGCTGCAGTGATGTATGATTTTCGTACAGCAGAGATGACAGGCTGAAGCTGATGTAAGATTTGACTCGGCCACTGTATGAAGTTCTGTGAGTGCGCCTGCACGGATGGAGAAACTGCAGCAGGCTTCATGCTGACTCAAGAAGGTGGACACCAGATGTTTAGAACCCACTGCCAAGTGGAGAGGAGAGAGTCACCTGTGACTGGTTACACTTCTAAAACCTAGAATTATCGCAGGCATTCAACGCAGAGGAGGAGACGCGCTCACCCTTCACAAATCGTTTGCAAATAAAAACCACAAATATGAATGCTGAGAGCTGGATCCGAGCCAGTGCTGGAAGGAAACGTACACGTCCTCCGCTGGCAGCCCGTCTTTAAGCTGTCACATTCACGGCTGAGTCGATTTTTTTCCCCTTGGTTAACTTTTGTCTGAAACATTGTCCGCATCCTGAACAACGAGTTAAATGTCATTCAGTTCAAAGGGAGAATAGAAGTAGATTCATAAGCATGTGACCTGATCAGGAACATTTAGGTGACCTCTTTATAACATTATTACAGGAGACAGAGGAGGAGGTTTTCTCCTAAATGTCCTGTGTGTGACATGTGTTTACTTAAAACTATGAATACCAGCTGAACACTGGCTTCTATTGGATGCTTCTAACATTTAGCCAATCACACGGCGGTGGTGGATCTTGCCCTTTCCGTGGCCTGCCTACAGTGGACAACGTTCTCTGTTTATATATTTCAAGTCAAACCAGCTTTTGGGGAGTTTGACAGATGAATTTGGTCTGCAGTAGAACTGGCTGAATTAATGACATGCAAAAACAATCGACCCTTAACTGCAGTAGATGTGTAATTAAAGATTTAAAGAGGGTGTCGGCACTGTATCAGCAACTTACTTACTAGTTACTGTTTGCTTTTTTTTTAACCCTTTTTTTCCTGTCTAGGTTTAGGAAAGATTTATTTAAAATACATCTGTGTTAAAAAAAAATCTAAGTAAATATTAGAAATCGGAGGAATTTCCATCTGCAATTTCCCGTGCATCTGTTTCGATCAGCTACAGCCAAATCTTCTTCCAGAAAGGAAACAGACAGAAAAAACTGAAGTTGAACAAACAGAATAAATTTAGACAATGCATTAGACAGAATACTGTGAGATTTATATGGAGCAAGTTTGACTTTAAAATTAGATTAATATTAGATTATCCGATTCTGCACAGTGAGTGTATATATATATATATATATATATATATATATATAGTTTTTAATGTTCAGTTAGTAGGTATAAGACATATAAATATCAATGAACCTGCAGTGGTTAAACTCAAATTGTAAAAAACTTGAAGGATTGAAACTCCTTACAAGTCTTCTGACTCGGTCACCAAACGGCTGCTGGATGCAGCATAGGGGCAATAAAACATCTAACTCTTGCTACTGAGATGGTTCAGTGTAGGTACAGTGACCCAACACACACGGACAATAAACACCAATCCTGCCAACATGACCAAACCCGACGGGGATACAGGGACGTGGAGCAGGTGTATCCTTACCTTCCTGAACTCATAAAAATGTTTATAACTCTCCCGGTCTCTTTTCCTCTCTCCACAAAGCTGGTGGTCGAGGATTCTCCATCTCCGTGTCCACCTTTGGAGCCCCTGCTGTCAACACGTGGGAAGGCAGAGGAAAGAAAGCTGCAAGTTGTAAAACTTGTGACCTCTTCAAACAGTCAACCCTCCTAAACCTGGGACTGACAACAAGATGTAAGATATAATATATTTTTATTCGACTTATCCTTTGGTACAGCGTTACATCATGTTTTTATTCCGATCATTTAGTGTTCTTTGAAAATGGCCGTAAACACACACTCATAAAACAGCTTCTAATGTGTCTTTTTACCTTTTAGTAATTGCACACTGTCTCTCTGCTTGAAGTGAAAGAAAGATTGGCACTTTATGGTTCTCTGTTATGGAGAGGAGTTCTGCTTCTATGCCTTCTTGACTGCTTTTCTGCCACCTCTGTGTGGCAATGCTAACCACTATAATCAACCAAATGGATGAGCTGCTACACAAAAACTCATGACGATGGAATACTGATGGTTTCGGATGTTTTTGAATGATGAATGGATTAAGTACATCCTTAAATCACCGAGGGCTGTTTCCTCCGCTTCGACCTGAAAACTTTTATGATGCGCAAATTGAGACTCTGGGTTAACCCTAACCCTAACCCTAACCCTACCCCTAACCTTAACCCTAACCCTAACCCTAACCTAACCCTAACCTAACCCTAACCTAACCCTAACCCCAACCTAACCCTAACCCTAACCCTGAAATATATATTCACATGTAAGAACTGCAATTAGATTTGACCTGTATGCATAAACAGAAGCGACAGTGCATCTGCATAAAACCCCTGCAGGCTGAGAGATTAAAATTTCACTAGGCTAGCACATATTGTTAGCTCACGCGGGCAGAAGTGGTCTACTGTCCATTTTCTTTGGGCTGTGTTGGTCAGAAGGGTATGGAATGTACATGTGAGAGGACCTGGAGTGAAGAAAAAGAAAAAACAGAAGACTCAAGACAGTAAGAAGAGGACAGTTGAAGCACAAGAGAAGTGCTAGTAGTAATATTTGAGTATTGACAGCTGGACTCAGGAAAGTGAATAATACGATCAGCTGGTTGGATGTTATTGAATAGCAATCCTAGATAACCTGATCCTCTTCCTCTACCTTCCTCCAAGTATTCTTGGCTTGTAGAATGTGATCTTCCTTATCGCTGAACTTCCACCAACAGCTCAATACTGTTAAATAACATTGAGTAACGGTAACCTCTATGCAGATGATCTGATGCTTTTTTTACCACTTAAATCAAGAGAAATTTCTGTGCTAAATCATCGCTTTTAACCCTGTCAGGTTGCCAGGTATGAGCAGCTGAGGTCAAGAGGTGTGTAGTCATGTTATGTTTCCATACATTATGTCTTTTCATCCCATGTGATCTGAGGCTATAACCTTGTGGGGGCTAGTCATGTTCGCTCAAGCAGTATACATGACTGGCTGCTAATGTCCTGGAAATCCTCAACACGGGGAAAATAAACCTTCACGGTGTGTGTGCCTGCATTTGAATGCACATGTATTACTCTCTGTCTCGGCTGGAAACCTAAAATAAGTAGTGATTCATCTGGGCTTCTTTTTCCTCCTGTTCTCCTTTTTAATGGTTTCTGGTTTTCCAGCTCCATCTCCACACACCTATCATGACACAAGTTGCATTTCAATGACCTTTTCACTACACTTCATGTTGTTTTCATTCAAGTCACAGAAATTGTGCTGCTAAGTCAAATGTATGTTCACTGAGGAAAATACCACAACAAAAAAAACTAAATTAATCCACGTACAATTGAAATTCAGTCATCGGAGTGAAGAAAAAGAAAAAACAGAAGACTCAAGACAGTAAGAAGAGGACAGTTGAAGCACAAGAGAAGTGCTAGTAGTAATATTTGAGTATTGACAGCTGGACTCAGGAAAGTGAATAATACGATCAGCTGGTTGGATGTTATTGAATAGCAATCCTAGATAACCTGATCCTCTTCCTCTACCTTCCTCCAAGTATTCTTGGCTTGTAGAATGTGATCTTCCTTATCGCTGAACTTCCACCAACAGCTCAATACTGTTAAATAACATTGAGTAACGGTAACCTCTATGCAGATGATCTGATGCTTTTTTTACCACTTAAATCAAGAGAAATTTCTGTGCTAAATCATCGCTTTTAACCCTGTCAGGTTGCCAGGTATGAGCAGCTGAGGTCAAGAGGTGTGTAGTCATGTTATGTTTCCATACATTATGTCTTTTCATCCCATGTGATCTGAGGCTATAACCTTGTGGGGGCTAGTCATGTTCGCTCAAGCAGTATACATGACTGGCTGCTAATGTCCTGGAAATCCTCAACACGGGGAAAATAAACCTTCACGGTGTGTGTGCCTGCATTTGAATGCACATGTATTACTCTCTGTCTCGGCTGGAAACCTAAAATAAGTAGTGATTCATCTGGGCTTCTTTTTCCTCCTGTTCTCCTTTTTAATGGTTTCTGGTTTTCCAGCTCCATCTCCACACACCTATCATGACACAAGTTGCATTTCAATGACCTTTTCACTACACTTCATGTTGTTTTCATTCAAGTCACAGAAATTGTGCTGCTAAGTCAAATGTATGTTCACTGAGGAAAATACCACAACAAAAAAAACTAAATTAATCCACGTACAATTGAAATTCAGTCATCCAAATGTGAGGTTAAAAAGATCACAGCGGTCATAGACTAAAACGGCATATCCTCCAGTATAAATATACAACCATATCCAATAGAAAGTTCATAGCACACAGCAGCTACGTACTCTGTAAACCAGCATTTTGTTCCCCAGGGCCACGCTAGCAGGTTAACAAAATAAAGCACCACACATGATTTACTCCAGCACATTAAGTTCTAATCTCCAAAGAATCTTAAATTCCAAATTAAGACTAAAAACTAATACAAGCAAGTTCTTCCATTGAAGAATGCCTTTGTTGTAGAATAGGGGGCGACTCTGGCACCAGTGTTCTATCAAATGTTGACAGAATCACATACTGTATATACCCACTGTATTTTCTTGATGATTTGAGATATTACATTATCTGCAGCTTGTACTGTACGGGTAAGTGGAGCAGTGGTTTTCATGAAGTAGTACCAGCCGTCTGGATATCAGAGAAAAGATAGGGATGGTGTCCCACCATCCCTATCTTTTCTTAGCCAAAGTGAGGCAATAGGTAAAGTGCAGGACTCTCAACAGTGCAGTGATAGGATAGGATTACGATCAATTTCCTGTTTGCCTCATATAATATATCAAAAAAATCCGAATCCAGACCTTTAAAAAGAGAACAATGTCAGAGCTGGGGCAGGATTTCTAACACTTAAGGCCCAAAATAACACATTTGAACCTAAGGAGAGAGCAGAGGATCAATGACTACTGCCCGTCATGGTGTACTGTTAAACACGTGGCTAACAGAGGGTACAGTTGATACTACTAAAAACATAGACCGTTACAGCGTTTCCATTAGCATGCTAATCTGGTCACAGTAGCTTTCATATTCTTACACACTTTAGCTCTAACACTTGCACTGACCATACACGCATTTGCCTAAGGCGCCATCTGCTGGATGGGGCTGTAACTGAATTTCAAGTAAAGGTTGCGCTAAAGCATAATCTCTAGGGCACCAAAATAGCTACTGTCAATTCTGCCTCCACAAGTTAGCAAAATTATTGGCCTTCTGCTGACATTTCGTAGAAAGTTTTAAATGCAAAATAGAGTCATCTAGTCACAGTGAATACACCAGTGTCAGGGTGTTTCAGTTTTGGCTTGTGTGTGAATGCAAATGTCTTCCTGAGCTGATGCAAGACAGTTTGGGAAGGTTATGTTCTTTAGATTTTCTATGATGTAAATCTTATCTAAGTGTTGCTGACACATTGCAGCGTTAAAAATGCTGTGAAAGCATTTCGCCTTGTTGACTTGTTTGGAGGCTGCGTTTCTGAAGGTGAAGTCAACTCCTAGGTCAAACCCAAGCCAGTGAGTCTCCACTGATTTAGAGGGTCTTTTCTCTCTCTCTCTCTCTCTCTCTCTCTCTCTCTCTCTCTCTCTCTGTGGTACTTCCTGTAATAACCATTCTTAACGCAGATGCTGTTCATTTTTTATCATATAACTATTCCTCTGTTGTGGTCTCCAGCAGTGAGGTTAATGATTTAATGAGTGGGACACTATGAGAAACAGCCACATATTCAACATTGAGCTGGATTTCTCTCCTCTGGTGTGCAGTTGTTTCATTTAATTGTTTCCTGAACTTTGCCCTTGAGGTTTTTCCTGACCTGGCATATCCTGATGGAGTGCACTGAAGGATGTGAATCAAGGATAAATCGTGAGTGTGTGTGAGTGTGTGTCTGCCAGGTGGCTGAAAAGGCAAATACACTTAATTCTCTCCTGACACACACTCCTCCATCACCCAGGCACTTAAAAGAACCTGCTTTTTTCAGGCTGTTCTCGAGTCATTCAAGTGAAATTGTTACCATGGGTCAAATGTGACATTGTAATGGTGTCCTAACTTAATTGAGGGGCTGAGATAAATGCCCTGTGTCGTCTTGATGGACACTTGTTTAGAATGAAAGCTGACATGGCTGCAGGAGCACTGGACATATGCTTCACACTGACCTAATGAAGATTGGACTCAGTTTACAGTTTACGTTCGTTCGTCTGCCTATCAAATTTCCTCCGTGTGCTTTCCCTGGTGATTTCTTTTGGAAGTCTCTGGTTAATCCAAGCTAATGAATTGTTAATGCTTAAACCCTTTATTTAAAATTTAAGAGCATTAATATTTATTGCTGTGGTCCAGTTTGAATGAAATCACAAAAGAGTCAACTCAATATCAAAGGCCTGCAGTAGTTAGGAACCCTTCAGTCCAATTTTGGTGTTTTGAGCCAAGAACTGATGTGACTAAGACTGGGATATAAAATATGCCCATTTGCAACAAATGGTCAAACGTTTATTATCCTGATTAATGATTTTGATTTTAACCTCATTTTGCATTGCATTTATAAGTGTAAAAATTAAAAACATGACAAAACTGCTTCTGTACAGTCTGTTGGTGAAATGTCCGTTGGCGTGAGGCAGTGATGGAGCCTTGTTTTATGGGCCGGAATGAGTAGTCCTCCTGCTGAGGTTCACTAGTTGACACCGTGCCGTGTCCCAGACGGTATCTGCCCCAGGGGATGTCGTTGTTTCAGAGCATGATGGGAAGTGGAGGAGGGATCATTTCTTTGCACCAGGTCTGAGTCATCCATCCCTTCTTATTCTCCCTAACCCCAGCATCTGCCCATCTCTCCGCCTGTCTTTCTTTTATCCACCTGGAAAAATAGCAGGCATTGAAACGTGATACAGGCTGGGGGCTGGGGTCGTGTTGGTCGCTGCGCTGTCCCACTAATGGAGATGGATGCCGGCTCAGAATTGTCTCCTGATCAGCCTCCATGACAGAGAGATAGAGGGAGATGTGTGTGTGTGTGGAGGGGGGGTGTATTTCTGCAGCATTTCCTTCTGGGCAGCAAAACGTCTGTAATGAAAGGGGATCCTTGAGCCCCCGCTCCCAACTTGATTTGAGAGAAAGATGGAGAGTCTAAGAGATGGGGAAGTGCAGAGAGAATAGGTTGAGAGAAAGAAAAGGTACAGGGAGATGGAAAAAACAAAGATGGGCAGAGAGAAAATGAGCAGCAGGAGAGCAGAGTGGGGGGAGTGACATGTTGACAGGAGAGAAAGACAAATGATGAGACAGAACGGGAAGGGAATAGGAAAATAATGGCTTTCTAATAGGTTTAATGCAATAAGGAATGAGCTGCAGATGAAGTCTGAGAGAGACAAACTAAACCATAATTACTTAGAAATCACTCCTTTGTCTTCTGTTTATCCTTTCATCTGAATTATTTTTCTATTTATTGGTGGAAACAACATGGCTTAAATATATATATATATATATATATATATATATATATATATATATATATATATATATATATATATATTTTTTATTTTTGTAGAAAGAAAAAAATTAAAATATATATATATATATATATATATATATATATATATTTAGGTCTAGAGAGAAAAGCATTATTACTACATGAATCACTGCAAATATCGAGGTACAGATAATTCTTATACTTTTAGTCAAATATTTTCCTAGTTTTTACAGATATGTATAAACCTTTGTTCACAGAACAATTTACAAATTTTATTTAACCAGATTTAATGGCGCCCTGTATTACTTTGTATTGAAAACAAAAAGTGTCATAGTTTTGATTGTAGTTTTGTAATAATACAATCACAGTTATGTTGGAGGCTTTGGTGTTACTCTACAGCACCCTCACCATCAATCAGAACTTCTCTTTAAATGCATGTTACTGCACAGCAATACCTAGTGGACAAACCATGCATTGCATGCTGTACCTGAACTGTTTTACAGGCCTAAAAGGTTTTAGGAAATGTCATATCTAACACAGAACGAAACTTTGTACCACAATATGATGCTGTTTTTAAATATATATATGGCAACAGTGCATTTAGCTGTTTGTTTTTTGCTCAATTACTAGCTAACTTGGCTAACTTAAGCTTTAGCTATAGCTTTATTTGACTTGTTAGCCCTGCCACTGTTTTGTGTTTGAGATCCTGGACCTGTGGCTTTCAAAAAGACCTGCCTACGCAAGCAAGCTCAGCGTGCTGTAACAAAAACATCCTAATGTTTACTTCACTGATGACATTAGAGTTTTCCACCACTCCTCTACATCGTGCAATCACCCGAGAGCAAAGCTGCCCGGTGCAGCTTTAATGAAAGACATGGAAACACAGTGGATGGTGCCTGTGAGAAATGAAAGTGTTGGACCTGAGCGCAGACACAGCTAAAAATAGAAAACCGGCGCTTTTAAGTATTTTTGCTGTTTCATACGCATTTGTAGACAGATCTGACACTGGAGAGTGGATCAAACGAGCAGAGAAATCTATATATTTTAATTTGTGACTTTAGAAATCTGCCTTGACAGCAGCAGCAGCAGACTGTTTGCTTTTGCCAGCGTCGTGCCAGCCTCTGAATTTTGCACTAGTATGAACCTCTGTGTGAATACGACTCTCGGCTTGAAAACCCCTAAATAAATCATTCAGATAAATAGCTGAGTGTTTCTTCAACACAGAAAATATTTAGAAAATAAATAGTTCCAGCAGATGAGATAAGATGTTTGGCTGGAGACTGCTCAAATCCTAGGTGGACCCTGTACACAGATGGACAAGTTTAATATACTTCCTGAGCTTTCACAATTCTTCTGGTGAAACGTCTTTCAGTAACTTCAGTAGTCCCCAATCAGGAGATTTCACTGGTTCTCAAACTCTCTACACCATGTTCCCCCTCTGGAGATATTTGGCTCTCCAAGTAACTACACGAGTGGTCAAGAACAGCTGCACATGCTTTGTTATCCAGCATAATATACTTTAATAAAATTAGTCTATTAATCAGCCAATGCTATTGTGTGAGATGAAGTTATACTACAACTGGTTAAGCTGCATTTAACAACAGAGTGACTAACCTAATCCTTATGGGAATCAGAATTTCCTGCATACCAATAGAGGGAGCCCCAGTACCACCAGGAGTACTCCTCCCACAGCTTGACAACCACAGAGATTGTGTATTTTATTATTTCTTCAGAGCAGAAATGTAATGTTAAATAGAAAAAAATATAACATTATAAGACACATTGCGCTAGCTAACATTAACCGTAAAAGAACTTCAGTTGTCCAAAACGTCCAAAACTAAAGTTTGTCCACTGACTACAACTGAGTGAACTCATTTTGCTATATAGAGAGGAAATGAACACAAGTTAGACCCATATAGGATCATAACCTAGTCAAATCCAATGGGGTCTGCATATTGGTTTGGAAAGTTGTTTTTTTTTTAATATGTGTTTATATATATACGTATGTATATATACATTTTATATTATGGTGAGTGGCAAATTAATGAGTACTTTTTCTATTGACTCTATCCATATATTAATTCTGTCTGCTCTTTACTCACACCTTCGACTGTGTGAATAGGTTTATATTTCACACTCACCTATAAGCTTTATAGTTGCTTTATTTCCATTGATACAGCAGTATTTTTTTAAGCATCCAATTCTCTAATTCTCTTTCTAATTCACAGATGACTGAACAAAGTTTCACTTTTCTTCTGACCAAACTCAGAAACAGTAGATATGGAGTAACACCAGTGGCAGAACTTTGCCACACGATGTGGTTCACAGAGGATAGAACAGTCTTGAAACTGCAGTGAAACTGTTCAGGCAGCAAATTGTAGTTCTGAGGACTACTTTAATAGACCAAATGTTCCATCCCGGCCTTCATCAGGGTCACAGGTCTTTATTAGGTCATTCTGATGAAACACACTGGTCAAAGAAAGTTGTTCCCAAGGCTGTAGTAGCTGCTGGAATGTCCCTCACACTCTCCTATTAATACACACACCCATTGAAATATACACACACGGAAACATCTTCTTGTTTTGGGATGTCGTAGAAACACGCTGATAAACAGTACATTTCTAGATGAAGATGCTACGGTAAATATATAATCATGAAGAAGAAGTAGAATTGCATGATTAAAACACAAACAAACACTGTGAAAAACTAAGACTTACTTTTTTTATCTGTAAGTATCCACATCTTGCACGTATTTAACATGTTTTGTTGGTGTATTCTTATCCATATGAACCGGTATGAACTCGCAACAAACTGAATGTTTAAAATATGTCCCCAAAACAAAAACAAAGGAGGAATCCCGTGAAACTCCTATACAAGAGCACCACCTTCTGGATAGATATGTTAGTGACATTACGGCGTGTAGTAAAAAAGAAAAAGATAAAAGGAGTAAAAAGAAATGGCCAAGCATCGAAATATATATGTATATAAATCGAAATAAATATATTCTTAATTTAAATGATTGATTTGACAATAATTCAGATTATTAATTATTAATTATTGTTATATTGTATGTATATGTATGTAAATGATGTTTTTATCTAATGATGTATTAATGTTTTTAAGGAAATACTTGTTGTATCAGAGCATAATTATTAACAATTAACAACTCTTTTTTCTTCTTTATCTTTGACAGACTTTGTCTTCATATAAACAGAAACTGTCAGATTCTTGTTAACTCTTGTGAGTGAGTTCCTGGATGGCCTTGCAGCTCTGCTCCAGACTCTCCTTCATCTTAAACAGATCGTTCCGAATTTCCTCAAGCAGCTCTAGCTTTGAGAGTTTCCTGTCTATGGATGAGAGCACTTCCACATCCTGGCCGGCCTCCGTGACCTCAGTGTCCTGCTCCGTGGTGGGAGACTTAGGCTCAGTCAGCTGACAAGAACCCATGGTTTGTTCCCACACCATTTCAAAGTAAGCATCTATGAAGGCCTCCAGTTCCTCCAAGCTGCTGTCACCCCACTGCTCAATGAGCTGCTGCAGCCCCCCAGACTCCGTCAGCCTCCTGAGGGTCCGCTCTATCAGGACGGGGTGGCAAAGTTGGCGAACGTTAGCGGCACTTTCATCTACTACCACTATGTTTTGTGACTGTGGTAGAACAACAAGCGGTGGTTGATGTGAGGCCGAATACAGACTCACTTGACCTTCACCATTCAACCTGAGGTTGTTGTTAAAGAGCTCAGCGGGGACGTACACGGGCAAATTCACTGTGGTTCTCTCATGTCCTGTAGCTGCAGACCTCAGACTCTTTTTTTCAAAGAGCACAGAGGCCATGATGGACATGAACGTGTCTCTGTCCAGGACGGTGACTCCGTTCTGTGCTCTCATCCTGCTGGCAGGTAATGGTACTAACTGACATGCTGCACCTGTTGCATCTAAGCACTTTTGAATGGCTTGTGTTGAAAAGTCCAAATCAGGCACTGTAAAAAGAGAGAGAGAGAGAGAGAGAGAGATGCAAATATGATTTCAGGAGAGCTATAAATATTTCAACCATTACTCCTCCCCTGAGATAAGTCTGTTTATCTCTTGTTTATTTAGGTGTATTTCCTAACTCTGTGATTCATCAACATGTTTAACCCATTGGTACACACAGATATATTTTCAGTTATATAGTTTACATTTTGATGAGGCATTTTCTGCATGAGGCAGAGAGCAGGTAGTCCTGGGTTCGATTCCCAGAGGCACCACATACAGCCTGCTGCAGTTGATCTGCTGTTAACACAGGAATTCACCCAGTGTGGGATCAATGAAGTTCACATTATTATTTATTAATTAATATTATTATATATGTGTGTGTGTGCATGCCTGCGTGTGTGTGTACCCTGTGACATTAAGGTACCCCGGCTCTGGAACTAATGCGTTCCACGCGGCGTTTAATGTGTGTGACTAACGAGTGTGTGACTTCCCGTAAGAGTCTACTCACAATCACATGATGTGTTGAAATCCTGTTTGAACTGTGTCACGGCGTCTTCTTCCTGCTCATGTGTTGCTGGAACACTGCTCCACATGTGATCAGTTCTGTGAAGAGCTTCGACCCTTTCATCTGTCGTCATCTCCTCGATCAGCTGGATCAGATCGTCCACCTGATCTCCATTTTCTGTGTTTCTGTTATCGAGAACCTGGTATCTGTTCCCACACTTCTCCACCAGCCTCTGCAGCGGTTCTCCCTCACTCTCAATGCGCTGCTCGATGCTGGTGTCTCCCAGCCAGTCTCCGTAGCTGAACAGGACGACAGCTTTGTGCCACAGGTGGCCTCCTCCCTCCTCTAGCTGTTCCTCCAACTCCTCTTTTTGGGTATTTTTGAAAGAGGAGCTCAAATTAACAACTAGAAGAACAGCACATGTCGGTGGCTCCGTGACGAGGTTAGGGGACACAGAGGAGCCCCCTGGTGTGTCCACAACTGTGACCACTTTGTCTTTAATTTTGTGTTGTATTACAGCACAGGAGGCGGTGTGTGTATCTGTGTTAAAGCACTCTCTGCCCAGGATGGTGTTTCCACATGAGCTTTTGCCAGTTTTTCTGCCACCAATGAGCACCAGCCTTAATTCTTGGAGAGGGCCGAGTTTCTCTGTGGGGAAGAAATTTCAAACTTTCAACAGAAGCATGTCAACCACAGATCCCTCTGGTGTGCATGAGGGCTAATATAATAAAACAGCAAACCAGCTCAATTGCATTTTCTTTATCAAACTGGTTAAATCCAAATGTGCTGACATTGTTTATCTCCTCCAAATGTAGTTAACTCACCCAGCTGAGACTTTGCCATCTGTCTTTGTTTTTCCTTCATCCTTAATCTCTCCTTGGCTCCTTCACTCTCCTCTCTCATCTTCATATCCAGCTGTTCTACGACGCTCCTCTCGATTTCATAATACTGGTAACCGCTGCCTCCAGTGAACAGTAATTCAATCTTCCTGATCAGCTCTCTGACTTGAAATCCGTCTCCTCTAGCTCTGCAGTTCAGAACGTGGTACCTGTTGCCACATCTTTCCACGAGCCACTGCAGGGGTTCCCCCTCGCTCTCGATGTACTGTTCGAGTGATGTGCCCTCCAGCCAGTCGCCAACGCTGAACACCAGGATGACGCGGCTCCAGATGTGTTCACTGATCAGCTCCAGGTGATCCTGGGCTGCTCTCCTGTAGGTCTCAGTGAAGGCTCTGTCCGCACGGATCACAAGTAGGAAGACGTGAGGCCCAGGAGGACAGAGAGACAAACTGAGCACCATCTCCCTCTGGTCAAAGATGGAGCTCTCCTCACAGAAGTAGTTCATCCACCAACCTGGTGTGTCTACTACAGTCACGTCTCGCCCAAACACCATTGCCTTTCCAGTGACACACTGAATCGTTTTCTTGGTTGGTTGGGTCTCTCTGCTTAGGATTGTGTTCATCACTGAAGTCTTTCCAGAACCCTTTGCTCCCAACAGCATGAGCCTGATGTCAGAAACAGCTCTCACCCTTTCTGAAAAAAGAAATATATATATATTATCTCTTCAGTGAATTGTAACACAGAATATCTGACCAAAAGTAAATAGATGTAATGCAGGGGTGTCAAACTTGTTTTAAGAAACTTAAGTTTTATATTGACTTAAAATTCAAATTGAATCATTTATTATATTTTTCCCACCTTGCATCAAACATCTGTGTCTTCTAACTCTCATCAACCTCTGCTGGGCTCTCTCTTCCACTCTTCTCGTCTCCTCTGCAGCTTCCTGTAAAATGTTCCCTTGCACTTCAAACACTCCGTGTCCGTTTTCTCTGACAATTCTCTGTATTTTCTCCAGCAGTTTGCTAACATCAGTGCCAACACTCAGGTTGAACCTGTGAGTCCTGTGGTTGCACCTCTCTCTGAGCCAGTGAAGAGCCTTTCCTGCTATTAGCACCTGCTCCTCTTCAGAGTGTTTGAACCTGTCAGTACCAGTGAGGACCAGTATGCTGTGACTCCACACGCCGTCACCCAGCAGAGCCACATGCTCCTCCACGGCCCGCCGACGCCTCTCTGAGAAGGCCGAGCTCAGCTTGACGATGATAAGGAATACGTGTGGCCCCGGTGAGCAAAGTGAGACGCTGTTTACAAGCTCTCTCTTCACCAGCTCACATGTGTCCTGAGTGCTGAAGTCGCACCACCAGCCAGGGGTGTCCACCACGGTCAGCCACTGTCCTGCCACCATGCCCACCCTCCGGGAGCAGATGGTCCTTTCTTTGGTGAGAAACTCATCTTTACCAAGAAGTAGATTTCCCACAGAGCTCTTTCCAGAGTTTCTTCCACCCAGAAGGATGATTTTTAAATGTGAATTACACCAGCTGTCAGCTAAATGGGAAAAGGCAAATTAGTATCATATTTTTATAGGTAATTACAGTAAATTTATTGTAAGAAAATTATAAAAATATGGTAAAAATAATAATGGTTAAAAATTGTTCTAATGTGTTTCACAATTTACATTTAATACAACAACTCTAATTTATTTAGTGGTGCCCTATATTCAACTTTATTCAATTACATTACATTACGTTACATTATAGATTGTAATCTAAATTAATATGAGCTTTTCAGCCACATCATAAACAAGATGTGGGTTTTGTGACTGTTCTTCACTTACGTCTACCAGGCTCTTATGTAAAGACAAATGCTGACAATTTAATGTAATATTACATCTTGTAGGACTAAACAAATCCACACTTACCTTCTGACGTCTCACTGGTTGCCATCTCCCACGAGCTGTTTCTTATAAGTCAGCACATTTCAAAACATGGCGAATTAACGTTGCATCTGTCTTGCATTGTTCTTCAGCCTCCAGCTGCTGGAAGAGTTGTAGCAGATCCTTTGTGTTTTATGTTCTTTTATGAGTCTGAAGGTTGTCTCTAATGAGTAAACACACACACAGACACACACGTAGAACCACTCCTCACAGCAGCGGGTCAATAGTCCATCCTAAACAGGAACATGAATCTTTCACTGCATTTATCATTTACCCCACACAAAGGAGGCATAAATATCAATATTTATGCCTCAGAGTATCAGAATATCAGAGTCAAAAAAGGAGGTCTAAGTTAAGTTTATTTTTGGACTGTTTTGAGCAAAACAGGTTTACCATTTATATAAAAGTCTAGTGCTGACAATGATTTAACCAGAAATGAAATATTTGTATCCAATACACATTAGGACAGACCTTAAGACAATAATACAAGTGTGAAGCTCTGGTCAATTCAAAATGACATGATTGACCAGATCCGGCCCAAAGGCCTTCAGTTTAATTCATGTTATGATACTGTTTTTATTGAGGTGTTAGTCACTTCAAACATGTGTAAAACCCAGCCTGATTTACTTTTATGAAACATTCTTATGACTGGATAAGAAAAGAAAAAACGTCATTGTCAAATGAACCCATTACACAACTAGTCTGGATGTTGTGTTGCTGATAAGAGCAGCCCCACTGCCGCCACCTTCATGGAAACAAGCAGGTGTTACCAGTTACGTACTCTTTTTGCTTAATAACATTTGAAGGAAAACTGCTCACATTACACAGATTTGATGTTAGAAACCTATTTAATTGTTATTTTAATTTCTCAAATTAGTTGCACAATTAGAACTTACTTCCAGTAAATCCAGCTCTGGGACAAATTATGACAGATTTTTCTCTCAACTCTGACTTGACCAATGTCTTTACCCTCCAATGTCTGAGTAAGATAAATTGACAGTGATCATTTGCACAACATATTTATTTTTAGGAAATCTTAGCAATTTCCTGCAGTCAGGAAAAGTAATGTTTACTCACATTTACCATTGTCTTTGTCTCTGTTGTGTGTGACCATTTGATTTTTTACTTTCAGACTTAGTTACTTGTAATGTAATTCCTTTATATTTTCTTATTAATTAGTATTAAATTAGTTTTTTAAGTGATTGTAATGACACAAAATATCTGATTTCTTTTTCCTTTTTTGTGGCTCCAGGTATTGCTAACAATTAGGTACTTTAACTAACCCTGAGCTATTTTAATGGGTTTTCAGAAATAAATCATTTTCATTATTAAATTGTATTTACAAAAATGTTCAACATCACTGTGTACATCTAAAACATTATCAAATAGTCAAAAAAATTCAGGGATTATGATTTGAAAAAAGTATGCTCATATAAATTATCTTACATTAATACTATTTTCAATAAGGTTATTTTTTTTATTTAAAATAGTATAAAAAATTACTCGTACAACATTTCTCATGTAAACACTCCCCAGACAGTATAGTAATAAAAGTCGAATCTCTCTCGCCAAATATTTATGCTACCTGGCTAATTGTATTAATTAGTCAGGCCTTAATGTTTCTCGTGACCACTTCACTCTGACGTGATTTATTGCAGTTTTAAAAAAAAAAAAGGTGTGTAAAATTTGCAATTTAGATTTGTAATTCAACAATGGTATGGCCACAAAAAACAAAGGACATATGAAAGGGGAAACTGACGTCATTGGTACGTAGAAGAGAGTGTGAACTGAGAACCAAGCACGCCTGACATGTTCATTGAAATTGATTTGGAACGGTATGTTAAACGACAGTAGCTAACAAGTCCCCTGTCAGGTCGTACTTGTCCTCGGGACTCGGTTGATTTTGTAATAACTCCGCCCATCTCTCCGGTTCACCATTACAAAACCAGGAAACACCACATCACCTACTACAGTTGTGACTTGTGCTCTGGAGAAGCCGACGTGACAGCAGCAACTATGGGGATCAAAATTAGAGTCGAATACTGGTATGTATGCCTTTTATTTTTTAAAGTTAATTCGAGCTAACGAGCACGGGTGTTATTTCTCATCACTGTGCTAGCTAATGCTAATGCGCGGCTAGCTTACAGACGAAAGCTACCTTTAAATTAGACGAGAACGAGGATTTTTGCCAACACAGATTGACAATGTGCGCTGATTATATTTGTTGTGATTGTGGCCAAGGTTGGTGGAAGGGAGTCGATCGTTCTTATACAAGGAAGATGACACTTTCGCGTGTAAACGTGCTACAACAACGTATTCTTTATGGTGTAGTTTACTTGACCAAACTTGGATTCTTAATTTGCCTGTTGGGCCCCCTTTTTTATTTGATTACATTTGATGTGAAAATTGCAAAAATGCAATGTCAGTGTGTCGACACTCGAGGAAACGATAAATGATTCTTGTTTAAAGTATATTAAAAAAATCCTATAATTAGTTATCTTTTTAACATGGGTGGGTCTTTGATGATCCGCTTTTTCTAGTATTGTATCCTTTTCCCTAGTCAGAGACTCTGATTGGTCATCCAAGGTATGTTTTGTTGTTGGGCCACGCGTGACACGCATAACCACACAGAATCAAGCGAAGAAATAAGAGCTTTGTCTTAACTGACGCACAGGAGTCATATGGTAAATTACGCTTCTAGGAACTATGACAATTGTGAACAATGCATATCTGTCTCCTTCGTCTATCGTTTTTTCCCCATTATATGTCCAAACTGTTCCCTGCATGCAGTTGTTACACAGACTTGGACACAAGTTGTTTGTCTACCATTAACTGGCTAATTAATCCTCCTGTGGCTGATGGAACAGGGGAACACTACAAGCATTAACATCAAAACAACATTCAGTTGTCATATGTGTATTATCTTTCCCCTCTATAAGGGTTCTATCATGTAATGTCCTCCAGATACTTAACAAAAAATGTTCTTTACTTCACCAAGCTGACCATGTTCTCACAAATCCATTCAGCACATTTAAAATGTTTATACGTGTGCCCCCATCATCCTTTTCAAACTTTAAAATCTGTTCTTTTTTTCCTTTTCTGTTTAGTGGAAACTGAGGGTACGAGCCCCGCTATCTGGAGCTTGCCCGTGTTGTCAAGGGCGAGTTTCCTGATGCGGATGTTTCAGGCTTCGTGGGAAGAAGAGGTTTGAGATTTGAGCTCTGATGGTCGATGATTATATTCACAGATGTCTGTTGTCAGCGTGGACACAATAATTAAATCTTTTTTTTTTTGTCATGTTGTATTTTAGCCAGCTTTGAGATTGAAATCAATGGGCAGCTTGTCTTCTCCAAGCTTGAATGTGGTGGCTTCCCTTACGAGGATGACGTGAGTAACAGAGCAGTCAGATAAACTGCCAGTAACTAAAAAAATTTAAAAAATTGTAACTGTAATTCTTTTTGATGCAGGTCATAGGTGTAATTCAAGACGCTAACGATGGAAAGGCTTTGAAGAAGATCACCAAAAGCCAAGCACCATGTGTCATCATGTAAGTCTCCTGAGTGCTGCTTCAACAGCATGGAGAAGAGCTAGTGCAGCCGTAAACTGCTACCGTCACCTGCGGCTTGTGCACAGTTTTTATACGAGCAGGAAACGTGTTTCGTACCAACGGCACGATTTATAAGCTGCCAACTCTATGTTTTTCGCTCGTCTTACTAACTTCTCAGTTCCTATAGCAGTGCCCCAGGCTGTTAATGATTACTGTGGCCTAAAATCACATGGGCCATGGTTTGATGAACTCTTCCTGGGTGTACATAAATATAGGAACAGAGATGTTAGAGGAGATGGAATCAGAGTAACCTTTCTTGTCTTTACTGTCTTATATTTTTAGTCATGATGAGCTGCCTAATTGTTATGTTAAATGCAGGGCTTTGTTGATCTTACATGCAAATAACAGAAATCAGTGAATGCAAGTACCAATGCAAACCCCAGTGAATTTAATGACTTTTCTTCTGTTGAAGCATCATGCTGTCATTTACATCAATAATAGTATCACACTTCAGATTTATTGCAACATTAAGTCTGTTATGTTTCTTTCTAACATGTAGGAATATTGATTGTGTCTGTTGGGCAGATTTTGCTTGGATCAATACCTCAGTACTAATTTAGTGGTAATTTTATCTTTTGTATTGTGAGCTGCTTAAACAAACATGTCAGCATGAGGATAGGCAGTAAATGTGAACTTGAATAAATGGATAACATAATTGTATATATGTGTAACTCTTTTCATTGCATTTGTCGTAACGATTGATTTTAATAGCATCACCTTGTGGCTAAAATGCAATTTATTCCACAACATTGTATTTAAATGTGTTTAAATACTTGCCACCAAATTCCTAGCTATTTTTAGAAGTGGGTTCAAATCAAACGATTTTTATTTCCACGTTATTTACACTAGGGGGCGCCAAATTTCCAAAAGCTATACCTTTCTAATTATTGTCCTTAGACATTGGTTGGTAGGTTGCAAGATAGATAGATGGATAAATAGAAGTTGATTAATTCTTCGGGAGTTCCCTTCGGGGAAATGAAAGCTTCAGAAGCATTACAGCACCAAAACAACAGGAACAGCACACAAATAGACAAAATAAAATACAAACGGGAGTAGCAGCACACCATCAAAATGTAAAATGTTTAAATACTTAACATTTTCTTGGCTGAAAGTCTTCTCTGCAAAAGGCTGCAAAAATGTTAGTCAAACTAGGATTAGGTTTGTGGATTCAATTTGTAGGTTAATCTTGGCCAGTTTTTCCATGGTCACCCCTGCTTTAACATGGAATTCTGTCAAAGTTTTATTAAGACGCATTCAAATAATAATGTGTGGGTTAAAAAACAAACACTGATGTGTTCCTGGTCTCTCCTAAATACACTTTCTCATTCTGATAAAAACAGAAAAACTGGATTCTAAATGTCCACCTGATTTTGGACAGCATATTGACAGTCCTACACTGGGTGGGTCTTCAGTGGCTGTGTCTCTGGTTCTCATTGATAACTCACAGCTGTCAGTTTGTGCTGTAGTGATGCTGATAGAACTCGTACTCTATTCACAGACCTACACAGTGTTATGGTGTACGATAATAGTCTATATATATATATATATATATATATATACAGTATATAATCATGATAACTGAGATATGTCATACTAGTACATGTATGCAAATATTTAAGTTTTTCCTATGGAAATTTGCAATAAGTATATTCATACAGATTTGTTACATATTATTTGCAGTATTTATGGACTAGATAAATGACAATGAAGTTCTATTCTTTTTCTTTTCTTTTCATTCTCTACCCAATGTGTTATTATTCACCTAATAACCTTGACTACACAACCTTGCATTGTATAGTTTATGCATATTATATACAGTACATAATGTGAATATAGTATTTTTTCATTTACATTTTTAATTAGGTCATTTAGAGGCCCATGTACAATATAACTGTCTCTGCTCTTATATATAGAATTGTCTTTGGCAGGAATATGTTTTTGTTGTCCTTATATGTTACATATTCAATGAAAAAAAAACAACTTCTGACTGTCAGGCCTGAGAACAAGTTTGAATCAACTAGTATTGAAAGAACATCGATCCTGGGTCACAGTTATTGATACTAAATTCTGATTATTTCTTTGTACACACAATTCACCTTTTTTCTGATTGACAGACATTGACTTTATGTTCTGTCCATCCCGACCACTAGGAGGTCAAATGTGTTGTAATTACACATCAATAAGATGCTACGCTGACAGACTGGGAGTGTCGGCTCAGTGAACATGAAGACACATGCACACAGCAGATAGCTTTCACAACTGGTGATATCAATTCCTGACCCAGGCTCTGAGCTGGGGCCTACGTTTGCTGTTTGTGTGGCTCAAGGTGAACCTTTCAGTCAATGTACGGATGATTTAGGTTATTATTTAGGGTTTTACTCGTTTCCTCGACTTCACATCAGATCAGATCAGATTTTGGGTCCTAGTGGCGACATTATATTCAGTGTTTCACAGATAAACTAAATGCAGACAGTAAAACTCCTCAGGAGATTAATACCAAAAAAAAATCTATCATTGAAGCATAAAAAAACAGAGCTCTGACCTCAGATACTTAACTTTAAACTACATATCTGATGGAACGGACATTCTCATGAGAAACTCCGTTCACACCTCGTTTACTTCCTAGCACTAAATCACAAGTTACATACATCGACCACAGAGGGACGAATGAAGCTCCTTGTAGTGAAACACAGCTTGATCAGCTCTGTGTATGCTAACAAGGTTTATCAAAACAACACAAGTTGTAATAATTTAAATCCTTTGTTAGGAAATTTCATACATTGAGGTACATTGATATGAAGCTCTGAAATACTACTTATCTTATACATTTTCTAATATAGGAAATTTGTTTTAATTTTCTAAAGTGCATGTGTTTTTGTTTTCATTTTATCTCATGAACTTCTGTGCTCTCTTCCCACTCAGCAGTCGGACATGCATCCCTGGAGGCCACCATCTGGCTTCAGTGTGTCGGAGACCAGGCCTTACTGTTATCGGACTCAAACAAAGTGAGCTTCCCTGCTGAAATGAAAAGTTTAATTTGTTTGTTACATCACTTTCCTCTGCATGACCAAGGGCAGGGGAACACCACCACCCATTGATACAGAGGGAATCCCAAGTACGTAAATAAGATGCTGTCCTTCTGATGCTGACAGATGCAGTACCCTCTCTGCCCCCTGTGTGCCCCTCTGAGAGGATGATGTTGGAGGGCTCGAGGGGTCACGCTGAAAGGGCGGTGATGGAAAAACTAGGGCTGGGATATCCCTGTGTCATGGTGTCTCGGGCTGATAGGACTACGTTTCTGACACTTGGGCCTTATCTTCACTTAACATCATGGGGTTGCTGAGCAACCAGAGTTTGAGGGGTACGTCGCATCTTAGTGTCAACGTAGTTTCCTGTGGGTGTTCCAGCCTTTCTGGTCCTGTCACCGCACTTGTCTTTTTGACTTTATCAGCGAGTTTGTCTACGTCGACAGAACACAGATCGTCCTGTTTCCAGTGCGGGAGACCAGGTGTGGATACCTACACACAGGTAAGGGGGGGGGGGACTCTCACAGGATAGGAATAGATGTGGTAAAGTTCAAAGGTCAGGTTGTACAGGTGGATGCTAATTAAAATGTTTTTGCTCATTTGAATTCATTTTGAGGTGAACGGTCAAGAAGGACCGTCAGTATCCATTCAGAATTGATTTAAAGTTGTTTTTATCTTAAATATTGGATATTATTAAACAGGAGAAGCTGATCATTTATTATTATTTAACATGGACTCAATTAAAATAAAATAAAAAACTGCAACCAAATAAAAGTGATAAATATATTTAAATAAATTATTTTATTCAAAACTATATTACCTTATCTGCTGTGCAACATTAATATTTACCTCTAGGGTATTTGTCTATTTCTGCACACTTTGTTCACATTTTTTCAGTGCTTCGAAGGTCATTTGTCAAAATGATATAAAATACATAAATTATTGTCATAACACAAATTGTTAAAGTAAATGTATTTCTGCAATCCCATGTTGTTGTTGTTTTTTTTTTAAGTCACGTACAAAATGCAACATTATTCTTTCTCTTACCGTGTGTCTTTTTGAAAAGGGTGTAACCCCGAGATAAGGCTTACGTTAGGTTTTCTATTCTCACTCTAACTAGTTTGCTGTCATAACGGCTGACTGATTATCTGTCTGGGCCCTGACTCTGCAGCTTTATCAAACCAGCACTAATTGGATGCTGTGACCGCCAAAAAACATGTTCGCTACAAGCAAAAACAAAACCAATCATTATGACATTTTGCACAATAGAACACTGAAGGATATCTCTTATTCTTGTTTTATATATATATATATATAATTGATGATAACACCCTCAGAAAGTTGAAATTGTTGCAATTTCCTATATTTATCCCTTGTCTGTTTTAGGGTATGCACAAAAGTCACTGAGAGGTCCAAGTCTGAGATACACAAATGGAAAATAATTTCATCTTTGGGGAGGTTGGTCTTTTCATCCTTATTTGTAATCCAACATTTTCACCTGGTCCTCCAATGTATAATATCATTTTGTTGAACAATGTAGCATGTTAATAAACTAGCAGAACCATTCATCAATGCTTTTGTATATTTTTCCCTTGCATCCAGGGCAGTGACATGTCATATGAAGACAATGACTCGGCCTTCCCCTTTCCAGTTGGACTGTAAGTTCTTTTCCCAGTTGAAGTCGCTTTAAATCATTCATATGTGATTTTCTCGTATTTGCAGTTTATTTTAACCTTCTGTTACTACGAAATCTTTAATGCCTTGAAACGAAGCTTCTCGGGCAGATGTAGCCCCTCTAAACAAGTTGTGAGAGAAGTCGAATCATATAGTTGTGTAAATGCGCCCTCTTTTGGCCAAAAGAAAAAAAGCAGCAACACTGGCGTTTGGCGAATGTCATTAGATTTGATTTAGATATTACTATTTAAAGTAATTTAAGCAATTTAATTACAAAAACTACTATTAAAATGTGCAAGAAAATTAACACTAAATAAAAAATGCAATGCCAATGTAGACATTTTATTTTGCTATCATGGAAGATTTTTGTGGAGAAAGTTTAGTTTAGAGTTTTAGTGGTCATCAACGACCATATTTTTTGTTTCTTAAGGACTTCACCAGGCGACTATGAGTTGGAGAGAAGAAAGGGGAAAGATGAGGAAGAGATCCAGCCAGAAGGTAAACTCACTCAAATAGTCAATGTAATAAAAACTAACTTTGAATCGTTGGTGTCGTTCTTATAACTCCTTCATCTATTTTCATGTATTGCAGCTTTTTTTAATGTCAACACCAATGCCACCACAAGAGGGGATGCACAAGTTAGTCCAGCTTTTCCATTCTCTGTGTAAGACTTGGCTTCATTATGTGCCGTCCTAAACTAAAATGTATGCATTATCACAGGCGTACGTGGAGCTGAATGAGCTCCAGGACAACACCTGGCAGGAGACAGGACGCTGGTTGGGCTACGAGGAGAACTGCAACCCTGCCACGGGAAAGTGGGGTCCGTCTCATATTTCCTACCTCAGTTTCAAGGGTCTGATCCAGCTTCGTAAGACAATGACTACAGGTGAACATTCTGAAACCTAGTTAAAGCGAAAGTGAAATCCGTTCATCCTACGTTCGAAAAGGCCATCGAATTGACACACAATCTCATTTGGCCTTACAGGAGCTTTCATCATGGACCTGAATGCCACCAGCCTGGCTGCTGTGGCTGAGAGGGTGGCTGATGAACTCATGTACAAGAATGAGATCCGCAGCAGTGATCGTGACGGACTTCTGAGGGCCCTTCTCATGAGACGCAGGTAATAACTCCATCAGTTAATAGCGACATTAGCTGCATCACTGCCCTGAGCGTGGTTTTAAAAAATATATCTCATTGATCCTTTCAGTCAGTCTGGGGGACCTGTGGTCACTTCCTCTGGAGATATTGAGATGCAAACATTTTCTGTGACCAAGAAGGTATAGTTCTGTAGTTTGTGGTCAGTTTTAATAACTTTTCAATAACCTGAACAGTTGTATCATGACACTAAATTAATTTTTATTTGCAGAGGGACATCTCTGACAACCTAGAGGCCTCAGTTGTTCTGTCAGGTATATTTAAGTCATTTTAATACAGCTGTCCTTTTATCTATGATGTAACCAAATATGGCCAAATGCTGTTCTTTCCAAAGGTGTCCTGGACTTCCTGGAAAAACCAGTAGTTGCTTTTGTCCGACTGAACGACTCTGTGGTGATGGAGTCAACTCTGGAGAGTCCTGTCCCCGTCCGCTTCGTGTTTGTCTTTGTGGGTCCCGCCCAGAGTGGAATAGACTTCAGCGAGTGTGGACGTGCCATGGGCGCTCTAATGGGTGACTGGGTAAGAGAGTTAAACACCACCTCTGGAATACGTAGATCCAGGGAAGAGACCTTGCAAACCTCATCGGTACCTTACTAAAGTGCTGTGTTTGGTCTGGACAGGTGTTCTGTCTGGAGGCCTTTTTGGCGCAGACCGAAAAAGACCTGACCAACGCCATCAGTGACTTCATGGACTGCAGCATCGTGATTCCTCCCACCGAGATCCAAGATACAGCAATGCTGGAACCGGTCATCAATTTCCAAAAGAAGATGCTGCGTGACAGAGTTCGCCCCTGTGACACACGACTTGCATTTGGCGATAGGCTCAAAGGTCAGCTTACTGCACATTACAACACACGTAGACCTGTATTTTACACCATTTCATTTTATGGTGACCATGTCCTGGACCAGATTAAGCAGGTTTCAATTTAAACTTAAATGTCGGCATACATATATCACTAAAGTCAATTTTATTTGTATATTTGCCTCAATTAGCTTTGCGATTTTTACATATAGTTAGAATTATCCTTCTAAAATCCTATATGTAAGTGATAAAAATGAAGGAAGAGGATAAGTTAACAGAGAGCAGATGAAGTTTTACAAGTTAAATGGACATTAGCTCACACACTGAGTGAGCATTCTGGCAGTGCTTTTGGGGAGAAAAAAAAATTGAATTCTCTAGCAGATCCAGACTCAGTGTTTAGCTGTCTGCCTGGGCACAGGAAGAAAAGGGAAAATGGGGGGAGACAGCAGAAAAGCAGACCAAACATGAGCATAAGTAACAGCCCTTGACTTCTTCTTCTTCTTGTTTTCCAGTTGACAAACCACCAGAGGCGCCCAGGGAAGACCCTCTGGCCCGTACCGGCTATCCTTTTGGTGGGATGATTAAAGACATTAAGCGACGTTACCGCTACTACATCAGCGACTACACAGATGCTCTGAACCCTCAGGTCCTTGCAGCAGTCATCTTCATCTACTTTGCTGCACTTTCTCCTGCCGTTACCTTTGGAGGACTTCTTGGTCTGTTTGAATTCTCCTGTACAATTAATTGAAATCATTTAATTTCATCCTTCTTTATTTTTTTAATCCTGTCCATTGTCCGATCTCAGCTGACAAAACGGAGAAGATGATGGGCGTGTCTGAGCTTTTGATCTCCACCAGTGTCCAGGGAATCATCTTCTGTATCTTCGCCGCACAGCCTGTCCTTGTCATTGGTTTCTCTGGACCGTTGCTTGTGTTTGAGGAAGCTTTTTATGTTGTGTGTACACGTTGTTGGAGAAATGTATTTCTCTTTGTAAACTCTGTGCTTCCCTGTTAACATCCATTACCATACATTGTCATCTGTTCTTATAGTTCTGCAAATCCCAGGGCTTTGAGTACATTGTGGGACGTTTCTGGGTTGGTATGTGGCTGATAGTGATCGTGTTCATCGTCGTGGCAGTGGAAGGCAGCTTCCTGGTCCGATATATCTCGCGTTTCACCCAGGAAATCTTCTCCATCCTTATTTCTCTCATTTTCATCTATGAGACCTTCAATAAGCTTGTCAAGGTTTCATGCCTTTCATCCCTCCAGTCATGTCACATCATATTACCATGCCATTTGTAAAGTACTTCTAATTAGATTTTTCCTACTTCTAATTACTTCTTTCTTGTGAACAGATCTTCAAAGCCCACCCACTGATTCTAAACTATAAGCAACTTAATGGAAGTGATTTCACCATCACAACTACTGTTGTAAATGGCACTGAGGTGAAAAATAACGTTGCATTCCCCAACACTGCCCTGCTGTCAATGTGCCTGATGTTTGGTTGCTTTGGCATTGCATTGTTCCTTCGTGGGTTTAAGAAAGGTCCTTACCTCCCAGGCGTGGTAAGAGCTGTTATCTGAGGATACAAACTTGCCTAGATTTCCAAAAGCCATAGTTCTGCATCTAAGTCTCATTTGTACCTTTGCTCTTTGCCTCATTAGCTCCGACGTTTGATCGGAGATTTTGGTGTCCCTATTGCTATCTTTGTCATGGTTTTGGTTGATTTGCAAATCGAGGATACTTACACTCAGGTACACGTGGTAAAAACATCAACAACACTTCTCTGTCATGTGCATATGCTATAGGTTGACACATTTCTCATTCTGTATTCCTGTGGTTTCTGTAGAAACTGGCTGTGCCAAATGGTATTCAAGTGTCCAACCCCGATGCCAGAGGCTGGTTGATCAACCCCTTAGGAAATTCCTTCCCTCCATGGATGATGGCTGCCAGCTTCGTACCTGCACTGCTTGTTTTCATCCTCATCTTCCTTGAATCTCAGATTACTACGTGAGTGGTGATAAATTATGCTACTGCACTTAATTCCATTTCATGTGAATTTTATTCACTGGTTTGCTCTCATACCAACATCAGACATCTGTGCTTGTCTAAATTATCTGTGTAATTCATTAGCTTGATTGTGAGCAAACCTGAGAGAAAGATGATGAAAGGATCTGGCTTCCATTTTGATCTGCTCCTCCTGGTCGTCATGGGCGGCATCGCCTCCATTTTTGGCATGCCTTGGCTGAGTGCTGCCACGGTGCGATCGGTTACCCATGCCAACGCCCTAACTGTCATGTCCAAAGGCCCAAAAGCAGAGATTGAGAAGGTTCATGAGCAAAGAGTCAGTGGCATCCTTGTGGCCATCTTGGTTGGTAAGAGCTGCCACTGCACAGTCAATGCTGATAGAAACACAACACATCTGTGTTCTCCTGAAATCCTAATTATTTTCTGTGATTTAAAGGCGTTTCTATTTACATGGAGCCACTCTTGAAGAAGATTCCTATGGCAGCATTGTTTGGCATCTTTCTCTACATGGGTGTCACATCACTGAACGGAATCCAGATGTGGGACAGGATGCTTCTCCTGATTACACCAAAGAAGTATCATCCGTCTGAGGCCTATGCAACCAGGGTATGCCAGCATTATACTAGACAATGGTCATCAATATGTGATGCTGCTTGGGACATGAGTAGTTAGGAGATAAAGGGCCCAGAAGAACAGACAGGCACAAGGCACCCAGGCATTACCTTCATAAAATAACACATCTAAATGTCAAAGAGAGGTATTTGTGCTCATTTCAGTTGCAGTCTCAGAGGTCATGTCATGTCTTTTTAGTGACACTGCATCGGCTGTATGTGCAGATGTGATGTGTTTTCTCTGATGTTATATTGTGTCCCTTTATATGTATTTTATGATCTTTCTTTGCAGCAATTTTACATCTTTATGGTTGTTTTGGTTCTTGTATTTGTTTTGCACATGAGAGCTGTAAATCCTGACCAGATAATGACAGATAATGGTGACCCACCAACCACCAAGTGCAAAACAAAAGGTTTTCTGCAGCCCTCTAGGTAGCGCTAGCCCAAGTTTGTGCCTTGGCCCTATGGTTAAGAATCACTTTCCTAGAAATTTCTATAGACATTAAAAGAAAAAACCTCTTGGATTTTAGGGCCCCCTATTAACAGCCATCTCTCTATGCTTTGTGTAGGTAAAGACAATGCGGATGCATTTGTTCACTGTGATTCAGCTTGTGTGCCTGGCTGTCCTGTGGGCAGTGAAGATGAGTCCAGCCTCTCTGGCTTTGCCATTTATTCTCATTCTCACCGTCCCTCTGCGCATGATAATGACTGGCAGGCTGTTCTCTGTCATGGAGATGAAATGTGTAAGTTCCTCTCTTAGCAGCACAAATTCATGTGTTTGTTGCGCTGATGCCTGTGTTTTCTAATGGAGTGTGTCTGTGCTGCAGCTGGATGCGGATGATGCCAAAGTGACATTTGAGGAGGAACCTGGAGTGGATGTGTACGATGAGTCTCCACTGCCTTAAATTACAACACTATTTAACCAATAACAACTCAGAGACTTTTGAGAAAAATATTTTTTTCAGTTGTCTTTGAAAACAAGTACATACAACTAGTTCCCATTTCAAACTGTTCCATTATCAATATTATTCTTTAAAGGAAGTAACCTCTCTTTTCCAGAAATTATTTCTATATGTTCTACAAGTATGCCCTTAATAGGAAAATATATAAAAATAAATGTTATATGATCAAAGATTAACTTTATTGTTCCTTATCTAGTTTTCATATTTGATTTGAACAATTTGAAATGTAATGGGAATGTTTAATTACCTGAGGTATTTATTTATATTTCTTTCTTTTTAATGACTTCCAGCAGTTTAAAATATCTCAAAAATAATTTCTGGTATTTCTACATTTAGAATAGTCTGTGTTAAAACTCTCCATACTATGTCTACTATTTCAGTTAAGCAATGTGCAGTACACATGTTGTTGACATGTCACAGGACCATCAGTCCTGTCTTTGCTCTTTTTAGTGACCTTTTCACTTAATATTGGTAACCATGCTTTAAGAGGTGTTATGCAAGTTTGCATTAAATCATATATTATGTAGAATTTGTTGAACTGCTTCTGTCCAGTTCACGTGACTTGTTTGCAATGTGAATATAAATATGTGTGATGCACTTAGGTTTGATTTTAAATGCTTTACTAAGAAGGGATTGGTGAGGATGTGTGAAAATAATAGTAGATAGACTTTATCTAAGCCATTTGTGTTCCCCAACATTTGTTTGTGTGCTTGAAACACTGTACACCCTTTACATTTAAATTGTATTAAAACTCAGTCAAACACAGAATTGACTACATGACTACTAAAAAAAAACAGACACCTTTAATAGACATTTTATATTTGTAGTCATAGATATACAGTATTTGTTTTTTCTATCACTGTGTTTATTTTACACAAGCAGTTAACCAGATATGCACACACAGATAGAAAAATACATAAACCACCAGTTTTGCAAAATAAACAAATCCAGTAGCTCAATAATTGACTTGTTTAATGTAAAGACGTATAACACGTTTATTACTTATGAATATGCATGTATGCACATGTAAACAGTTATGTAAAAATACATATGAATGTACATATACATAAATACATATAAGTAATATATGCGTGTGTGTACAATAAAATATGGAGATCGGGTCTAAAATGAAGAAACAAATATTTTTAAAAAAAACCGTATTTACATACTTTACAATGTCGTTACATATTTTTTATATGTGAATCCTATTTTCACATTATTTTCTCTCGAGAGAACAAGTGAATTTTTCTCCCATCGTCCGTGAACGCAGCAGGGTTTTAATAAGGCCTTTGGTTGAAAGTCATTTGTTTTCTCTGAAGTGGACTGACTGGATTGGACAGCCCGTGGTTCCTCCCACAAACACACTAAATAGAATTAAAAAGAAAACATGCTGGGCCCAAATGAAGCTGTCAAAACAGCCGCAACAATCTTCTGAAAGACGAATTAAGCAATGTGTAACCACTGAGGCAGCCCCTACAACGCAATAGAAAACTAATCGTGAATTATCAGCTTACATTATTAAATTAAAACAACAACGTTCAACGTTAACTACATAAAGTTGAATTCTCATGAATAAAACCGGTCCGGTAGAATTGGACCGCTGATTATCTAATAACTTTCGCCTTCTTGAAAGTTTCCGCTTCCCAGACAGACCCGACAAGCTCCGGCTGCAGATAAACCGAGCTCCGTAAAAATGGCTCCGGCGCGGTTGTGCTCCCACAGAACGAGGGGGAAAGGAAAAGGTGGATACTCTCTGCGTGTCGAAGTGGTTGGATGGAGCGGAGCTGATGCACGCTGAGTGGAGGGAGACAGTGAGAGAGATGGAGGCGGGGGGAAGGACCATCTCTGCGGGGACTGGAGCCCTGGACCGACGGCGCAGTGCTGGCTGTCGTTCAACCCTCCCCTTCTTCCTCCACAACTACGCCGAGACTTACGTCGAGAGACAGGTAAGAAAATACAGCAGACGCTCCGCTTGATAATACAACCGAGTGTGCGATAAAATTAGCAAAAACAAGGGCCAAATCATAAACAAATGCTCCAATATTGGGTTGTTTGCACCCGAACGCGCCACGCTGTTCGGCTTTTGTGGTAAGGAAGTCAGCCGACCGTTGTAGCAGCGATTAAACGAAGTCGGCCATAGCCGAATATCTTGTCCTCTATAGCGGGGAGGAAGGTGGACGTAAGAGCCGGAGGTAATTGTCATATTATTATAAAAACCCACAACACTTGTCGTGTTCAATGACTTATATTTATCAAACACCGACTACTAATGCCGTAACCGCTCTGTCTGGGTGGAGGATATAGCGTTGGCTTCAGCGCCGATACCTCCATGCGGTTGTTGGCGGTACAACCAGCCGCCTCTCTCGGTCAGCCATCAGGGATCTCGGTTTAATATCTCACCGTGCAGAGACTCGCCCTCTCTCTCCCCCTCTCTCTCTCAGCGACTACAGCCCAGTTTCACCGTCGACCCAACACGGAGAACCCGCCTTCTTGTCTTCGCTTATGTGCTTTAAGCACCGAGTGGAAGTAGTCTGTGATGCCCCGAGCTTTAAAGGTTTAGACTCGGTTTTCTGCGTTTGCAGTGCGCCATTGGACCTTGTCACGGTAGGTTTCCTTGTAGAGCAGAGCTCAAGCATGGCGGGCCAGGAGCCATTTGTCGCGCCAGTGAAACTGTTCAGCCTCGGATGTTAGCGTGGTTCCCTTACAGCACTAACCGTGTTTTTCGGTGCTTTTTTTTCCTACAGCACAAACACTGGCGCGGACCGTTTAAAGCTAAAATAACATAATTTATCTTTATCTAGTGTGTTTAGTGTTTGTTGGTTCCACATTTTTCTCGATATTCGAGAGCCTACGCGTGCCTCTTCAACATTCCGCCTTTAAATCTTACATTTTATTTTTTGTATTAAAAAAATACCTGTTACTATGTTGAATACTCGGTAAATAAGCTGCTGAATATAATTTAAGGTAACTTGTGTTTATGCGGATCACTTGGATCTATGTCAAACAGGTTGTCATTTATAGTTGTAATTATTACATTTACCATTACATTTTATAAGTAATACTAATTAAAATAACGCGAAAAGGGGTATATGATTGCTTATATTTGTCCTATCAAGTTGCCCTTGGTCACGTAATACCAGTTTCCAGGTTTTTGTTTTATTGTTTGTAACAATGTTTAAATTCTGTAGCGATTTGTGGAGTTTAATAGTAAATGTATTATAAAGTATTTGTTAAACTCGGCACCGCTTAGCTACACCGTGAACGCCATAGTGAGTTGTGGTTATCAAGGACAAGTCGAACAACGAGCAGCCGCCATCATTGGAGCACAGCTCGGCTACGCCTCGCTGAAGAATGCACTGTTTTGTACTTAAATTCGAGCAGAAGAACCGTATATAACCTTCGTTAACTATCAGAAAACACGTCAAATACCAAAATAGACGGTTATGAATTGTTAAACTCGAATTCCTGGTCAGCTTTTGGGTTAAAAAATATGAGGAAAGACAAGGTTTGTATGGCGGATCTAGATCCGCGTCCAAGGGTGATGAGGCGCCTTTGCCGTGTGGCGCATTTGGCTGCAGTACTTCCAAGCCACCATTACCCTCGTCGAAGACCGAAAGCATATCCCCCGTCCGTGGTCAGCTGGTCGCCTACAGCTGCCTGTCCGTCCACGTTCATTCGCTTCCTCCTTCCGTGGATCCTCCCCAACCTCGCTGCGACAGAAAATCCTCCATTACCGAGCATACGGGCAAGAAAATGGTCGCACTTGTGCTTCCACAACACTTTTAGTGTGGAAAAAGGACTGTACTTATTCGTTAAATCCCGACTGGCAACATTTGCGCGACGAAGACTCCTGTAGACGTAGCTTGTTGAAGCCGTCCGCAGTGTTATTTGAGATTTGAAGCCGTCACAAGCAAATAGCCTATGTCTCACCATGCAGCGTAAACGTTTAAGGGGCGGTGTAATGATCATAAACCATTATCTCGTGGCAAATTTAAAATTCACCACTGGAATACGCCATTTTTAAACGTTTTTTTTTACACATTTAAGTACATCGAATGTGTACATTTAAAGCTAATGTGAGAAAAATGTACGAAAAACACGAACTTAATACCAAAATGCAACGATTTTAAAAGACAGATACCCCGATGGTATGTACAATTGTAAACTGTATAGTACTATTATTTAAGTGTTTCGAGTGTTTTTATTTTTTTTACCACACATGATAAATTACTTTTCAACCTAAATACTAAAAAATAGCAAAATAGTATTGTAATGTAATTGCTCCTCTAGAGAATGACTGCAAATCGTCCCGCTAATTTTATCAAATCAACCAAGTATCAACGGCTATTAATGAAACTATTAGTCTAAGAATCAATAATTTGACAAATCTCTTGACAAAATTAGCACATTTAATTTGTTTTCTTTATGGCAGAAAGGCTTTGTAAAGACGGAAAACTCATCCACTGTTTTTCAACAAGTTTCTGTTTTTTGACCAAATTTGTAAGCTGCAAATAGTCTAATGACTAGCAAACTGACGCATTCTGTTCAAAAGTGAGTCAAAAATAGGTTTGACAAAGTAAAAAAAAAATGGCAACATTAGTTTCTTTTAATGTTCTCACTATGGCGGAACTTTTTGTGGAGAGAAAAAGTTGCTTGGATGTGCTAAATTACAAGTTAAAAACAACAGTTGTGGCCCTAAACACAACAAAGGATGTCAATAATCAAAAAAATAATTCTAGTAAGATGATTAACAAAGATTAAAGGCAAATCAAATTTGCATTCCAAGCACAGTATTTCTTACTTCCTTTTTTCTTGAAATACATGTAAATGTGTTGGCCACATTGCTGATTTTCAGAGTAGTAAATGGTAACAGTGCATATCTGTTTCTAGTTTTCGTAAAACAGAGCACCGTTTTTAAAATGGTACTTTGAAGTTTTTAAGACTTGTAATAAGGACTTCAAAACTGTTAAGGTGCAAAACAAATTAGAACATGCAAATATAAATTTTTCTTCATTTTACATTATAGTGTTGTATGTGATTGTGTATAATAACAATATTGTTTTGTGTGTAGTTATTGTAGATTGAATACAGTTTATCCACAAATGAATGGGGAAATGGAGGCAGCCACTCAACACCAAGGTTGGTTTCAGTGCTTGATAGCAAAACCTTTACTCTTGTCGAGGTTACACATTTTTGATCAAACATATTACAGTGAACTTTGGAGTAATCCTAAATAGATGAGTATTGTCTTATTATTATTTGTTATTGCAGTGTGGGCACAGGAGGACCTGTTGAGATTGCTGGATGCCATGAAAGTGGCTCTGCCACAGAAAGACTTCACTAAATACAAAACTTCAGAAGCCCACCTTGACTGGCAGAAAGTGGCATTCAATTCCTTCACTGCTGAGATGTGTAAACAGAAGTGGCTGGAGGTGTCTAAAGAGGTGTGCCATCTGAAACAATTTCCCTGGTGAATGACATGTTTATGTGCGCGATATAGAGGATTTTCTTTTTGCTTTAACCAACAGATTCGTAAATTCAGGACTCTGACAGAACTGATTTTTGATGCTCAAGACTACATCAAGAACCCCTACAAGGGAAAGAAAATAAAGGTAAACTAACAGTTGACCAGGTGGAGAACATCTAGTAGTTTCAAGCTAAAATTAACATTTTTTTCTACCTTTTATTTACAGAAACATCCAGATTTCCCTAAAAAGCCTTTGACCCCATACTTCCGCTTCTTCATGGAAAAGAGGGCAAAGTACGCAAAGTTACACCCTGAGATGAGCAATCTAGACCTGACAAAGATTCTGTCCAAGAAGTACAGGGAGTTGCCTGAAAAAAAGAAGGTCAGTCAAAGTCATAGACAGATGTTTAACCATTGTGCAGCTTGGATATAAAGTAATATAAAAATATATTTATCATTTTAACAGAAAAAATATGTTGAAGACTTCTTAAGAGACAAAGAGACATTTGTGCAGAGCATGATGAAATTCAGGTAAGAATTACTCACTGTTCAATGATGCTTTGTTTGAACCTTCATCATATTTTAGTATTACACTTGTGATTAAATGCTGCTTTTTAAATATAGAGAACTACATCCAGATCTTATGGAAAGTATGACCAAGAAGGGTTCAAATGTTCCAGAAAAGCCTAAGACCCCCCAACAACTTTGGTATAACCATGAAAAGAAGGCGTTCCTTAAAACCCGCCCGGACGTAAGTTCAAATAATTACAATAGACAGGTAACGGCCTTTTTTTGAGGGCTTAACAAATGTTTTTGTGTTTTTGGTCTGACCTCAGGCTACCACCAAAGACATTAAAGATAGTCTTGGTAAACAGTGGACACAGCTCTCTGACAAGAAGAGACTCAAATGGATCACAAAGTCTTTAGAGCAGCAGAAACAATACGAGGTGAGTAAGGAGCAATATGACGGAGTCAAATAAAAAGGAAATAATTAAATACTGAAAAACTTAAATTTTCTTTGTGTGCTTCTAAAATTGTAGGGAACGATGCGGGAGTACATCCAGCAGCACCCTGAGCTAAACATGACACAGGAGAACATTGTTAAGTCAACTCTGACGAAGGCTGAGAGACACCTGAAGGACAAATCTGACGGCCGTCCTGACAAACCACCACCGTGAGTATAAGGAGGATTCTACACCTGGACTGCTACCTCCTGTACTGGTACTTGCACTCACGCTTCTTTCCTGGTGTGCTCTTTCAGCAATGGTTACTCAATGTTCTGTGCCGAGTTAATGTCGAGCATGAAGGACGTCCCCAGCACAGAGCGCATGGTAATGTGCAGCCAGCGGTGGAAGCTGCTCAAACAGGGTGAAAAGGACGCCTATCAGAAACGCTGTGAGCAGGTAAGTTCAGGAATCACTAATAAGAAAGAACATTAATCACATTTATCCCTAATACTTCTTTCATTTTCTTTCCGTAGAGAAAAAAAGAATATGAAATTGAGATGAACAGATTTCTCAGTGTAAGTCTTTTTTGCACCTTATTTACCCACAAAAATATATTTTTGGTATCGTCTTTGTGTTTAGTTAGTTAATCCTTCGGTGTTTTGTTTCAATCTTTAGAGTTTGTCAGTGGAGGAACAGCAGCGAGTCCTGGGTGAGGATAAGTTTGGATATAAGAAGGGCAGTGCCGCCGGCAGTCCTGCTGCCAAAAAGAGAGCTTCTAAAGCAAAGGTACGCCGAGTTTGAAGAGCACAACCTTTTGCATGTTTCGATATTCTAATAATTAAAGCATCCCATCTAAATTGTATTTAGACTAGCTGTGCTTGTTTAATAGTTCATTGCTACCAACACTTCTTGCTTTAAAACCTGTAGACATCACCAGAGAAACCCAAAAGGCCTATTTCAGCCATGTTCATCTTCTCTGAGGAAAAACGACCCAAGCTGCAGCAGGAGCGACAAGACCTCTCCGACAGTGAACTCACCAGGCTGTTGGCACGCATGTGGAATGACCTGCCTGATAAGAAGAAGGTACCAAATTCAGTTCAATGCAGAACATATCTAAATTTGAAGGCAAACTGTACTGCTCTGCATTGATGGTGATGGTTTTGAAGGAAAGTTGTTGCCTTGGTCCATCAGGAAAAGTATAAACGCCTGGAAGCTGTTCTGAAGGCCGAGTCAGTGAAGAAGGAGAAGGAAGATCGCAACCGTTTGCCAGACCCACCCAAAACAGCTCAGGACATTTGGCAGCAGAGTGTCATTGGAGACTACCTCGCCAGATTTAAGGTATATGCTCTACAATATATTGAAATGGCAGCATAATTTTGCCTCATAATTAATACCCTTGTCTAATTTTTTGGACTCTAATAGATAATGTTTTCACATTAACTATATATTTTGATATATTAATATCTACATATGTATAGTACTATGTACAAGTATGTATTGTTACACCTAAGAGTTTGAAGTTCTGTTTAAAAAAATATCCACCAGGTTTCACCATTTTCCTCGCCCTTTTTACATTTAAAATTGTTCATTAAACTTGTTAATGTTAATTAAGTAATTAGAATCTGTCAGGCACATTTTATCCATAAATTATTTAAAGTCCAAAAACAATTAGGAACAGCCCCATGATTCACAGTTGTTTTTGATGTGAATCTCTTGTTTTATAGAATGACCGTCCCAAGGCACAGAAAGCAATGGAAGCAACGTGGAGCACGATGGAGAAAAAAGAAAAAATAATGTGGATCAAAAAGGCAGCTGAGGATCAGAAAAGATATGAGGTCAGGGTTTAGCAGAACAATTTGACATGAATATATCACCCATAAAAGCTAACCATTAATGGATCTGTGTTTAACAGAGGGAGCTGTGTGAGATGCGCTCACCCGCTGTTGCTGCTATTGCCTCAGGAAAGAAAATCAAGTTTGAGGGTGAACCCAAGAAGCCACCATCGTATGTTTTTACAAACCCACTGTCCGTGTCTTCTGATATCTACAGGAATGTACAACTTACTGATACTGAGTCTTTTTTTTCTCCATGCTTTCTTTTCTCCAGAAATGGATATCAGAAGTTCTCTCAGGAGATGTTGTCCAACGGAGAGTTGAACCACCTCCCAATGAAGGAGCGGATGACTGAGATTGGCAGCCGCTGGCAGAGGCTGGCGCTGAAGGACAAGGATCGCTACAAAAAGATTGCAGAGGAGATACAGAGGCAATATAAAGTCCTACTGGAACAGTGGCTCGCTGTAAGGATTAATTTATAGTTTTGTGTTAAAGCCATTTCATTTAGTATGTTCTTACTTAACATGCACTTCCATCTGTCTTTAGAGCTTGTCTTCACAAGAGAGGAATACCTACAAAGAGTACAATTCACAAGTAAGTCATCAAATTATTTCTGGGTATTGTTTTATTATTGATACAGAAACCCAAGTATAAAAAAGTATACAAAACTGGACAGAGCGGTCTATACCTTTTCATCAATGCTCTGAAAAAGGACTGCAATCTCCATATGTGAGGGAGAGAGTGTTTATGTTAGACGACGTATGTGCCGGACGGCTAACTACAGATTTGTATCAAAAACAGGAAAACGAAGTCCTTTTCACGGTACTCGTCCCTGCTACCACCCATTTCTTATCTATGATCTATGGTTAAAATAGACTGTTGCTTAGTATTTTTTTTAAGTTATTTGGGGTTTTTGTGCATAAATATGTAAATATGTTTATTGTGGTGGATATTTTTGATATTTCCAGAAAAGGAGATCAACAGCAAAACCTGGTGGTCCAAAGGCAAAGACCAAAAAATCGGTGAGTGAATCTGGTTCTTTTTTAAATTCAAAATATTTAAATTTTTTTTAAAGTTTGTTGTTTGCCATGACATGATTTACATTGAATCTCACAGGACACAGAGGAAGAGGATGAGGATGAAGATGATGAGCCAGAAAAGGCTTCCTCTGACGCAGACTCATCCAGTGAAGATGACGAAGATGAGGATGAGGAGGACGATGATGTGAGCATATTGGGCTTTATACAATAAAAATTGATGCTTTAATGATTGCTCATCTTCATTGTATTTTTGTTTTTTGGTTTTCTGTTATAAGAAGGATGATGAAGAAGAAGATGACGATGAAGAAGATGACGACGATGAGGCAGAAGACAAGGAAAACAAATCAGAAGACAGCAGCAGCGAGTCGAATTCACAATCATCAGATTCTGAGTCAGACTGAAAACAGAAGGACGTCATTCAGGGGTGAACTGAGCAGCGCTGAGCTGAGCCAAGAGTCCAGGGAGCTCTGCCACTGTGCCAACCCTGCTCTCCTCCCACCACCAGAGGGAGCCCCTGCATTGCCTCATCCATTTCACACTCATTTACACATTATGTTGCAACATTGGTGATTTAAATTCAGGGAGGTGTCTCACCCTTACCTCCTATTTCTTTGTTTTATTTCCTTGGTAATTGGATGATCATCTCACAGGCTGAGACGCCCTACTGGTCTGATAATGACACGAACATTTCTGACCCACAGGTTTGTGGTTAAAGGTTAGGGTTTGATTGTCCCTGGAAGGATAAATTCTCCATCCTCTCTTTTCTCATTCTGATAAGTAGTTAAAGACAAAAGGCATGAGTTGTGAACTGGCTTAGTGAAGCCAAAGAATATATATTACAGGGGATCACGTCATGGAGGGGGGGTGCGGGGCACTGATAAATTGCACTCTTGAGAATGTTTCCTTTATTTTATTTTTTTGTTTCCAGACCATTGTTGATTTGTTCCATCAGTTGTGATGTAGATTTTTATCATTTGGTTCTTAAAGAAGCGATATCTTTTTTTTTTCTTTTTTCAGGATGAAAACCAAGCCATTTTGAATGTCTTTTTTTGTTGCTGAAAGGTTTGAGAACTTTTTTTTAATCAATGTTCTCATTTGAAACATGCAGTGCCTATAAAATGTTCTTTCCCCCTGTCTTTTAAAAAAAGATTTTATTGTTTTATTATTTTTGAACCGATGTTGATGTAATAAGGCATTCTTACACCTGGCAATAAAAGCAACACAAGCATCTAAAGGAAGATTTGAACAATATCAAAATCTTTGACCCTTCGTCAGACAGTCATCAGTGTTGAAGGGTTTTATTTAAAGGGGCAGGGGTGTAAACAAAACATTTCAACTTTTTTCAACTAAAAGCAGCTCAGAAATAGGAACATGCTGTAATCTTTATTTCCGAAAGCTAATAGAAGTTGCAGGTGTTTGGTTATAACACGTATTATAGTTCAAGTTGCTTTGTTGAAATTTAGTTAAACTCTTAGTCTGCCTTGTTTTTCCAAAGACTATTTCATTTGCCATACATTGGTTAAAAGGTTTAAAATTCACTTACATTAGACAGTTTAACTTACAACATTGTACAAAGCCTGTTGGACTTACAACAAATGATGGTTCAACACCAGCAGGTCTAATGGTGGTTAAGTACATTTTATTGGTACTGAAGGACCAGGGTTCATTACCCTGTGATTCCTTGTCCCCCACAAAAAATATGTTTGTATATAATTTTTTTAGATGAAAAATGATTTGTCTGAAACAATCTTTGAATTAGTTTTCTAAGGTGTGACTGTGACAGTGTGTTTCAACTGAGCGGTTTATCATTTCCTGACTGTTTTTAAAGCGTGTGATATACAGTTATGTTGTTTCTCTCAAAGCTATTGTTTTACATTTCATTAATGGTTTGCTTTAAATTGTGTTTAGGTTTGTTTAAATTGTCAGTAGCTGTGTTTATTCAGCTTGGAATCACTTGTCGATAGTAAACTGGTTCATCCATGTTGTCTTTTTTTTTTTTTTTAAAGGTTTTGACTGTTTTCGTCCATCCGGGTTTTAGTGTATTACCTATCCAAAAAGTGTGCACTTATTGTAAATCTTTCCCTCTGTGCAAGTTTGTGTGCATGCCTGCACAGAACTGTGTATATATGAGGGTGTATTCTTCCTTTATTTTCCTCTTTATGCGTTTTTTGCTGTTTTGTTGCTTACTATGATGTGACTGTCGTGTGCGTGTATGAGCCTGTGTGGGGCTGTGCAACACCATTGAATGTAGATACTGTTATTTCCTTCAATTCCTGCGTCTTTTTCATAATTCCTAAATGAGCTTTGGTAAAATTACATAATTTGTTACCACACAATGGACAAATAGCTGTTGTTCTGCAGACAGCGCCTGTTATTGATGTGTACGCAGTGCTCATAAGCAGCCATATCATACAAAACAAAACCAGCTTAGGCTATTTAAATAAATAAATAAAAAACAGGGGAAGGAACATCAAAATGATTGCTAACATTGATTACAGTATGTAAATGTCATTTGGGAAACCAGGTTTCATGGGGTTTGAAAATGCCATTTATTTTGTAAATACTGTTTTGTATTGAGTGCATATTGTTTTTGTTAGAGATTTTGTTAGCAAACCCTCATCTGTGATTTCTTTGACATTGGGGGAGATTTTTTGTTGTTGAATTTTCCTGTTTTAGTTGTTTCTTCTCCCCCTTCTGTTGGTTTATAAAGGTGTCCAAGACCGCAAAGCTTTACGAATTTGTACTGCTGATCATTTGACAAAATTTGATGTTTTCTATAGCTAAGAGGGTGCTCTTGTGTCCTTGTAGTTCAAGTATTTGAGCAAATAAAGAAAATATCTTCCACAACAGTCTCTATGTCGATTCTTGACTTCATATAAACCTCCAAATCAGAACAACAGGTGTCCAAATAGAGATGATAAAATCTTGCCTTGAAAATGTTAAAGCTGAAAAGCATGACATTGAACGTGATTTAATTTATTTTAGAAACAATATTTTTTTTATTTCCCTATGTCCCTCTAGAGGCTCTATAATAAACTTCCATGATACCAACCATTGTTAATTCAGCTGCTAGTGCCAGGGATTTTATGTGAATGACAACAGTATGAAGATTGGTTTAAAGTTTAAGATCTTCTGTTTTGATACGTTCAATGTACAAATTGCTTTCACGCATTAAAGTTGTGAAGTAGTATACATAGGCTATGGGGTTTTATCAATGTCCAGACGTTTAAAACTCCATCTAGACATGAAAAGGACAAACATTTTCCACCAGTGGTCACTTGGTCTGTTTAAACAGCAGCTGGTAAATTTCTGTCTAGAAAAATTTGGACAACTCTTAAAAGAAAGTAAAAAAGAATGATCACATGCAGAGATCAGCATCATGGCATATACACATCTTTTGGTCCATAAGTATAGTTAAGAAATCCTTTTTGATAATATGTTGTGCTTGTTTCACATTTAATTTAACAAAATAAGAACCCTTTTCGAGCCACAAAGCACGGCTTTTATTTTGAAAGTTTATACCGGAAATGTGGTTTCTGTTTTTCTCCACAGCTTCCGTCGGCCTATTCGGCATCAAGCTACTCTCTGGTGTTAATTTAACTGTCATTTGCGACAGCAGTGGATTATTTAGGGGATTTTTGTTTTGTTTTAACCCATGTGTGAGAATGGATGTTTGTGGAGAGCGAAGTTTGTGTTATCGTTTTTAGTGTGGACTGAGTCACTGATGTGGCTTCTTCAGAAAAACTGCCTGCTTCAGGCTAATTTTTCGGTATGGTAGTGAAAGGGGAAACCACTTTTCATTTAAAGTGTAAAATAAAATATAATATTGCCATTTTGACTACGTATATTTGAAACTGTCTGGTTGGTGGAAGCGCTATCCCCCGCAGTAGTGCAATTGCACAGTTAGCTGGGAAATGCTAAAACTGAAAAAAAAAAAACAAAAAAAAAAAACAACCAGAATGTCGAATGATATACGTATGTTAGCAAAATTGAACGTTAGCCGCTTTGGTATGGCTAGGGTTTTATCAACCACCATTTTAGAGTGATGATAAATGTAAAAATGACACGCGTGTAGTAGTGGTAAAAGAGTAGTAGTTGACAGTAAGTTTAAGTCCATTTCAATATTGAAGTTGTTTGTTATTTGGTGACCTGACTGTAGTCTGACCATTTTCACGGTATTGTTTTTATGACATTGAGTAACTTGTTTTAAGGTAAAGATGGGCTCGAGTCACCCACATACAGTACTGTATAATGACTCATTGTTCTTCGACTGGTATCCAGACTGTAGGCCACATTTCAGTCCAACTCTATTAAAAGGGTTCCTTTAGTCCTGTGTTGTCAAAATCCACCCTGTAAGACCTGGTCCTTTATGACATACCAGCTGTCAAATGTAAACTTATATTTAATCTGCCATTGTGTTTTGTCTTGCATTTCACTCGGAGGGGTAATAATTATTGAAATAACAATGTTCTGTTTAGGACATCGCAGAGACTTCATTTTTACATTTTAAAAAATAACATTATTCAAATATTTTAGCCCTGGCAGCTATGTGTCATTTCTAATATACATTATTTGGTCCCACAATAGGACAAGCAAGAGAAGGATCAACTCATAACACCAGATGTGGGCCACTAAAATTGGTATGTGGGCCAACAGTGTGCCAGAACATTTTGACTGTATAAATGCATATTTGAGCTTGTTTTACTATCAATAACTGACAACTGTTACGCCACTAATGGTGACTTGAACCTGCATATATTTCCCTCTGTTCATCAGAATGAAGACAGTTCAACGAGTACTGGTAGCTATTTTAAAAGAAAGTATTCCACAGCTTTACTTAAACAATATTTTATAACTGATTTATGTGTTCCTTCTGTGAGAAAATTGAATTAACAGCACAATATGACAGTAAATTTGTTTTGTTTTTACCTCTCAATCCACACAGGTCACAGTCCTGTTACCTTGCAATCAAGATTTCCAATACAGTTTTTCAAATGAAAATGGAGGATATGCCCCTGTCAGGCCCAGACAACACCAAACTGGAGGTAAGACATTATTTACAATATGTTTTGAATGTAATTTTAATGTCTGCTTCTTGGGGCCAATTACTTGGCCTTTGTGATCCCACTTTGCAGCTTTCTTAATTCCATCACTCTAACAAATTAAGGCAAATTACATATTACAGAAAAATAAATATACCTTAGGGGGGTTGCATTCACAATAAAAGAAACAAACTACTTATTTGAATCTGTAATGCTAAACTTTACTCATCCTACAAATAAATGCGAATAAACATACCCTACATGTTTGTACAGATAAGTGTGCTTCCTTTTAATTTTAGGTTAAAAATGTCAACTCTGGGTAACCTTTTTTAGATTGAATGTCTTTATATGTAGGTTTCGATAAGACATGTTACTGTGCATCCTAAATTGTGGCCTCCAGAAAGAGCTGAGAGTTGCTTTCAAAACTTTAGCAAAGACGCTGCCCTCAACTATGTCAGTCGGTCAACAGTTTCTTGCAATCCATTTTGCATTTGTGTCAGTCAGCTTATCAGCTGTAGACTTGTTTACTTCCCTGTTCTCGATAAGTGCGGTCTGATGTAATCCATACATGTCCAGTTGAAGTTGAAACCTCCACAAATGCTTGCTGAATGTTAAAATAGTATTTTAAGCTTGAAGTGAAACAAAATCGTTTTCCTCCAGTTGTGTAAATCACAAAATGTCTACTAATTTATTATAACCTAATTTTTGTTTAAAACATAAAAAAAAACCCTAACCTTTGAACTTTGTTTTTCCAATGATTCCATTGACACCCTAGGCCTTGGTCCATGACATCTACTCTGAGCTGGTGGAAGATGCCTGTTTGGGCCTGTGTTTTGAAGTGCACCGTGCTGTGAAACAGGGTTATTTCTTCCTTGATGAAACAGACCAAGAAAGCATGAAGGAATTTGGTGAGTTGTAAATATATTAAAGAACAAGGATAAGATTACAAATCAATACTGGTATATTTTGTGGTGTGGATTTTACCTCAGCTTTAACAAGGTTAAACCCAAAAGGTTTTACCCTTTACTGCCGTTGTAGAAATTGTGGACCAGCCAGGGGTGGACATATTTGGACAGGTGTACAATCAGTGGAAGAACAAAGAGTGTGAGTGTCCAAACTGCAAAAGATTAATAGCAGCATCTCGCTTCGCCCCACATTTGGAGAAATGTCTTGGCATGGGACGCAACAGCAGTCGAATCGCCAATCGCAGGTCTGTCAGTGGCAAATTTTTGTTGTGTTTCAACCAGAATACGAATGATGATCTCACAATAAAATCTGTTCTACTTTTGAACAGGCTGGCCAGCAATAACAACAACAGCAAATCAGAAAGTGACCAGGAAGACAATGATGACCTTAACGATAATGACTGGTCATACGGAGCAGAAAAGAAAGGTGACATATGAACTTTAAAGACAAAAATGGAACAATGAAGTCAAATTGATTATGATTACCATTTTTTTTTTCTTTTATAGCCAAGAAGCGAAAGTCAGATAAGGTACACCTGCATGTTTGTTTTTATATTTATTTAGGATTTAAAGTATGTATATATATATATATATATATATATATATGTATATATATATATATAACTTATTGCACTAATTATGTTTGTGTAATTGTATATATTGCAATGTTAACGTTTTGTGCAGAATCAAAATTCCCCAAGAAGATCAAAGTCTCTGAAACACAAAAATGGTCAGTACACTGTTTTTTTGTGTTCATGTTTCTGTTTTTTTGACATTGATATTTTTGGTTTCTCAGACACAGGATTTAGAATCATATCAAATGCAGTGTGGTGTCAACTCAATTCAGTAATTACATTGACAAAAAGGTTCCACAAGTCCTTCATGTAACTGAAATTTAGAGAAAATACTAATAATACAATGTTATTTAGGTTCCATTGTGACACTAACAGAATTTTAAATTTTAAAATCACAGATTAATTTGATTTCTCTGTTTGTTGATTGATTTTTCTTTTTAATGTATTGTTCTTCATCTGCTGTTTTTTTTTAAAACAAAGTCTCCTGTGATCTATTGTATTGATGACAGCATGAATAGTTATGCTGATGTATTTTTCCAGGTGATCTCGGGAAAAGCATCATCTCGGAGCCCTACAAGGTAAAAACAGTTGTACTTCTACGATTGTGTCGTCTATGTATTGAACTGTTCAGGTCAGGACACTGTTTCTTTGCTGTTTTAAGTACAACTACAACACTGGCATCAGTTATGAATCGTTGGGTCCTGACGAAGTAAGATCTCTTCTGACAACGGTGAGGAACTTAGTTGACTTCACTTCAGCATTCTGAACTTATCCTTAATTAAACTATTTTTAGATTGATTTAAAATGATTATGAATGTCATTTCTTTCCACAGCAATGTGGGGTGATTTCTGAGCACACCAAAAAGATGTGCACCAGGTAAATAGCCTCCACCTCACTGACCTTTTGAAATAAAGGGTAATCTTTCCATACTGTCCTTTGATTGATAACATAAGGCTGTATCAGGTACTGTAAGATTTTGTCTTCCTGGATTTCCAAGGTCTGTGTCTTGGTCTATTGACCTTTGTCTTTTGTCCTTTTGTAAACATTGTTATGCGAATGTGTTCATTACTAAACCATTTAGAAATGACCTCTGACATTAAAGATCATGTTTGCATCTAGGTCTAAAAACATGATCAGTTCATTTTAATGTCAAAGGAAACAATATTGTTTGTTGGGACTAACACAAGGGAACACAAGTGGCAACTCAATAGAACCGTTTCTCTGTAAAAATGTATCCTCAAATTTATTTATTTTTTTGGAAGTTCTGTAGAAGCCTGTTTCTGCCATGAGAGGAAAATAGCTTTAATTTCAAAATAATTATGTGATGAAAAAATACCCATTAAATATACCATGGGTGTTAGACATATTTAACAGATATTGACCCTTCAAGTTAGTATTCCCTGAAATGCTTGATTTTCAGCATGACCATTCCAGGCCTCATTTTGCACAAAATACATTTCTGTATTATTTAGCAAAACCATTATAACTTTTTCATCACACACTTGAGTGTAAATTCCCATGTTGCATTTGTAAAAATCATCCTAACTTTTCTGGGAATAGAATTTGCAGGTTGAAATGATTGGTCTCCAACTCGTCCATAAAGTCCATATTAATGACTAGTTCTAGGGTTTTTTTTTTTGTTCTCTTCAAACTGGTACAAACCGGCTTCCATTAAGATCCCAAAAAAGTCATCAGTACTGCAGAGACACATTTCTAATTAGATCATGAAGGACCCTGTCAGTGACCAACTTGCATTTAATTTCCCTCAGTAACCCTTCACTGCTGCCCTCACCTGTTCTGTTGGTCACTGACTGTGTCCGTATCTGACCGTTCCACCTTCCTCCCCCCTGAAAGGCAGGGTGGTTCATGTAACTGTGTGCCGGACGTGGACGGTAAACCAGTCAGGGATGTATAATGCCACCTTGTGTCCCACCAGGTCTCAGCGATGTCCCCAGCACACGGACGAACAGAGGAGGGCCGTCAGGGTGTTCCTCCTAGGGCCGTCCGCGTGAGTGTGCCCCCCCCCCCCCCACCCCAACACACACCCAACCCCGCCTCCA
>NC_024323.1:2705080-2760822 GCF_000523025.1 Cynoglossus semilaevis | reverse complement strand
CTCCCCCCCCCCACACACACACACAACCCCTGCTCACCTTTCCTCACCCACAAGTGTCCCCTAACAAAACAAATCATGTTTGACCTGAATGTTTTGACCAACGTGATGCAGGTGCTTGATGTTTAAAGACTGGGGGCAAACAATGCTGATGGTTGAGGAGGTCATAGGTTTAATGTCGTTGATACAGGGAATATTCTGTCATTATAACACAGTGGATGGATTCAGTCACTCAAACCTAACTAAACATTTAAGGCCCGAGAACTGACGGACTGCATACAGGACTGAGTCCAAAGTTGGTGTATAGTAAATGTATTTACTTTGTGTGAGTTACTGAACATAGATGTTTTTTCGGGGGGTTCTTAATGACAGGCCGTCACTGCCTGATGCAGACCCAGTGGTGGAGAGTGACAGCTTTGACATTCCAGAGGGACAGACCCTGATGAACCATCCACAGTGGGAGGACTCCCCGGATATCTCGCCCACTGATTCTGCCTCGTCCAAAGCCAGTAAGAAAATAAAATGCAACATATTGGAAATTCTTCATCATTCATTGCCTAATTTTTATTTGTCCCCACTAAAAGGCACCAACCATTCAGATTCTAGGAAGCTTAAGAAGAAAAAGAGAATGACTCTTAATTTAAACAGCGGAGTAGGAGCAGCAGCGGCAGCAGTGGTGGGAGGAGGAGGTGGAATAGGAGGAGTAGGATGTCTGGCCAGTGGCAGCAGCACCAGTGGCGGCAGCTCTCAGAGCAGCATCAGTTTGCCGAGCAAAAAGAAGAGGCCTAAACTTTCAGCCGCTTCAATTTCAAGTACCTATCATGACTTGAACTAGCAACTTGTGACTATGACTGTTGTTTCTCCAGTTGTTCCTACAGTTGCAGGTCTGAGCAGGAACAAATTAACACGACATAGTATTTTAAGCATTCTGCCTTATCAAGAACAGGCAACTCTTTTATTTCTGATACTTCCCCCTGTTTTAAAAACAGAAATGTAAAAAGCTGGGTCAAACTCTATTCGAAGTATGTGACGGTACTTAGCTGGTAAACATGTCTTTAAACAGCCCCAAAATTTCCTCAGTAATGTTGGCACTTTTGTAACATTCTCCAGTGACAGTAGTACTGTAGTGAAACTGAAATGTTTTTATTTCAGTCTGTTAATTAATGGAAAAGATGGGAGGATTATAAGCCGTTATTTTATTTTTGCAGCCTTATCAAAATTCAGTCGGTGACGTCATCTTTTGACTAACTTTACCGCTAATATCATTCCGACTAACAAAGCGCCGTACATGATCTTTCGGGTGTTCGAAGAGCAGATCAGCTCATGACCAATCGGGACTTTCTGTGTCGTGGTGAATGATTGTGGGCTTTTGAACCATGTGTTCTAAATAAGATGTCAGGCCACAGAGATGGAATCCATTTTGCCACAGCATAGTAACAGGAACCTTTGATAAGAGAAATAATTGAAGTGGATCCTTCTGGCAGTGCATGGCAAGTTCGTTACCATGACTCTTTCTTCAGTTGTATTTCCAGGGTAAACCCCAACGTGGCAGTGGTAACGAGTCAGGTCGTAAGAATGCTAAGTTCACAACCAGGGAACAGCTTGTCCAGTCGTCTGTAAGTTAAAGTTTTTTTTTTGTTTGTTTGTTTTTTTTTGGTGAGACCAGAAATGACCTTATTTTCGTTGACCAAATGTTTTAACTCATGGATTAAGTGAGATGTGGCAAAATGTTTGCCCTGTCATTTTTAATTAATTTTTTTAAGGGGGAGTGTAACGGAATACGGCAGGTTCTCCGACTTCCCAGTCTGTGCTGCAGCAGTAACCTGCACTTCTTGTTCTCCCCAGTAGTCCTACCTGTCTATCAGGGACCAATGTGACTGAAAATATTTGCACTTCCATTAAAAAAAACATAGTTGTGGTTACTTTCTTAAGGTTGTAGTAATAGGATAATAATAGCACTCAAGTGAGCCATTTATTTTAAGCCCACCTGGTGCATGTTAAAAATCCTGCGTTGATCATTGTCCTGAACATTTTTGCAGTCGATGCTGGAGTCAGTCCAAGCTTAGGTGAAAGTCAGGGAAATCTCGCACCGCTTATCAATACAACTTTTTCATGTCCCATACTGATATCAGTCCGATACCTTTTTTTCCTCCTTCAGCACGTCGCGGGCTGCTGTTGCTGAAGCCATAGTGTCTCTCAGTACAGCATGTCACGCAAAGTTGAGTTGAGCATTTTGGCTCAGGTACTGGATCTGATGGGCTGTAGTTCAGAACTAGGGAGCCATTCCTAATTCCCAGTCACAGTCACATCTGTGGTGTGGTCAATTTAGCGTAGTACAATATACAAGTAGTTAAAGTCAGAGTTGCTGCTCTGATTAGGACTGATTCGAACACTTTGGGCTGTTGTTGTTAACGTAGAAACGTCAGTTGCTCCTGACCTGTCCTTCATTCTGACCTTTGTGCTCATCTCTCTATTGTGATGAAACACAAACATGGACTGCTTATAATTTAACACTTGACATGTGGGGTGTTCATCAGTGGCTTTTTCATTTGTAGCATTGTATTGCACAGGTGTGTGTGTGTGTGTGTATCTCAGTATCAGTATATGTTGATATTCAGCCGGAATGTCACGTGTGTGAGGGCGCATAATGGAACAGTGGGTGTGTATGAGAATAATCACCTTTATTTCTCAGAACTATGCATCTTGGAATGTGACATTTGGAAATACTTCCCTGTTTACATGCATTTATTTAAGTTTTTATAACTGCCTGTATATAATGAGTGGGTAAATGCAGACTTTTGATGTTTAAATGATCTGTGTGGGTTTTGTTTTTTTTGGGGGGGGGGGGTGGTTTTAGTGTCAGTGCAGCTCTGCGTTTTATTCAGGAAGAGGAGTACACTTGCATCTTGTTTATGTAGAAGAAAGATGTCAGGTGTAAAAGGTGAAACATAGGAAAAATAGCTTTAGTGTTCACATGCACTATTTAAACTTAAATGTTGTATTTGCAGCATTACAGAAGAAAAAATAATGTACATTTTTGGTGGATTGTAGAAAGATAGGACACAGCTTTTGTTTAAAAAAAAAAAAAAAAAAGTATAGTTAGAACCATGTCAACAGGGTAATGGATGGATTGGTAACATCCAGACTCTTTAGTCAAAGTAATTACAGTTCAGTCTTTTGTTGTTGTTAAAGTACCTGTCACTTTTTAGATAGAAACAGCTCTGGAGTACTTTTCTTTTTTGAAATATATTTTTTGACGTAGTACAATTGTGCATAGAACAAGTTTTGTTTGAAACATTAAAATGGTGGTTGTTTTTTTCCCCCACTTTGTCCTTTTAAGTAGAAAATGTCTGATAATTTTCCCCTCGGGCTGTGCTCTTAGTGAAGAATATTGTATTTCAAAACATGAAACTGGTTTATTTTTCAGTGTCTACAGTAATGTTGCCTGTGACCTTTTGATCCTTTTGCACTGAAGGTCAATGAACAGTGGAGTTGCTTTGATGGATGTCAGTCAGTTTTTGTAAATGTCTTCTTTCTGCCGCTCGTTGTGTCTCTGTGCGAGTGTGATGTCAGAATATTGTGTCTGGAACCTGACGTCTTCAATATTTTCCAAGCACAAGGCAGTGCTTGTGTGGTTCACTTGTATCTGTAGAGAATGTGAAATGTACAGTAAGTTATTTTTCTTTACTGCTGTATATTTGTATATAATAAACAAACCACACTCACAGACCACTGGGGCAATGTTGGTTTGAAATGCTTTAATCTGAGACATCAGTGAAGCCAGAGCAGTCCAGCATTATCAGGAGGTTTTTATAATATCAGCTCTCCAAATCTCATAAGTGCCAGATGCAAGTTCACCGGAATCATCCTTTTTTTTATTTACAGAAAATATATAATGTATTTACAATATCCTCTTGAAAAGTTTCCTTTGAATAACTGGTCATTTAAATTAGCCTGTTTCTGAATTAGACCTTTCACAGCACTGCGGCAGCTGTATACAGCATTATTCATTCACATATTGCAAAAAAAAAAAGATAAGGTAAAAAAGTCAAACTGTCACACTCGGCACAACAGAAAGGTGATTCCAAAAGACTTGAGATTTTTTTGCAATCGTATTTTTCGCCCCCTTAAAACACAGAAACTCGACTAACATAACAAGTTACGAGTTAAAGAAAAAAAGTTAAAACACGGTGTGAGCCACTGAGTCACGTTTAAAGAGAAGCTAAATTATGGTTTTGTTTAAAGTAGATCTTCACTCGCTGCAGATTATTCACCCTCACAAATTGTACACTCACCCCTTTTGAAAAACTCAGGAACATGCACAGACAGATTAATAACCTAACCAAACAAACATACCCGTCAGCCCGCATTGGCCCTTTACGATTAGTCCATGTCTACAAACGCCTGTGCATTTACCAAGGTTCTTTACCTCAAAACATTCCACTCTTTAACTGTGCGCCTTTTTAACGGCTGTGCATACCAAATATCAGAAAGCTGAAAAACACAGTGACTCCCACAAGGGAGATGGTCGCAGGGGCGGTGAAGAACTGCCTGTAGATGATGCGGAAGTACCACACCACAGCAAGCACAACCACGAAAACGGGCACCACCAAGCTGCTGGTGCTAAGGGCTACACCAGCGGCTCTGAGTCCCCCGAAGCTGGCTCCCGTTCCTGCTCCTGACTCATCCCCTTCCTCAGGGCTGGGCTCGGGCAGAGCTGGAGAGATGTGGCAGTGGATGACACTGTTGTGTGTAATCTTTAGGGATAAAAAGGTTTTCTTAGGATCCTGCAGCAACTGGCCTTGGTAGATCAACTTGATTTGATGCTCCCGACCTGAGAAATATTTACTGGAACACAAGAGTACGGGAATTAATGAGATGCACTAACAGTAAAAACATGATGTTTCAGATGTTTTTTTTTTAACCTACCTCTTTAACAGTCCTACAGTATCTTCTGGTTCCACAACAGCCAACTCCTCGGTGTCATTAAGGAACTTAAGCCGGATGGAAATGGAAGCAGTAGTCATGGTTGTGGGTGCAACGGTACTTGTTACCAGAGGGACCGACACTACAAGACTTTTATTTTCATCCTCAAGCTCTTCATCGTCATCCTCTTCATAATCGTCATCTTCATCAGAATTAAGCAGTCCCGCGGCTTGTGGTTGTTTGCTCTGAATGTCCAGCAGCAGATCCATCCTCAGTCCTTCCGCATCCTCCCCCTCTCCTCTCTCACTCGCCGGCTCACCCTCATCCGACTTGTTTTCTTGTGGAGGTGCAGGAACTTGTTGTTCGGAGGTGTCGGGACTCTGGGCCCCTCCGCTGTAATTGTCATTGCCCCCCAGCCCGATGAGAGAGGCGTGTGCACCAACGGTAAGGATGGTGCCCAATATGTGGTCTCCTCGGTCAGCAACATGAGTAGAGAGCCAAGCCAAGATGAGGGCAAGGAACAGGAGCAACATTCCACCTGCTGCAGTGACCTCTGCCTCCATCCCATCCAACATGGTCAGTGCACACACTGCCATCTCGGTCCTCCACACCACACTGAATGTACACACATGTAGAGCATTGACTACACAGCATTTGTGAATTCAACACGTGTCATTCTGCTTCTACAAAGGTTCTCCATTTATACAACTGACTTATAAACAACATCTACGCATGCACTTTAAATATGTCAGTTTTTACATTTAGAATTAGATGAACTATGTGACAGTTGGTGACAATTTTACTAGTCAGTCATGGATGATTAATCATTGCATTATGCCATGCAGATATGCATGGCATACTTTGCAGAGAAATTAAGCCTCATAACTGAGACGCATGTTAAGAAACTGACACAAACGCATACACGTCGACTCCTATTTAGTTTCAGCTGAAAGTGTGTCAGACTCGTACTGTAACCACATAGTGACCTTTGACCTGCTATTCAGAACAGACCCTTTACGTAAATCAGTCATTACTCAATCCGGGGTTACCTATAGATTTCACCCTTATGTCAACAAACCCTGCAGACAAGCTTCGCAGACAGGCATGAAAACATTAAAACCAAAATAATGTCCCAAATATTCAGTCATCTGTTAGGAACCTATATAGATATAAGCTTGATCTGACAATTATCCTATCAGGGTCCGCAATAGATATGCTATTTTAAGTTGTTTTCTAGTAGCTGCGATGCAACCACCCAAAACAAGCTCGGCGGTGTTGTATCACGGCCTGTTTGTCCTTACAATTGTCATCCTGCTGTTCCGTGCATTACACGTTCTAATGAAGGTCCACGTATACTTCTGCTTATTGCCTCCCTTACAGCATTGTGTAAAGGCTTCGTTAGCCCGCTAGCTACTTAACCCACCGTGTCGCTGAAAAACGACCTTCGTCTTTTCCGCCTCTCGCTGCTCAGTTTGACTTTAACCATCGTTTAAAATTAGACAACAATAGCTAGAAGTCTGAGTAAATACATAACACCTTGTGACATGACAAAATTAGGCGTTCTTACCTGCCCGCAGCGAAATCAGACCATGTTTGAGGATGAAGCTAAACGCCTGTTAGCAGTTACGCCTCAGAAAAAAAGCGAACACATAACAAACACAGACCAGGCGGTGTGACGTCACTGCCGGCGAAAGAAGCGCTTGTTTTGGATACAGGACATTCCGGTTGCTTCACCCACAATAAGTCAAAGCTCCTGGCAGCAGTAAGTAAATTAAATTTAATATTTATTAAAATGTTGAACATTGGCTTTAATTTTTTTAACTAATGTCTCTTATTTTAAACACAAAAAATTTAATTTGTATATTATTGAGCAAATGTTAGTACTAAATTGAGTACCTTGTCATGAAATAATAATTTATTTTCTTTTGTGCAATATTACACATGTTTGGCTACGTCTGTTTTTTATTTTACTTTTTTGCTGCATTAATTTCTTTTAAAAAATTGATTTAAAATGTGGCATTTACAATCATAAAATCACATCATTGCCTTATAGATTATTTCATCCTTCACTAGTAAGGTTTAATGCAGTTAAACACCCATTATTGGGATGTATGTTCTGAGACAAAATATAATCTATTCATATTATATAGTTGCTTCAATGTTGTATTAAAAAGTCATTATAAATACAAAAAGATAAGCCATCAAGAGGCAAATATACTTGTATTTTATTTAAGAGAACTCTTTACCAAAAATATTTGCTAATGAAAAATTATTTCAACAACAAAACAGTATTTCAGCTTTAAGTGTTAAAAAAAGGGTTTAACCCCAAGATAAAATGTGAATGACACGGTCAGTGGAGTGTCCCATCATTACACAGCAGCACATAATCCCTCACAGAGCTGGGAATGTCCAGTTCACTGACTGCTGAGTAACAGCGAGCTCCAAGGTGCTGGCGTAAAGCACATCGACACAGATGCTGCAGAGAGCGAGGCTGTCCACTGCGCTGACGCACTAAGTCAAAGAAGGACTGATGATCCTAAGACGGAGAAACAGAGACAGAGGATGTATCTGCTGGACTGGAGGGAGGGTGCTGAGATGACAACACTGCAGAGGACTCACCTCGTTTATCTCAGAAGACAGAGAGTCCATCCAGTCACAGTGAGGGACACGGGTATAGGAGTTCAATATCACTTCGAGAGTGGCAGGGGAGAGGACACACTGCTTCAGCAGCTGGAGGGAGAAAAAAACGTATTGATGTCAGCCTAAAAAATCCCTCAAAAGGAAAGATCTTCAAAGCTGTGGGTGTTAAAAGAGAACAGGTGGAAGTGGAAGGTCATTAATGAATTTGTACTATTTCTGTAGCCAGTAGCAATTCTTCCTTTTTTTAGTAAAATATTGAAATAAATGTAAGTTGGGGTCTGAGGTTTGTCAGATGATGAGCCGTCAAGCTGTCTGGTCACTACCTTGTTGCCTGATGTCTTTTAAGATTCTGTCCCTGTAAACCTTTTCATCACTTTTACCAGATAGGTTAACTACGCGCAACAACGATAGGTCTCAGACCTTGGGTGAAACAGGGTTGGCCCCATGGTTGAAAAGTGAACGCGCAACTGCGTCAGGTTGGTGGTCCAAATAATCTTCCACCACCTGGAAAACAACAAGACAAGTGTCAAAGTTCTGCTGCATGAGCTGAAATATATGTCATGACAATTACAGAAAAATAACACCATAGTGCTATGTCTCCCATCCTTGAGTTTTTTTTTAACAGTGATTTTCAACTGGTGGCCCAGTCTACGACTGGATTAAAAAAATTGTCATAGAGAAAAAATGACAAAAAAAATGGACACTTAAATAACTCTCAATAATCCCCTCAATTTATGACTGTTTACATCTGTTATACAGAAATGTGATTTTTATTTTATTTCCTTGTCCGGCCCCCAAGGTGTCTGTTTAGAAAAATGTTGTACCTTTGACAAATGTACTGTAGTTGGTGACCCCTGTTGTATAGGCTTTGATTACTACCTGAATCAGACAGTCTATCGGTGTGTGTCCTGCATAGTTTTCTACATCTGCCTTTGCTCCATGCTGCAAGAGGAGATCGACAATTCTTGAGCAGCAGTTGGCACATGCGTTGTGCAGAGGGGTGTGTTTCTTCCGGCCTGCAGTTGTGGGGTCAGCTCCTGCACTCAGGAGAATTTGAATCACTCGAAGGTAGCGGCCGGACTCTGAGGGCCTCTCGGCTCCAGAGCAAGCTGCATTCAGGGGAGTCTCCCCCTCACGGTTTGTGGCCAACACGTCCGCGTCATTACTCAGGAAGAGCTCCACATGCTCCTCCAGGCCTCGTCGAGCTGCCATGTGTAGAGGTGTGAGCCTCGACTCCTTCATCCTCACGTTGACCTCCGCACCTCCTTCTAAGAGCAACTCAGCACAGCTGAAACAGTGCACACATTTTTTGTCTTGCGCAAGCATTGAGAAAGAAGAACAAAACAAAAGGGAAACTTGACCTCAAGTAACCTTGAGGGCCAAACGGACATAACAATAAAGCTGGACATTTACTGGCTGTTTCGACTCCGTTATGTATCACTTACTGGAAAGACTGGGCAGAGGTGCAGAGGTGAAGAGCAGCACTGCCATCTGTAGTCAACAGTTCAGGATCCGCTCCATGAGAAAGGAGCAGCCCCACGCAGTCAGCATGGCCGCCTATACAGGCATCATGAAGGGCTGTGTTGCCTCCAGGGTCTGCGTTTACCTCGGCCCCTCGGAATAGCAGCTCCTCCACACAAGCTGTATGTCCCCTGCTGGCAGCCAGACGTAAAGCTGAGGTCTGTTTCACTCTGGAGCTCAGCGTCCACATGCCTGACAGAGAATATAAAGGCTATCTGATGTGAAGAATATGGACGAAATTAAAAAGAAGTGTCAGTCTTACCCATCTCTGGAGCCCATGCCATTTCCTCATGCACTGTCTCCATCACAGCATTCACCATAGCTGGGTCCTTTAGCACCGCATACACTCCTTTCATGTCGCCCCACATGAAGGTGTTGTGAATGGCTATGTCCCGACATCGCACCTGTGGTGGTGGGGCCCGTACCTCCTGGAGCCGCTGTTGTCTTTGTGGAATCCTTGGGGCTCTGGGCAGGGGGTCCCTGGTCATGGCTCTTCTATGGGCCAACGCTCTTCGAGTGTCCTCCCACTCCTGAAACTCCTGCTCCATTCGCAGAGAACGCAGTGATGTGGATGTAAAGGGGAAAGTCTCCTTTGCCATGGCACCCTGGTGTAAGCACAAGAAAAAATATTTCCCCCACAAATACTTCATACAAAGAATACACTATACATAATGTATTTTGTCCTGAGGTTAAAGTTAATCTCTCTTAAAGGAAATGTTGAATCCTATATGTAGCAACAGGTCTTGTGTCAAACACTTTGGGCGATGCTGTGTTGATAAATGGCAGCCCTCAGTGCTTACTCACCTTCCACAGGAACTACAGTCTAGTAGTCTCTTGACTGGAGTCAAAGATGTCCAAGCAGAGGTCTAAACTTTCATTACTCTACAGTAAATGGGCTGTGATTTGTTTTTAAGTTACATCATAAGAAAGCCAATGAGAATGAAGTCAAAGAAAAACAAACCGTCATCTGAAAGTACAGTCACAAGTTTGTTCCCCAAACCTAACTGTAGCACTGAGTATTAATAGCTCAGAATGCAAGCTGATACTTGCATTATTAAGTATGCCCGCGAGATGGCAGCGTAGATCTAGCATTGACCTCTGAAAACGTATATAGGAAATCAAAGGCGAAACAAGTCTTTACATGCGTAGGCCACCATCGGCAATCAATATTAATTCAATTGGGTGAAGCAAAATTGACACCTGAAAAATCAACCTTAAAGTTGGCATAATGAGCTTACAGATATAGTAATATCCTAAATGACAAACGTGTGTAAAGATTTATTTTAGGGTTTCTTGTCTTGGTTAATTACTCCAACATAAATATTGTAAAATAATTATTGTCAATTAAAAGGTACTTTAATGTTAAATTTAAATCTGCACACTCGACCTTTAATACTAAATCTAGTTTCCACGTGACTAAAGGGGGAAGCGCCGTTTTAGCCCAAAAGAGAAGTGAGAGAATAAACCCTCTTGCTCTGCTTTAAAATCTTTGTATATACACGTGCGTGCGTACGTCGTGTTTGAACGTGACGGCGCGGAAACAATCCGCAGGGGAGGCAAAGTTTACGTTCAACTCCTTAGTTTGTTTGCTGATTTGTATAGAAAAGTAAAGTTATGTGTATACGGGTATCTTTAATGACAATAAATGTCTTACTGAATCAATGCAAATCGAGCAAAACAGGTTCTGTCGAGGTATCTAATGCCTGCAATGGTAAGTGACAAATTATTAGTGTGAGCTAACTACGCTAACGTCACCCATGGCTAACTTTAATAAACACTGCGTTTTCGTTAATTATACCAATGTTTTGCTACGTGTGTACGTTTGTGTGTTACAAGAGTATCGTTTCTTCTTCTGCTACAGACTTGTAAAGTAAACAGCCTGTTCAGCACATTGGACGACTTCAACAATGAGGTGAATCACAGCACACCTGATTTCAGCTGTAAATTAGCTGTCAGTGCACTGTTCTAAATCTGAACCACATTAACACTAATATGGATTTCTCCAGGACTTGCTTGGCACAGACTGGACTGGGCCCTCTGCATCTGGACCGTCCAACTCTGTAGCAACAGCTGCTGTGTCATCAAGTGTGCTCCGAGCCCCCTCTGTTACCCGCAGAGAGCCAGAAAAAAAGTGCCTCCGGCAAAGTGCACAAGGATCTGCCGTCCCCACTAATGGCACAGCATCAGATAGTGGCACACAGGCTCTGAGTTCAAGGCAGCTTTGTCCCCCCAGATCCTCCACCTCCTCTTCCTCCTTAGAGTCTCATGGCACAAATGTATCCACAGTAAATAACACTAAACCTAATGTAGCAGCACCACAAAGTCATGGCAGCACAGAGGTGTTGCTAACGCCTTGTGCTGCTCAGGATGATTTCGACGACTGGGACGTTGACCTGGCAGACCTGGATGAGTGTGACGGCCAGGTGGCACAACAGATTCAAGCTCGTTCTCACTCTCCACCTGGGCTAACATCAACCCCGATGCTTAGACCCCTAAACTGTGGAAGGACTCAGGCACCACCTCATCAGACCACTGTCGGTGCATCTAAACATAATGTCCCTCAGACTCTGTCAGCTGCTCATTTAGGATCACCAGTGTTGCGACCTCGCTTTCCATCAGCTCCTGTTCAGAGTCCTAATGTTTTCTCTGGCCTCACTGCAGCCTCTCCTGCTGCAAACCCTGCTTCCAGGTCATTTGTCAGGCCCCAGCAGCCTCAGAGACAGTGGTCCACTCCGGGACCTAAGCCTCCTGTTGGTTTTGAGTCGGTCCCTCCATCATCTTTCTCGCCCTCTGTAAACTCTTCCATTCTTAGCCCTCATCCTCTTCACACACCTGTCCTCACCAACCGTTTGGTCCAGCTAGTGTCTGCATCCCATAAGCTTCCCAAAAAGAGGCCTAACTCTGAGGTCCAGAAACGCAGGACTAGACGGTTCCCTGGCCCTGCTGGACTTTTGCCAGTGCAGGTTCGTATTCTCCTCCAATGCAATACTGCTTTAGTATTTCTAATTATAAATTGTCAGTGTTGCCTTTTAAGAAAGAAAATATGATAGCAGTTTGCCTTATTGCCTATTTGAGCCAGGATTTTAGCCACCGTTCAGCCTGTTTGTCATAGTTGCACTAATTAAAGGCCAACTGCCAAAGAAAATCTAATTTCAGGTGCTTTCCCCCCCCCCCCACAATGTGTGATGTTATAATTTGATTCCTTTCTTTCAGCCTGAAGCTCAGACACTGGATCCGGTCGTGGTGTCTGTTCCTTTCACTCCTGCTCATGGCCCTGTAGCTCGGTTGCCAAGTCAGGTAATAAAAGCACTGACAAAGAAAGGTAAAACACAATAAAGCTTGTTTTTATATTTCTTTAACGAAACATCAAACCTGCTCACATCCAGAATTAAAACTATCATTGTGTTATTATTTATAGATTAATACATTGTATTGTCTTTAATATTTTGATCCACAGAGTAAATTTCCTAGATTGTCAACCTACTTTCTCATTGGTTCGAAATTAGAGCTGTATTTATTATAAATACTCTAGTCCTTTGCATACTTAATGATAGTGTACCCCCCCCCCCAACAAACAAACAAATAAGAAATTTCACTACTGTGAAACAGTAAATTAAATTAAAATTGAAATTGTTTACAACCTGTTGGGGACCCCAACATTTAGTGGTCAGATTACATATTGTGGTTAAATAGCCATCACCCATTATTTTCTTGCTTCTGTACATCATAGAACATACCCCATAGTGTGAAACAGAGGAGCAGTAATTAATAATGAAGACACTGTGACATTTGTTCAGGTTCCTTAGCAGATGTTTATGGAAACTTACTTTGGATTTTGATACCCATTGATAAAAGCCTGCTTTCACAACATTTCTCTCTCAAGCTGCCTGATACCAAACCCAGACAGTCGGGATTTCCAACCTGCAGTGCGTGAAATGAATTTCCACACAATCAATCTATCAGCATCAAACTGACTGACTGAAAAATAGAACCACAAAAAGCACTTTGAAGAAAGGCAACTTTTTACAAAGAGTAACATAGAATTCAAATGATAAGTCAGGAGCCACGTCAGTGAAGTGGTCGCTGTGAGCCAAGTGTTTTTGTTCTCGCTTTGAAGGTTTCCAGCTCACAAATGGAGGATGACGACTTCAGCGGCGCTGCCTGGGCACTGATGATGAAGGAGATGGGATTGGACGAGAGGAACCCTACGTGCTTCTTGCACTCCTATAGTGTGGTTATGGTTCTTCGAAAGGTGATATGTCTCCACTATCACGTTTTTATTCTTGTTAATCTTTAAAGACTTAAAAACACATACAGAAAAAATCTCTCAAATACAACAGCACATTGCAAGTGTATGTAATGAAGTATAATAATGTTCCAGTGTCAATTTACCTAAAAAAAACAAAACAGGCCTGGCCTTTATAGTTGAACACCATACTGATATACTCCCAGGAATTGAAGAAATATAAACGTGAAGACAACAGCTCTGTAAATATGTTGTTTTTTTTATTTTTGCTGGCACTACAAAGCATTTAATTTAGGAACACCAGCACTACTCAAGCAAAAAAGTTGGTCCGGAGTCTTCGCTAAAAACTGTCTTACTGAGACACTTTTACACGTGTAGCGCTGTATGTGGTAGAATTTGGGTCAAGTACTTTTTCTCATTGGTTCTGCTCATCATAAGAGACTGAGTAACTACCTAAAGTCTGTTGGCGTAATCAGGACAAATGACTCTGCGTGGTGGAGGTGTTGTGTAATTTTAATTCCTAAGATGGTCATCAATTATTTAAACAGACACACTCCGCTGTATTTGTGTTGCTTTGTTCGCCTCGGTCTTTACCGAGCAGCACGTCTGTGTTTTTGAGTGGCGGTTTTAAGGAGAGATTTTCAAATGTTGACTTAATGTCGTGCTGACTTTTCACCAGCTGTGTTCACATGCACACGTGGCAGATCCGTGTTTAAGCCCCTTCAGGTTAAGCTGCTTACATGAACATCAGTCTCCGAAAATCCCGGTTTCCCGTTAACATACAAACCATGGATGTCACTCACCGTGTGACTGAACAGTAAGAAGAAAATCTCCCCGACTCTTGGTGCTTCACAGCAGAGCTGAAGTACGAACTCAAGCTTCAGTGTTAAGCTTTAGCAAAGGACCAATGACAGACAGAGAGACTGCAAACGTTTTCATGATTCTTCCACAGGTCTCTATGGTTTCAAAATGGAAGATCATCACTATAATGTGTACTCTGTTCTCAGGCTGCACTGAAACAACTGGTGAACAACAAAGTTCCAAACATGGCGGTGGTTTTGAAGACCATCAATTACACACACACCGATGCCAAGGTTGTGTTTAAAGACCCGACAGGTACTGTGCAGAATGCAGAGTCAATTTGCCAGTTTGGAATCCTAACATTCTGACATGCCTGTTACTCTTACCACTGGGCCAGGGCCGCTCCAGTTGAAGACAAAGAGAACAATTCTTAGGGTATTATGTGAAGAGAGTGGAAAAATTGTTTGATCCAATCAGCACACATTCTGTTTCCTACTATTATATTATATTGTATTTTATTATATTATTATTATATTATTATTATATTATATTCTGCTGCTCTGTTTATTTTTTTCCACCCTTTGTCAGATCCATGCTCCAGCCTGTTGCCATGGCCCCCAGAGAACAGCCACATGAGATGTTCAGATTATTAACGCTCTGAAGTGGATGTTAGTCTCCACGTCAGACCTAAGTGCTTATTAGTGATTCTATTGCAGTAGATTGCCGTCAGCCGGGGGCTTGTATTCAATGTTTCTGACACCAGTTGAGGCCTGCGTGTCATTTATGTACTTTACCTCCAGCATCGTTCTTTTCGCCACTAATTTCTCTCTGGAGCTGATAACGACATGTGATGATTATGAGAGTATAGAGCAGTGTTTACCAGTATTTTTCGATCCGAGGCAGGTTTTACAATAGAATCCCGCAGAGCAGCATCAAGCAAAAATGGTGCAAAAAGTACATGTTATAAAATAAATAAAAAATAAACTTGTGCCTGTTTAGTTTAGTTTAGCATAGAGTCACAGGAGTTAAAAAAAGCCACAAAGATTTTTTTTTGTTTTAGTTTTTTACTTTGTAACCATCTGCTGCCATTGCATTGTGTTCAGGTTGTTGTCGCAAGCATGAACGAAAAGACAAAACATTAGCAGTGAATAATTTGAGAAAGATTTAAAATGACATAAATGTAAAGTTTTACATCAGATTTCGTTTTCTTTACGTCCTGCCATTTTACACAATTAATTATTAATGCAAGAATATTCTTGTTGTGTTTTAACAAAGGCGAGATGCAGGGAACTGTCCATCGGCGTCTCCTAGAGGGCAGAAGGGACGACCTTAAGGCTGGAGTAGTACTGCTGCTTAAACAGGTAAAACACACTGCTACTGGTTCTGTCAAAATTATTTAGCATATAAAACCTGCCTTTCTTGTCTTAGCAGCTGTCTCATGCTTGTTTGTTATGGTAATTCTTGTTTTGCTCTTGGCTTCAGGTGGGTGTGTTTTCTCCCTCCCATCGCAACCATTACCTGAATGTGACACCCAACAACCTTCTGAGAATCTACACCGCTGATGGAGCCAGTGTGTCCTCCACCCAACTGCCCCCGCTGGTTCTAGTGAGTGATAGCGCTAAAAAGAGGCACTCAAACAAATATTAAATCAGTCATGCACAATTACTCTGTCAGCCTGGCTCTCACAGTGTTTTTACCCCCTCCCCCACTCTCCGTCAAGGAGCCAGTTTTGCAGTCACCAGCTCCGTCTCGCAACATCTGCCCAGAGCCAGTATCTCAGATGCAGCTGGTGTTTGACGACGAGGACGAGGAGGGGCGTGAAGGTGAAAAATGTTCAGAAGGAGGCTGCGACCCCCAAACTGCAGTGGCCGTCGGAGTGACCTCTGGCTGTGGCCGTGAGCAGCCTGACGGCAGTGCAGTACTACAGGACCCAGACTGGGACGCAGGTCAAGGTCTTTATTGTTTAATAAAACTAGAGACAACAAGACAAATATTTATTCATCCATTCACGTCTAAAATGATGTGCTTAGAAAAAAGGAAACAATTTAAAAACCATGCAGTTCAACAAAGAAGACCAGGAATCTATGGCTACTAGCCAGTCAAACTAGTGGAGTTCTGCTAATTCTTTCACATAATAAATGGTGTTGAATGAACTTGCAGACCTTCAGTGTATGAGAACGGCAACACAGGATTTTATTTCCACATTAGATTGCCACGTAAAACGTTTTCATGAGGAGATTACCTTGGAGACAATTTTTAAAAAAAAACAAGTTAATTATCAAGTGAGCTGGGTACAAATTCTGAAAAAAACAAACAAACTGAGCTGAGCTTCATAGCTGCCAATAGTGTCTGTGACTGCATTTAAGTCAGCACTTCTGCATAAGTACGCACATGTACAACAGATACAGCAGTCACTGGAAAAAGGCAAAAGGTTGCAAGATGGGTAGATTATTTTTCAGTGGTCATTTGTAAAGTAGATTCTCAATCTTTTTGGGATCTATGCAGAAACCAGAAAGAAAACCCCACTCAAGGATGAGATTCAAACTTCATAGAAAAGGTCACGTGACCGATTAGCAAACAGGGGGTTCCTTTTATTTGAAACACAAAAATGTCACGAAACTGCTATGATCATTGAACAAAGAAAATACAATTGAAAATAAGCCTTGCTTTCCCCTCCATGCCCTCTGTCCCCCCCCCGCCCCCCCGCTCCCCACATTGGAAACCACTGCTCCAAGGAAAGTTTTCCAAACACCAGTGCTGCTGATGTGGTTGTGGAGACAAAGTGTGACGCTCTTAAATGTCTCTGTGTTGTGTTGTGCAGATGACGACCTGGATGAGCTGCTGGGAGAGGTACCAGAAGACCCCTGCTGACGGCGTCTGATGTGAATGTACATCAGTAACAAAGAACTTCTGTTCATAACTGACCCTCTTAGATACTAAGCAGGTAATAAGACCACTGAAAAAACATGATGTGGACACTTTCTTTTGGAATTATTCTTTTTCTTTCTTCAAATCCATTCACTGTGTGTTGAGGACACATCCATCCAAAACCAACATGTGCTCATTAAATCCAAGGCTGCAGCAGCACACTCTATTTGATTTCAGCTCAACTTGTCTTGTTATAAAAAAGAAAAAATATAATTAGAGAGACTGTGTGATATTATTTTTTTTAAATAAAATATTTATTTTTTCTTCATTGTAGCAATAACTTGATCATAAATTTAAAGACAAATACAGGCAGTACTGGTCTGTTAATTATGCCAAAACAAGAGAGAGTCGGACTGTTTGAGTGTGTTGTTCTGCCGTTTTCTTCTTTTTTTTTTAATTTAATTTTGGCTGACTCCATTTAGCGGGCACCGAGAGTGAAGTGGATCAAATGTGAGCCAACTTTTCACACCGCGTGTTAGAGGTTATTTTGTTGAGGCAACAGAAAGGTCAGCTTGAGTCCTCCGATATGTGCCTGAGTGAAAAGTGCACGGCCCTGCCTGACTTTGGGTGGATTTTTGTTGGGATCAACGATGTCTGTTGATACCTCTCTCAATAGGACCTGAGCCTTAGATCCTGAGGTTCCTGCTTGAACCGTGCCTCAGGAACACTGATTCCTCTTAATCCTCTGCCTCTTTGTTGTTGTGTCTCTGACGCTGCTGCTGCAGAAATGTCCCGGTTCAGGCTGGAAAGATGAAAGGAATAAGGTATATTCGCTGTATTGCTGTAATTACATTTTTCCCTTATGCTTTATGGTGTGTGACTAACACATTTACACCATTCTATGATACAGCTTTGGCTGTTTTGGTTCTGAATCAAATTGAACCATGGATTTTGAGTTAGGGAGCGGCTGTGAGGGTAAAGTGCTGACTCTTGGCTTAAATTAAGGGCATTTACATTCATTTGGGATGAGCAGCGTGACAGTGTTGCCAAATCCGGCTGCTTCGGATATCCAGTTACTACAGAAGTACCTCATGTGTATGGACTTTACACAGAAAGACCAGCTTGCACAAATTTTGCACTCCCCTCAGTTTTAAAAATGCTAAGAATAATGTTTTACATAATTTTGTCCCTAAAAACAATATCCAAAGCTTGTGGTAGAGTAATTAAATTAGCTAGGAATACAAGTCCCTGGTACTGGCTGTTACTGGGCCGCACAAAAAAAAAGTACCCTTTTCTGGTCACGTAAAGAATAATTGACATTAAAAAACATTTTGAATTGTCTAACATTGTGACAACACCGTTTCCGTGTTTAATCAGGCTCAGCTCAGAATTATAAAACTCCATATTTTGCAGCGTTGGAGAAACTTACTGATATTAAATTCTTCTTGAAAGCAGTTGCCCTACGTTAAAGTACCACTAGAGGGTAGCATACAAAATAACCATGGCACAGCATTAGTCAATATCGTACGTAGGTCTCAGGAGTCATGATAATAAAAGTACTTATTAAGAGAGTCGATTAATTTGGCCTCTTGTAAACCATCCGTCTGTGCTCATTCACTTCTGTTCTCCATTATCAACAGGCTATTTCTGATAGTATTTATAAAAAGTCAGTGCTTGAATGATTTACAATTTTTTTTTTATTATTTAAAAAAAAAACAACAACTGTCCTTTTAAATTGTCCGTTCCCCACACAGAGTTGTTTACAGAATTGCAATTTCTGATCTACTTCCAGGATTTCACTTTTGAAACTAGATATCTTAGTTCATTTAATTTTTTTTATATAAAAGATTAATGGGTTGTCATTTAAAAGACATTTACAGAGGCCTCTAATAATCTGATATTTAGAGTAAAAAGAAAATGACTTTCAGTTGTTATCAGCTTACCATCAAATAATCCACACACAGCATCAGCTTCACCTTTTTTCTAGTGTCTAAACATCTGTCATTTCTTGAGTCAGGGACCAGATGCATGGCCGTGAACAAGACACATGGAGATGCAGCTGGATTCAAACCCCCCACTTGCTGGATAGAAGACTGATTCTTTACCAACTGAGCTAAGAATAATAGTTACATAGAAGAGCTGTGAGGATTTACCGCGTAATTCAAAGACAAATATTAAACCTGTACTTCTTAATTTTGTTGAAAGCTGTTGAGCATCAACAAGTTGCCAATTAAACAGACATGAATATAAGGCTGGGACTGCTAATGGCCCCATTTGTCTTGCAGATACAACGTTGGCCTGATGGATAAAAGCAGATAAGATTACTAAAGCATAAAGCCCTGTTCTCAACTCTGGAGACTTTTTAATCCCTGTAAAACTATGCTCATTACCTCAGTGTGAAAAGGGGAGATTTGCTTAATTAAGTTGTTAAGAAACCAGCAAAGCCTGCAGCTGTCTAAGAGGAGAGCGAATTTCATTTGGGAGAACAAATCTGATGGACCGGCAGAGCTTGTTGGTGTAAATGCGTGTGGACCTAACACAACAATAGAAACCCAGGGCTGTACTGTCATATGGTTTATTCATTAGAGCTTCTTTCCTGCTGTGGATTATTAAACCAGTGGTTGAGTTAAACCACTGCCCCTCATTTGTAGCTTGGACTTTTCTGGCCACAGATCATCATCTGCCTCCACCCTGTCCCCCGCCTCTTCTGTTTTTACACCATCCACCTCCTCCTCTCTCAGCCTCCTAACACCTCGTCCTCTTTCCTTCCTGGATGGTCTTCGACCAACACTAGTCCAATTAACTTTGTTAACCTGGGTCACGACCGAACCAGTATGGAAGTCATTTTTGTGATCCACGTGACACGTTTTATGTCGGATACTACTAGGAGGAATGAAGAAAATACAAGAAAAAACAAGTAATGTAGCTAATGGGCAAAGTCAGTTAAGCTCTTTAAAAAAAACTATTACTATTTCACTTACTTGTGGTAATATTGTACTTGGAAGGTTTTGGGGGTTAAACCACAGGGTAATGTGACAGATGCTAAGTTAGAGCTGTTAGCTTACTTTAATTGGTGGGACTAATTATCTTAAGCTAATGTAATTTGTTCTGAAGGTGGTTTTTTCCCCCTCTTAGAGTCCAAGGTTAGAGAAGATTTAATAAACCTACTACTCTTTACTCTTTTCTAAGGTTTTAACCCAAGGGGTCTAAATATTTATTTGTAAGCCTGCCACTTTGGCTGCTCATTACTTTTTAATCACTTAATTAGAGCTTTACAGTAATTGCCCTATAACTTAGCTAGAAATAAGGCTCACTGCAGGTGGTTTGTAATTCAACAATGTGATCCTAAATTTTTAATGTTGTCTGAAGAATGTGGGCCTTCTTCCGACATTGGCCCATGAACAAGAGGTTTTTGCTTTTGCCATCTTTCATGTGAAAATTAAAAATATTTTTAATTTCATTTACTGTTGTTGGTTTATTGGTGTTTTTACCCACAGTTCCCAGAGAGGCGCCAACTTAGCATGACAATTATCTTTTGTGTGACCTGACCTCTTTTCTATGTCTGGTTCTTTCATTCTGGTAAACTTTCATTGCTGTAGTTTGGACTGTAGATGGCGCCAAGCTTTATTTCTTTGCTGTTTGTTTTGAACTGTCCTACTCTCCAGCTCGGTCCAACATTTAGCTCATTAATAAGACAGTTTTTCATTAGTTGGCTCTTCACTGCATTTGTCATATATTCACCCACAACTGAGTTTTGTGCAGTAACCTGTACGGACTACAGGCTGAGGTATGTGGCAACCAGTAGGTTAACACCGCCATTCCACAGGGAGCTGTGTCATGTTGCATAGCACATGTAATGATATTTTAGGACATTTTAACAGTCTGGTCAGAATAACTTAGGTAGGTTTGTAAGATAAAAAAAAAAATCAGGTCCAAACGTGTATATAAACCCATACACATACATTCTCACATTCATAATAGGAATAGTATGAACTAGTTGTACTAAAAAGTAGTAATAATTGTGAGAAAAAAAACACGTAAAAACCACCCATCATCCCTGTGTCCTCCTCGGTCTAACAAGTCTGCTTCACTTCCCATGACAAATGCCCCATCCATCCATCCATCCATCCATCCATCCATAACTCTGTTAGTGCGGTGAAACGATGTGGAGACAGCAGAGGCACAGGGACAGATGAACGGAGGAAGAAACCAATTCAGCACCAGACTTGGCTGAGGAGAGAGTAAGCGGGGAGAGTGTCGCCGACCCTCTTCTTCATCACTCCTCCTCCCATCTCCCCCCTTTCTCTCCCTCTCCCTTTCTCTCTCCCGCTCTCACTTCTGCGAGAGCATGTGTTGGTGTGTGTGCGACTCCGGTCTGTACCGACTCCGCTGCTGTTCGCCGCTGCCACAGAGGAGCTGGGAAGAGGAGGAGAAGCAGGTGTCTCTGGGAAGAGGAAATCAGGTGGAGTTTGGATCTGCTTGCAAGACTAACCAGCAGCTCTGAACATCAACAGGGCTCTCTCTCGCGCTCTCATGCACACACACACTCTCTCTGTCTCTCTCTCTCTCTCCCACACACGCACAATCACACTCTCAGACTCACACACTCACGCCGGCTGGATGGCTCCTCACTAGGCTGAACGCAAGAGGTGCTATGGCTTATCTGTATTTGGAAGGCATGGGAGATCCAGAGTAACCTGCGTGTGCGCGTGCATGCGTGCATGGATGAGTGAGCACCCTCGTCTGTGACTGTGTGTTTGTGTGTGTTTTGTTGAATTTAAAAACAACAGCTTTGATTGGGTCGCAGATTCACCGACACTCACCTCCCACTCCTGGTGTCACAGAGGACTTGACTCTTGGATTCTTGTCAATGAAATCAAGTGCTGAGGCCCGGAGGATGTTGGGGGGGTGGGGGTGCGGGGTGTATGTGTATGTTGAGTGGATATGTGTGAAAGAATGTGGAGGTGGGTGTAGAACAAGCTGCCGGCGGTTAAAGTGACTGAGGGAATTGAATGAGAGAGGAGGTGAACAGAGAGCTGCTCAGGGGAGAGAGTTTTTCTCCCTCAGCTCCAACTTTGTCGTTGTTGTTGGTGGAGTAGTGGTGGTCCGATGTTTGGCTTCCCGTCTGTTGTGTTTCCATGAATGATTGCTGAGGAAGTCCCTTCCTGTCTGCAGCCCCGTATGTGTGCTGTATATGATGTGGCAAACACAGCTGTTGCAATAATCACGTGGTTTAAATTGATGTCTCCTCTCTGCCTGCGCAGGTGTGACTTCACCAGGGGCTCCCTGGCTGAGGAGCTGGAGGGCTGATGATGGATCTGAAGGAGCACTGTGGGAGTCAGGAGAGCTCCAACTTACGTCCCACCTCCTGGCAGGCCTTCGCCCACGCCAGCACCTTGCATGGCCTGCGCTTTGTTTTTCCTTATGGTCAGCCCAGCGTGCGCCGCTTACTCTGGGCTGCAGCCCTGCTGGCCTGCCTGGGACTCTTAGCTCTGGAAAGTGCTGAACGTCTGGCCTATTTCCTCTCCTACCCCCACGTGACCAGTGTGGATGCAGTAGTATCCGGCAGCCTGGTGTTCCCCGCTGTGACTATTTGTAACCTTAACACATACCGCTTCAGTCCCCTCACACGCAATGATCTATATCATGCTGGAGAACTGATGGCCCTTTTGGATGTGCACCTGAACATTCCACAGCCACACCTGGCTGAGACCGAAGTACTGGCTACCCTGCTGGACAAAGCCAACTTCACCAAGTATAAGCCCACACCGTTCAGCATGAGGGAGTTCATGGAGAGGGTCGGCCACGACCTGAAGGAGATGATGCTCTACTGTCGCTATCAAGGCCAAGAGTGCAGCCACGCTGACTTCAAAACCGTGAGTACTCTTATCTTTTTTACCCCCTCATGTCAGCAATGTTCTCGGATGTCTTATCTGTCGTCGTGCAGTGTAAAGTTTTTAGGTTGCATTTCTGAGCCTTACAAGAAATTCTTTGCTGCTATGCATGGAGTCCCCCGCTGTGATTTCTCCCTGGACTGTTTCGTCTCGAGCTGTGTGTGTAGGTTTTTGCTGTTTTCTTGTTCTTGTTTTAAGCCTCGTCATAAAAAGTGCTTGTGAGCGCACAGAGTTGGGCAACAGGTGTGTGATTTTACAGTCACCAAGGAAAAACAATTGCTTTGTCTTTGGCCATGGTGAGAAGTAATTTTACCTCAAAACCCTCAGGCACTTAATTTTCTCTCTCCAGAAAAAAAAAAAGTTTTGTTTGTTATTTTATTACAAATGAGAGCACTCAAATGATTTTGTGTACCTGCGTTTGTCTGGTACAGCCAAGAAATATGCTGCTACCTGGATAGTTTCTGGTTTGTTGTACTGACTGAACTGAGTATTTGATAGTTTTGTTTCAACACGTTTGTCCCGGCAGTTTGAAACCAGCATGAGTTGGCGCAGATTTATTTTGGACATCATTTTAGGAAATCCCACTTGTTGCAAACTTGGACTGTCTGAGACTAATTGTCAATGGAGCCAACTGGCAAATGTGTTGGAAGCATTGCATTGCGTTTACCTTGTGTGGAAAGGCGACAAGTTTTTAAAAAGCATTATATTTGTGACCGACATGTTTTAGGTTTGTTTATTTCTTCAGGGACAAGCCTGAGGTTGGTGCAGCCTTTTATAATCTTTTAAAAAAAACATTTCTGAGAAATTCTGGCTAAGGATATTGTTAGCTGCATTAACAAATCATGTTAATGTGTCTGCAAACTATTGTCAAATCCATTCACAGATTGAATTTATTCTACTGTTCTTTGCTTTAAATTGGCAAGGACACCACTGATTTCTGTAATCCTTTGTGCCGTGCACCGTGGCCCTGAGCAAGTCTTGAAAAGCTCAACATCCCGCTTATATCAGCCAGGATTTATGAACATAAAAATTGAGAAATACATTTAAATCACATCTGGGAATATGAAAAAACAACAGTCTGTACTATTTTATTCAGCTTATTTAAACGTAACACTTGTAAGTCTAGCTGAATTCATGAGTTCGCACAGTTTGACTGGACATCCATATGACTACGCATGACGCGCAAAGTTACGGTGAGCATTTGGGCTTAGATATCGGATATATATATATATATATTTTTTTTGATCTTTGATTCTAATATTTTGATAACATCAGAGTATCAGATCAAGCTATGGCTACTCATAATGTGGCTGTGTTTGTAATGGCTAATTATATAAACCAATGCTGGACAGACTTTGACTAGTGTTAAGCTGTTGTTTACAGTGTGGAGTTGTAGAACAGCAGCTACAGTCTTCAGGAGATGTCTCGAAGGATTTCATTATTAAATATTATTACACAGTAGGATGTTAAAAGAAAGGCTTTCACTCATGTTACAACATCAGGTAATGAGGGCAGGGTGTTTTATCATATGGTTCAAAAGATGTGCTTCAGTTAGATGCTGAAGACACAGAGGCTGTACGTACGGCTACAGCAACATCTAAGAATCTGCAGAAATCCCCACAGGTGTTCCACGCTCCCACAAGTGTCAAAAATCAGCTTGATTTCTCCATTTGTTTGAACTCTAGTAGAATGTTGTGAATTTCTTAACACAGAAAGAAAAACCTTTTCCTGGATAAAATTTGCTAAAATAATTCCTGGGTCTCCTTTAGTAGTTTATTTATCCAGCAAATCCTTCAGGTGACTGCTACAAAAAAAGAAAAAAAAAAAGAAAAAGAGAAACAAACCCATCTTAGCAAATCCATATTCTGGACCATGTGTAATGGTCCAGTCAGTTGTCCACAACCCTATTATTTACAGCACTTTTTATTGACTTTATTTAACATACCCTATCAAGGCTTATACAGATTTCTACCCTACAACCTGGAGTATCAGCAGGTCCTGATACCAATCTGATGCCGTATTTATTTATCTTTTTAATAACTCTTGATTTGTTTGTAATTACTTTGCTTTAAATGAACAGCTAAAATAAAACAAATATTCTGGTTCCCTACAGCAGAAATAAATAACTATTATAAGAAATGATCTGGAGACTCCAGCTGTGTCCTACCAGAGAAGGTTGCAGTAAAGTTTTTCACACTAGACTGAATGGGAGTTTTTTGTACTCAGTGTGAAGGATCCAGTCAAAAGACGGTCTAAGCTGATTCAGATGTTTTATGCAGTGACATTTTCTTCTTGTTTGTCATCATCAAATTGATTGGTGATGTGCTCAGAATGTGAAGAGCCTTCTGGGATCTAAAGTACTTCTAGAGCTCTTTATTCTGTGGTCATTATGGGAGTACAGACGTCTCTGTCGCACCTCAAGTTTGTGTCTGTTCGTTTCTTAATCTAAGATAAAAAATGAGATTCTGCACACACACACACACACAAAAAGAAATAATCAATGAGTAGTGCACACCCCGTGCACACCAGGAGAATATGTGATTATTATGGTTTTGTTTTTTTAACAATCTTCAAAATGTTAATGCTAAGTAGCCTGGCCTTTTCTCTGCCTTCCCACTCAGCCCACAGAGTATCTATTCCACTCTCCTTAGTAACCATCACGCTTGTTTTTTAGACAAGTCTTTGACCTTAAGCGGAGTTCAAAGATAATCACGTTGACAGCAACCACAGTCAAAGTCACGTCTTCCTCTGTGCCCTCTGCTTCTCCCTGCTGTTCAACTCCTCACCACTCCCCTCTGTGACTCGTTCGCTCTCACCGCTCTGTCGTTGCAGTGACACACCTTCGCATCTGCGGCACCTTGTGATAGCAAAGGTGAAAAAACAAGTCCCCAAAAATAGACAGGCACATGCACGGATGCTCTCAGAGAGCGCGGCGCTGCGACCCACACGAGTACACACAAATATACGTGTGCGTGACAGAAACAGCGACATCACCATGACACTCCAGGGAACTGAGCTGGCATTTGACTGACGACTGTAGGGGGGATGGCGGGGTTACAGTAGTCACTGTAACGTAACTGCTTGAGCAGAGCACACCACAGAAGAAGGACTTTACCACCATTAGAAACATCTCCTCATATGTGGAGTTAACCCATCTTTTTTAATTTCCCTTTTACTGGCAGCATGTCTGCCACCTAACCGGCGTTATCGCGAATACCCACTTCAGCAAATTTTGTTTGTCAGTGATGTAAAAATAAAAGGATACCCACCGCTGCTTCTGCTCTTTAATGTAGCATTTCTGCATGAATACTTATCACTGATAGTGTTTTTACTCATTATGAAAGCGTGGCTCGGGTTCAGCGAGAACATTTCATATGAAATGAAGCCCCGTGTCTCCCACAGGACTACATTTGTCTGTTTACTAGCGGGAGCAGATTGCCATGTTGCCTGTTCTTTGTGGGTTTGAACAATAAATCCAATTGTATAGATCTTTTGCTTCATGCGGCTCAAACAGATAAAAGGCATTTCAAACCATGAGCACCCAGCTGTGGTAGCGAAACAAAGTTGAAAAAAAGAAGATAAAAATACAATGTGTTACATTCAATACTACTGGGAACAAGGCAATTATAAGAGGTGTTAGCATCTGTGCGTCATCACTACTAGATATAGTGATTAAAATAACATAAAAAAAAAAAACCAAAACGATTCTGTGATGCTCAGCCCAAAGGAAGTTCTGACAGAGATAAGTCTGCATCTTGTGTCTTGTTAATGAGAATTAGACGATTTTTCCCCCTTGGTTATGTTTGTTTTGCCCTGTGAGATTCTAACCATGTTTAAACACTGACTGATCAAACTGACATGACACTTATTGTAACTGTCGGCCGGGGTAAATTATCATGGCTTTTAGGGCTGGTACTGGCTGACTGCTTTAGTTACATAAATAAAATGATCCCCGAAGCACTGCACACCAAAGAGGATGATAATACACACACACACACACACACACACACACACCTGATAGCAGCCAGACCCCAAGCTCTGTATCACAGACACTAATTAGCCACTTGTCTGTGCCTCCTACCAGAGCCTTGTTGGATTAGCTCTGCAAATGCTACGGTACTAAGTGTTAACAAGGACAGCAATTAGCCATAACACACACACCTGTGGCCTTATCACTGTCTTAATTCCTAGACTTCTTTTTCTGTCCTGTTTTTATTTTTTTTTTCAACACAGTAACAGAAAAACTGGTGTTGGTCACTAATTAGAGAGGACTGTGTTCCTTGTAATCTGTGCTCCAAAGCCTTCTCTGGCAATTAAATTCACATTTTAACATTCAATTCCAGCTAAAGAGCTGCACTAATGCACTGTCACTTTAGCATTTATCTTTTAAAAACTTGCTAAGTGAAAATGGAACAGACCTAGGAATGGTTTCCATTTGGAATCAAAGTATTTGGAGAAAAAAGAAGAAGGAAAAGTTACCTCCTCCTTATTTAGTGTTTAATCAACTGTACATATTATTGGCCTATAACGTAGTTGTGTTCAATGTCTGCAAAGAGGAAATACGTAGCCACAGGATCTGGTTCCTGTTGTGCTAACTGTTTAGCCTAGGCCTGTGATGAAAGGGTGAAATAATCGTACTTTATTTTATAGATTATTGATTATACATTGTGAAGATGGTAAAATATTGTACAAAAACATTATTTCTGTATGTCTGACCACACTAGGACCAGGTACTGTTTTTGTAATGTGCCAACATGTCTTGCTGAAGTTGCACCATTGTTAAAACACCTGTGTTAGCACTTAGCACGCGGTGTGAGCAGCAGTGAGAAAGAGGAACAGGGACAGTGATTGTCACAGTGACAATATTACATTGTGTAGTGAGGAAGAATGCAGGACACACATTCAACTAACATTTAACACCACCAAGTGTTTGGCACTCAGATTTATTCAGCGTCAACTATAGCAGTGCTTACGTTCCACAGAATTCTTCAGTTACAGCGTGGACAGTCAACCATTTTACAAATGAATGGAAATATATCCAGAGAGAAAAGTACAGTGCCCTGGAGCAGTGGTGTTATACTTGTTCTCTGCTGTGGAATTTGAATCTTAAAGGTTAGGACAGATTTAAAAAAAACATTTTATTTAAAACGCAGGTTTCTTTTACAGTGATGGCCACTTTTTCTTTCCCAAGGAGATGGAAACACCAACTCTAGCTGATATAATAGTAATGTCATGAATTCATAGCTTAGAATAGCTGATATAACACAAAATGACACACAATGTGCACCTAAAGGAGCAAAAACCTGGTAGAAAGGCTTCATGTTTTGGCTAAAAAATAAACTTTACTTTACTCCGTGTTAGACAGAGTTAGAAGATTATCGCTCGTAAATATGTTTCTTGAAAATAATAAGGGTTACACTTTTTAGTGTAATGTTTATGTTGCCTTCATAAAACATATTTTGGTTGGATGTTTTGGAATTCAATTGAAAAGTTCTTTTTGGTACTTTGATAGACTATGTCTGCACTACGATCCAGCAGGTGGCGTGCTTAGTACAGCTTGTTTTCCATTAGAAAAAGAAAGAATTGTAACTCGGCTGTTTTCCTTGGGTTTCCCTGGGTGGACTGACATAAAAGGAAACATTTGAATGATGCCACGCTCCTAAAACAGTAACTTATTTATTTACAATGCTTACAATTTTTGTAGAGGAACTAGAGGAACATAACATTATCTTCTGCTCGCTCACTCACTTAAGCACTTTCTTGTGGCAGACAGCCTCCCAGAAGCACGAACAATAAGACTATTACAAATAAAATACTCCAAATACCAGGCATACTTAGGTGTTTGGCTGTTTAAAGCCAACCATAAAATACGCCAGATCTCTAAAATATCTATGATTTTCAAGTCTTGTTTATCAGGTATATGTACAACCAGAGAAAAGCCATTTGCGTATGAAACCTTGCAGGACTGTGACCTTATTGGACTGCGATCTGGTAGAAAAAAAGCTGCTTTTTACTACAACCTATGAAGTTTCCCCATTGTGTTACATGGTAGAGATAATAACAATATTATCTGCAGGAAGAGGTTGGTGCAGGAGTTTCACTGTGAGGGGTCTTCAGGCTCCATTGGTTCTTCCACAAACCTGGAATTACATGCACCTCAGGTGTTATCTTGACTGAGTGGCTATACGTTGTCAGTTCTCAGCTGGAAATATGATTTTCCAATGAAGGCTTTTGAATTTTCTTTGGCTACATGAAAATGCATGAGTACGTACTGTCTGTGGACTGTGCTTTTGGTCATTTCCAAATGTGGAAATTGCATTTCCGATAGAAAAGTAAGGCATTTAGCTAAGACATGGCTGAGTTTATTAAGTTGTTAACACTTTTGAAATGACTTAAATACACAGGAGTTCAGGAACAATGAAAATACCAATAGTCTGGAGTCACTCGAGGTAAATGAACACAGTCTTGTCAAACTGCAAAAAGGATTTGGCAACTTTCATATCGGACCGCCGTCGCATGTGACCTAATGGGTTAGGTCTCAAATGTATACTCAGTACCTTGAGCCCTGGCCTTGAAACTGTGATTTGATGGATTACTGCATCAGAGAACTGTACAGAAGTGAGAGAGAGAGAGGGGGAGAGAGAGAGAGAGAGAGAGAAGAGGAAAATCAAAGATAGACTAATCTCACAAGGGTAAGGCGGGAAAGAGCTCTTTCAATATTAGATGACGTTTTTACACCACCCGCCCATGTTGTGTTTTTCATCAAATTTTCCTAGTATTTTTACAGACGTGTGCTGAGGTTGTACTCGTCCAATACATGTCCTGTCTTTTTTAATAGAACATCCTCACATTTATTCAGATTTAACTTGAAGGGGCAAGAGAGCAGATCAAGCTGTAAACGCTGCACCACGCCGTACTACATGCATGCTGGTGCATGTATTATTAACCAACTGAACCACTGAGAAGGACAGAAAACGGTTGGTGGAAGAGACAGATGTCAGCGAGTGTGACTGATGGGACCCGGTGTCAGGACAAGAAATCTTAGTTTGAGTCTGAATGTTGGTTGTCATTCACACCGGAGAGGTGAGAAGAGCGACCTGGTTGGGTGTAGAGAGTAATGGCCCATTAGACAGGAGCCTGTCCATACAAGCACTTCATCTCAGTCCCAGGTGGAGGTGGAGGAGGAGGAGGAGGAGGAGGTGTAGGACAGAACAGAACATGTCTGTGGTTGAGTGTGATGAAGCGCTGCCACATGGAGTCAGTCTGAATGTGTTTATGTCATACAGAAAATATGACTTACCATCCTGGGATAACAAAAAAATGTTCTTACTGACATTTTCTAAGTAAATACTAGTGCTGTCAAAATGTATGCGTCGACTGCATTAATTATTTTGTGAACATTAAGCCGAATAAAACTTGCCACATGATAAGACGTGGACAGAATGATCTGCACTGCATATCTAATAATTTCACTGTCAAATTATCACTGCGCTAACTCACACTGAATACACCAGTTGTTATTTGCACACATTGAGGAACACTTAGCTTAACTTGTCAAGATGCGAGATAATCACTAAAATCCGTATCTTCATGTGGAAAGTTTTGAGCTACATGTTAGCATATTTTGATTTGGTCTCAAATCAATATTTCCTCATTATCTCAATTAATCATGATTAATTGTGATTGTAACTTATCAGATCAAAATTCAAATAGTTTGGACAGTTTTTTTTCTGAGGGCACTGCAGAAGTTTAAATATTGCATTGGTATAAAGACGTTCCACAGTTAATATATGTGTTCAGTGCATTAACGGCTATTCAGGGAACTTTACTGCCAACCTGAGGTTGGAAGTTCAAAGTTCAAAACTGAGGCTGTGGATTCATCCTGTTTGGAAATGAATGTAATTGATTTGTCAGTAAATACAGTGTGCATTGTGGCCTCTGTAAGTGCTGAAGGTTAAAATCACATTTTCATGCAGCTGCGGTGGCAGAGTTTTGCCCTGTCAGGTTTCTCATTAAGCCACCGCAGTAGTCTTTGCTGAATATTAAGTATATTGAACACATTTTGTTTGGTTGTCCCAACAGCTGGCATCTGAAATTGGAGCCCATTTTAGAGATGGGGCGAAGAGCAGACTGCCTGGGCTCACGTTATTTTCAGAATAATTGTTTTTAACCCTGGCGTACTTTGTACACGCGGAGATGGCCTAAACAAACACACGTCTAAGATGCAAGACATTATTTCTAGACATCTGTATTGGTACGTCTAAATTTAGGTATGTTTTAAAATCGAGAAAGGTTAGCATTTTTGCTAGTGCAAACCAAGCAGTATTGGTAAACCAGGAAATGCCTGAAAGATATTCATTAAAAAAAAAATCTGTCAAACTAAAAATTTGGTTGAAATAACTAGTCTTGACCTGATTCCTACCTCGGCCCACTTTAAAAATGATGGCGCCTTTTCTTTCACTGTGGAACTATAAACAGTCCACTGACACAACGCTGAACCTCATCCATCATCTGTCTCAGCTCCATGATTTTCTTCGCCTTTTCTCCCTCTCTTCATGGCGATACAAATGTGTACTGCAGCATAAATGCAGATGATGACTACATAAGCAATTCCTCCGCAGTACAGGAGCAGCTCCAAGCATGTTTTGGTAAAATATGTGCTTTCATGCTGGCTGCACTGGTACTGTTTCCCCAGCACTGTCTGTGTTTGGCCTTTGTTACATTTCACGTCTCAGTATTCTTCCTCTCATAATTCTCTCTACATAATTTACCACAGTGTCTGAGCTGGATGTAAGTTGCTCAAACACACAGTGCTGAAATGATCACGTTGCCTTTTTTTAAGAGGCATGCAGCCTTTTTCACACTCACTCCTTGTCCACTGGCCGCTCTTTAATCTCCCCAAAATGCCTGGCAGCTCTTTAGTACTTGCAGGTATTCAGACTCACCTGAGAGCGCTCTGCTGAAACCCTCCTAAGGCTTTCTCCAGGTAGAAATGTCTGGGGCTAAATGAAAAGTCAAAATTTGTTATGTTTTTACAGGGATAAGAAAATGTCAGTTGGATGTCAGCCAAGTTAATCGCTGTTTAAGCTTGCCCGCAACTGCATAATATAGCCCCAGAGGGCGCTGTAGGCACATCCGATCTCCCATCTTTATTCATGATTGAGATAAAATAAGGTAGGCCACATTTGTTTTGCGGTCTGCAAGCAAGTAACTCTACAACAAAGTATCTGAAAAAGGATTACTAATTTTTCACACAGTAGCTGTGGATACCTAACAATTAATCACGATTATATATATTATTATTATATATTGTATATATATATAATATATAACCTTTCTGCAACATTGTATATCCTGTTGAACGTCTCTTTTACAAATTCATATATTTTACGCATTATTTTGACATTGCTTTGTCATATGTCTTTAACTCGTCCATAAATAGTGGGCCGGACTCTATTGGGAGCAGGGCATTAAAACCTGAAGGTCATGGAATTGGAGGTGGGTATTCCTCTGCCCAGAGGCCGTTACAGTATTTCTTCAATGTCACAGCCTTCCCAAAAACACCACACAACATCACCACTTCTGGAATCCCTCAGTTTTCGCTTCAGCGTCTGCACAACTGTGCCTCAGTTCAATATAAATAAGGTTATTGCTTCCCACTCAACTGTGTCTGTGGAAGAGGCATCACAGACAGGCAGTGCGATGAGTGTGAGGTCTCGTCTGCACGCTCAGCTTTATGAGGCATCTTGCCAGATGCTGCAAGGACCGTTACCAAAAAAAAAAAAGAAAAAAAAACGAATTGAAATATGCAAGGCCTTCATGTGTGATGAGGCAGACATTCAATTCATTTATGCATCTCCACAGTCCATTTTGGTCCAACATGTACCATGAATCCCAACAACACTGCTGATGTCAGACAGGCACATTATTTTAGGATCCCAGTGTAACTCCGCAGCCTGCCCCAAGTACCAGTCAAAATCATTAAATGTCAAAATATCCCTTCAACAATTCCGTGTGCTCTCCTGTGTGCAGCTGCTGTCCTGCTGGAAAGGATCTTTTATTTGTGTCAGGACAATGTCCACTGTTTTTGTCAAAATGACATGTGCGGGACACTGACTGTGAATTAGATACTGGCTCCACACCGCCAAAGATTTATTGATCCCCCGGCCCCCAGCCATTTTGTTTTTATTTTTTATTTTTTTACCCAAATTGGACTCGATGCTCGCTAATGATGTGCTGAAGGAATGATGAATTTGTTTGGCATTTATATGACTTTTATTGCTGTTCAGCCAATTGGTGCCGAGGGAATGATTAACATGATTGTTGATGGGTTGTACTCAAAAGGGAAATTAAAGGTTGTTGTTGATTAACTCTGCACTAATAAGTTCCACAAACTTGTTTGGGGGAAAAGAACTATTTTGAGGACAATGCCTATCTAAGCCAGATTTGGGGGAAACTGTGGTTCACGGACCAAAATGAGGTTCAAAATGTGACTGGCGGGCTGAATGAAATTAGTGAATGAAAAAATGAAATAGAGTGAATTACTTGTCATTGACATTAGCCTTTACCATACCTCAGACCTAGCGGCCATATCTGGCCCATGAACCGCAGGTTCCCCAGGTCTGATCTCTGCAGAGCATCAGCGCACGTTTTGCATCTTTATTCATTTATGTTGCGTTGAGTGTTCTGTGTCTGTTCCAACCAGTCGGACTCTGCTTGTCTAAAGAAGTCAACAAAGATACCTTTGAATCGGCTTTGTTTATTTCTACTTCCTTGAAGACTTTATGATGCATGATAAACACCCATAAAACGTTTAGTGGCATCTGTAAAGCTGCGTACAGGCAGATTTTAATAATGACTTAAAAGTAAATGTTTCAATTTGAATCTCAAACCCTTGCTTTTGTCTGCACTACACGACTGTGCTACTGTTTCCCATCTGTTGTTGCTTTTAAGGTTAGATGTTTGTAGCTCTGCTAAGAAAACTGTGTACTTAAAGTTTACTTATTTTTATTTGTTTTCTTCTCTCGTGACTAGACGTGCAACACTTCCCACATCTTCTGCTGTCTTTATTGTAACTGAAACGTAAAACTGACCTGTAAAGTAATAAAAATAACCAACAACAGTGTATTTTTATATCTTCACTTCAAGTTATATTTGTTTAATTACTAGAACTATCTGATGACAGATGGACTGTCTCGAGAGACTCCGACCCCTTGTTATAGACTTTCCAGCTTATACCTCCAGGTGAACAGTCCATAAAAAAGGGAAGGATCAGTCACATAAACCTTGTTTCCATGGAGACACCAACGATAAACAATGCAACGGTGTAAAAGTACGAGTTGAGTTGGAGGCACAGGCAGAACACAAAGGCCTCATTTTCTCACTAGATGGAATGAATTCTACCTAGCTAGTGATGATTCTACCTGTGAAATGTTTGATGGCATTTTTTTCTGTAAGATTGTCGAGCTGATCTCAATATCATTTTGACTTTCCCTTTTGTGTTCTGTTGTGGACACAGCAGGTTTATTTTTTTGCAAACTATTTTATGACGGTATTTTTACTGGCTCACTTGTCCTTTGATTATCGTTGAATGGAGTGGGTACAAAAAACACCATTTAGGACAAACTTTTATATTAACTCCAATCAATTACAAGAATAACACACAAAAAAGTACCATTGAAATGTTTGTAATATATTTCATTGCCTTATGTCCCGAACTCATGCAGAGGAACATCCACCAATGTATTTAATTTAAGTAACTTTGAACTGTTTTTATGAGATTTTAGAAATGGACTACATTGTGGATTTTTTGTCATATTTTTTGCGATATATAAATAACATACTTTTGATTATTTTAGGGGAAAGTTGTGATTTGTGTCATTATGTGCAATAGATGCAACAATTATGTTTATAATTTTTTTTTCTATACTCAAGCAGACCTATTATGTTAATGGTATTATACACACACACACACACACACACACACACACACACAAACCAAACTCAGGGGTTTCCTGAGTAACTTCAATCTCAGCAACCAATGGGTTACTTAAAAATTCTGTGTTATTCACTCCTGACTTTGTTTTCCATTTTCTTTTAGTGTCTTTTCTAACTTTCTCAGTCAAGTAACATCTCCCTATAACTGTGTCAGCCCTGCCTTCTGTACGTTCCCTCTTCACCACTGTCACTTTGTTCTACTCTGGCAGTTTCTGCCTCAGTTTCCCTCCACATCTATTATTTATGGTGCATTTGCTTGGATGTCCCCAGATCTGAATTCAATACTGAGATACCACATATGGCACGGTTGTGCGACCGGTTCTATTAGTAACTGTCTCCGTCGTATCATGTAACAACAACACTCTCCATATCGCTGGCGGTGTTACCGGCTGTTATTTCTGAGGAGCTGAGATCAGCCTCGTGAAGCATATGTGCTAGCTCATAGTCAGCATGAGCCCTGATGCGTGAAGGTGGGTGGTTGTAAAATATGAGTTGTTATGAAAATGTACTGGCAACAGACAAGCAGCTGAGGCGGTGTTTGATCTGGTGTCTTCATGGGCATTTATTCATCACGGAGACTGGCACCCATGCACGCTGCGCTGCAGGAGGAGCACAGGTTTAGATCAGTTCGTACTTATGACTCATGACTTTGTATAAATGGAAGTAGGTCCTGAGGTAGGCTGACAGTGAGATAAACTGCAGTATATTGTGTATCAGCTGATTGTGTGACAGTGTTAAGAGACATAAAAAGGACAAACAACAAAGTACAATTGTTTAGAGCTAAAGTTATAGCTCAGCTAATTGATTAGTGACGATGTGCTTCCTTCCTGACATGCTAACAGCTAGCAGGTTTGCAATCGATGAATAGAGAAAAACAAAAACTTTACTGGTCTGAACCTGATTTTCTAATTTCGTTAGTTTATTTAACAGTCTCCAGAATATTACACAATTATTTGATTTGGATTTTAGCCAAAAATGTTTTTGCTAGAACCTCACAGCTTAGTAATGAGGTTAACTGTGTCTTTGTTAATACACGCAGTAGTTTAAACCATTTTTACACCTCTGAGTCCTGCTATACTTTGTGTAAATAGACTAATTTGAAAGACAGTAACGTCATCTATTTTAGGTAGCTAGTATCTGCTTTTTATTGCAGTTGCAATTTTCAATACACCATTCATGAGTGCCACAACCTGCTTTATAAAGGGTTCATGAAGGTCTTCAGTAATTCATTAATACCAGTTTAGAATTAATTATAGTTCACGCATCTTTTTGTTTGTTTTTAGTTTCAGCTTCCAACCAGACAACCTACACTGTTATTGTTATATATGTTATAAGACTCCTGGTGCACACATGGATAAAACTCATTACTGCAGTGTCGCAGGGCATTAACTTAAAACCAGAGGAAAGGACCACTAACCGACTGTACATTATGTACTGATTGTATTTCTGTTACCAAGCAGCAGGGCCATAGTCTAGTTTACTGTTCCATTTTCTTTTTATCTGTCTCAACGCTAGGAACATTTCAATAAACCTCATAAAGACTTTGGGATTGTCTCAACAACAACTAAAAAGTTTGCCATTCATTTATACTGTAAGGTACAGATGCAACAGATTTCTGCATAAATGTAACAAATGTATAACGGATATTCACCGCAGTATGTGTTTGAAGTCACAGTTTTGAAAGTATTTCTCAGTATCCCTATATCTGCCTCATTGTTCTCATAAAATAAATCATTTAAAAGTTGTAAAAAAAGAAAGAAAAATCAAGACAGCCACACTCTGACCTCCATGTACAGGACCCATCTTAAAATGTTGCCCTAAAGGTCACAAGGTTTATCAGCTATGACACAAAGATGTGGTTAATAGAATACTGGTGCCATCTGCTGCGCTGCACTAATGGCTTTTACAGACCACTGACTTTCTCCTCTTTGTACCTAAATTTCTACACATCCCTAATAAAATATTTGCATAAGAGTCAACCCATTATATCTGAGTTGTCAGGTCAATTGCATTCAGATATTGGAAATCTATCAGAAGAGCTTGTTATCAACTGCTGCATAATCAATTTTTTTTTATATCACAAGAAAATTAGCCGCTTCTTTGTCATTTTATGAATTTATATCTTGACCATGGAATCCATTTTATTGAGAGGCTTTCATTGGATGACACCCTCCCTTCTCCTAACATAAAGGTCATGGCAATGATAGAGAGGTGGTGCAGGTTATGATTGCGCAGTATTTGCTCTGAAAGACTGAGTGACAGAAGTGCAGTGATAAGGAGCAGCACCTAAAGGCTGATTGGCTCCAGGAATCAGTCACGGGTGAGGAACGACGGGGTCTTCTCCGGTGTGGAGGGATGGATAAGGAATCAATACCTGCCATTTCAGGATATTATACACATAAAAACGCAGTTATATACAAACCCTACTACAAAGCCAAGTATTCCAAAAAATAAAAAGCTGAATAATTTGAAATCAAGCCCTAGTGACAGTGGGTGCTTGATATATTTGTATCATATTTATATTTTTGCAGCAATTGCAATAGTAAGGTCCAAAATGTGGCTTTGGGGAAACAATGCATTTCTTTGTATCAATTCCACTTTTATTGTGTTATGCTGGAGTGTTATGTATTTTTATGCTGCCGTCCCATCTTTTCCCTGCTTCAACTGGTGAGGTGTATGCATATTGATTTTTTTTTTTTTTTTTGCTGTACTCCCTTTTAGTATTTCTACATTATTAAAAAAAGTGTCAGCACCAGCAGCTCACTGTTCTTTGTATTTAATCTGGCATGTAGGGCTCACTGTTTTCAAGCAGCCTCCATGTTAGCTCTACATTAGTGTCATTCTATCAAAAGGTAGCAACTGTGTTGAGAACAAGTTTGACACTCTTGCTGTTAATAAGTAGTAAAATGTAAAGTTAGATAATTTAGAAGTACAGATGCTATTTTAGTAATACTTTAATAATGCTGAAAGGTTGCTAAAAATGTGATTTTTAGAAAAATATTTGGAAGAAAAAAGTACAGGATCTAAATGCGGTGTCTTGACACTGCTGTAAGATGAGACCTGCCTACTAAAATACCAGTGTCGTATTAAATCCTGAGTGATGACATTTCTTCCTAGCTCCTTCATTAACCTTATCTTTTTATTATTAGCAATAGCCAATAGCAACCGCCTTGATGACAACAGATGGCAGATGTGGCAGTTGGCTAATTGCCCTCATCTAATTAAAGCTGAGCAGCTCACAATAATATGAGTCCTAGTTGTGTTAGCATTCATGATAACTGTTAAATACTTTAATCTTCTTGGAACGAGAGCTTCATTGTCATATTTATCTTTACCCTTCAGTTACATTGAGCCGTTAGCAGTCACCATAATAGAACTATTTCCTCCCATACTATCTGTGTCAGTTAGCCTTTATTGTACATCCATGTAAATGTTGCTGTGGTAGAGACAGATGTTACTGTGAAATGAAACCATGGAAACAAACCAGATTTTTTGACACACCGTGTTAAGGAGTTCATGAGAGCAGTTGCTAACATTGGCTAGCTTGTTCGGACATTAAATAAAACACCACAACATGGGGAAGTATCAACATTTTAATAACTTCCTTGAAGGAAAGATATTTGAATCGAATGCTAACAACTCATTTCTGTACAGGTGAATAGTCTTGGTAGTACCTCCTGCTTTTTTTGCAACATATTCAAAAACTTTTATAAAAAAGACGCCTTTCTGCACATTCCACAGTCAGCAAGGACAGTGTCAACAAGATGTGTTGTTTGTGTAATTAGCGATTCTTTTAAAGTGTTGGTACAAGTTGTGTTTTGAATAGATGAGCCCAAAATGGCACACATTTCTTCCACAGCACTATATGTCATCTGAATGTACAAGTTTCTTTATGTGCAGCTTCAGGCTTAATTTTCTTCATGCCTAATTTTACTCAGAGTTAGAAATAATGGTATCGCCTCCCCAGTGCTTTGTATCCATAATATTAAACGTCACACTTTCTCCTGCTTCATGGATTTACTCTCTCTCCTCGGCTCTGCCACAGATATTTTAAGCAATTAGCACTCAGCATTACGAAATCCATTTTCTCCCAAACAGACCCTGAACCCCACTTATAGTATGGAAGCAGCTTGGTGTTAGTAATGAGGAGTAAATCTTTATGAATGCGGTAAGTGTAATTGCATCAGCACTGGTGCCCATGTATAATTAAGGAAAAGAGGATGCTACAACTTCTTGTCTATTGAATAACAATGTAGTATTTTTTCATATGAAATAATATCGGTTTAGATTCTGTTATTGAAATCCTGAAGTGAGAGAGAGATTAGGAGATTATCACTTAGATTTACATCAGAACGCCGTCACTTACAAGTAAATGGAGTTGAAGAACGGGATTGTTGGACATAATTACAGCAGGGATCAGAGTGAACCAGCAAAGGCCGTCGATACTGACTTAATAAACGCAGTGTACTGTATACAGACCGCAGTAAATGACAGGCAACAGGAGGAATCAGGAGATGGCGAGGTATAAGAGAGAGGCTATTACAGCATGTACCCCAGTGCGACTAAAAGCAGTGTGAGTTAAGTGGGGGGAGTGAAGGGGGGGGGGACTCATGAGAAAAATGCATAAGCCCCCTAGCTGTTATCATTCTCCTCCAACTCTTTTTTGTCTCCTTTTCTTTGCCACTGCACTCAAACACTTCACTTTAGGTAAAATGTTGACAGGTAATTATTACATCAGGCTGCACAAACGCACTCCTCACTCTTCCGTGGGAGTCTGAAGGAGAATGACTCAAGTTATTTTTTACTCAAAAGACATACAGAGCATTATTTGGAGTTAGAAAAATGGGAAGGTGATGCAGAAAGTGTCAGTTAAATTAATATTCCTCAACACTGTATAAATTCTTGCATGGCTGTGTGCATTTTGTTTGCCTAAATGTGTGCTGTCACCCACGGGCACATCATTTATCAAACACTGTAGCAGACAGTGAGTATTACCACAATCCGTGATTATGAGATGCAAGATTATGAGCTCAGGGAGTGAGACGATCACTGCAGTGTTTTTTTTTTTTTTTTATTACCTTTTTACTTGGACAGCATTGCCTATTAAGACGCTGCAAAGAGACAGTGTCTTTATCGACATGGCAGGAAGCCAAGTGGATACAGCTTCAAGCTTCTAGACAATTTCGGTTGTTTGTCAGCCTTGCTTGTTTGTTTTTCCCAAAGGCTACTTTGGTGCAGACTGTTATTGGATTTGTTTGTTTTCATACTTTTCAGGTCGGCTACAGAACATTGCTGAAAGCATTGAAGCCTTTAATTATCATTATCATCATCAATTTACACCCTGATATAACATTTCACGGTTTTGATTTTTGAAATTTTTGTATTAGGTTCAATGCCAGTGGTAACTGGTGCCTTTTCTCCACAGAGTGTGGTGTTTCTTCCTGTTTGTTTGTGGAGTTTCTCCCTGTACTCAGGTTTCCTCCCACATCCGTAAACATTCAGGATTAGGTTCATTGCACTTCCTTAATTGACATTTGTGTGGGTATTACTGGTCGTTTGTCTCTGCATGTGGCCCTTTGATGGACTGGCGATCTATCTGGGCTGGACCTCACTGTCCCCGAAGACAACTGTGATTGGCTCCAGCTCCCCCTGCAATCCTGACGAGGGATGAGGGACTGTAGGAAATGAACAAAAAGATGAAAAAAAAGTCTAATGGATTCTGTTGAACTCTACCGCCTTAAAAAGTACTGTTTATCCTTTGCCAGTAGTTTCCTTGTTGATGATTCAAATCTGGGATGTAATCACAGATGGCAGCTGAATATAACATTCTGTTGTCAATTTAGATCAGATTTAGTCAGATTCATTTTTGAGTAGTTTTGTCATTTGTACAGAAACACAATATATTCACTAATGGGCTCTTTGGAGATTCTCTGTCTGTTCTGCGTTACAATCCACAGTGATAACCACATCCACTACCATTGCATAGTGAAATTCAGACAGAAGACCCAAAACGTTCTTGGTGCTGAACCCATTGTTGTAGAGCCACGATTCTTGAAAGAACAAAATAATAAGAAAATGCATTGTATACACCAGTATACAATGCTGTGTATTATTATAATTTCCCTTTGTTGGAGTTGCTGCATTTTAGTCGTTACTGTGCATCTTGACGGTGGCTTGTCGCTTGTCCTTAACAACAACAATCAGTCCGCAGTCGCTCACAACCCATTTGACAGCCGTGTCAGTCAGCTTGTCAGCTTTAGACCTACCTACTGCTATGTGCTGGGTGTCTGACCTGAAGTTGAAGCCTCCACAACTCAACGGTACAATGTATTAAAGCAACAATGATCTACAAGGAGCTCCACAGTCACTTAGCCAAGACAAAAATCACACATTCATTTATCTGTGTTAGTTTAATACCCATTATAATGACTTACCAGGGCTGCTATCATTAATTTGTAATGAAGGCACATAACCTCATAACCTGAGGAACTAAATATTAGCCATTAGCAAAATGATTATTAGTGGAGCTATTGTGATATATATTTTTATTTTAACTCCCATGATATTTTATATATCATTATATAGTATACTAGATAAAATACTATCTGTAGCTAAGCTTTGTTATTAGTTAAATATAGTTATTAGTTAAATTAAAATATCAATATGAGGGGAGAGGTATTTATTTATGAACCTAAAATCCCTTTAAATTCTCATCTGACTGACTACAGAGTACTACAGTACTCAAGACTGTTGGCCAGCAACTTGTTCTGCTGGTGTTTCTATCCTGTCTCTCTATGCTGGTGTTTTTATCAGTGCCAGTAAATACCAGTGAAGGTAGGCTAAATAAAACCGAACATCACAAAGTCCATGAGAGTAGGATTTATTGCTAGATCATTGCAGTGGCTTTGGTAAGAAGTTCTTTTTTTTTTGTTATTATAAATTATACGCGATTGCAGGTTTATTTGTTTACAGGCTGCAGTGCAGTACACGTCTCCCCCTTTAAACAGTCCTGGAGGAACAAATGTGTTCCTCAATTTGTGATTTCTATTATATGGCCGATAATACTCCTATTAAAAATTTAGTGTGTTTTTACACGTCTAATGATTCTTTTTTTTTCTTTCTTTTTTTAAAATTCATCCAGCCAGCAGTGAGTCAGCATGGACGTGTTCATTTGCTGCAGGAAGTGTATTGCCTCACCTGTGGTTTTATGTAACCGGTAATGTGTTTTTCTGCTTCAACTATGCTCAGTCAATTTAGCTTTGTTCTTTATTACACCACTGATTCACCTGTTGTGCTTTTATGGGCCTTGTTTCTGCACAAGTGTTCCTCGCTTTCCAAATTTAGGCCACTGTTTTTTGCCACTGTGGCCGTTGTGCATGTGGAGTTCAGTGATGGAAGGAACGTGGATTTGTTGCTCCTCTCTGCCTCTCCCTTCTTCTCTCGGTGGAGCAGATTCACCCATAAGTACTTTATGACTTAATGTGAGACCTTAATGTATTTGTTTGTAATAATTGAATCACAATGACTGCACTTAAGAAGCAGCAAAACAGTAGTTTAAATTGAATCTGTAGGCACTGGTGGTGGTGACAATGTTGAATTTAAAAATGGAATCAACATTTTGTGTCTAGAATTTGCGCAGTGAAGCTCATCAGGGATTGGTCAATTTTTGTGATGGCCGTCGGCATAACTGAAGACTGACTCACAGTGATGTGTATTTTTGTAAAAGAGAAAAAAATATTTTTTATTGAAATGTATGAGGTGGCTGATGGGAGGAGCCAAAAATAGTTGAATGCACTAGAAGTGCTCTGTAATTGTTGTATACTCTGTTTGTACTTCAGTTCAACCTTTTGATGCTCATATTTTTCCGTCCGTCTACCGGTACCCATTTGTCCACAGTTAAAAGTTTACTTTATATTTTGAATGCAAACCGCATCAGTGTGGCTGGTGTAATTGGAGACCTAACATTTGTCTTAGTCAGACGGTGATAGGTCAAGAATGACAATGTCTTTTCTGACCTATTATGTAATATCGATTCATTTCATGGATATTGCTTTTCTTGTTTTACAGGTCATTTAAAAATGCTTTAAACTAACAATTTCTATTCGTACTGCGTTCATAATGTGACACTTATTCACTCAAATTACTTTTTTTTTTTATCACATGCTGCTTGAAAGAAGTCACCAGAATGAACCAGGGACTAATGCAGTCCAGGGAACAGTTGGCTGGAGACAGTCGAAGCCTGTGATTTAATCTGTCAGGTTAATGAAGTTAGAGACAGTAAAACAATGTTAAAGTTTGAGTCAAAGAATGGTGATAAGATGTGCGCAGATTTAGAGAAAAAGACGCTCAGTCACTGCTGTCTGACTCAGCAGGTCCTGTCTGCGAGCAGGGCACAGCACCACTGCTGCGAGTGTGTGTGTGTGGGTGTGTGTGTGAGGTTATTAAGCATGAAGAGGTGCAGTGAGTGAAACTGGAGCCATGAGTGGTGGTGGATGGTGGACATGGAAGTGATCCAGGACATCTGTCCAAGCCTTGGACATGTGCTGTCAGCTGTGTGTGGAAACGCAGTCGTTAAGTTATAACCACCTCCACAAGGGGCAGCAGCCAGTGAGTCAAAGGTTTGCTGTGGTTTAATGCAAACTAAGAAGTGATTCTCATCAATTCTTCATCTTTTTCACGATCAGTTTCTAGGAAGTTCATTCGATTGAACTCCTGCTTTGGTTTGCCTTTGAGACAGTACTTTAACTCCAGGATATAAAAACTGCAGACTGTGTATTTGAGCTGATAGTTGCCCAAGATGCAAGTTTTTTTAAACATTCGAGCCTCTTCTAGTTTGTATAATTACATAAGGCAGATGAACCACGTTTGCATATAAAATGTTATGCACTCCAAGACATATTAAGGGTCTACTGTAAAACATGTCTTATAATACCTTGTAATATGAGGTGTATTTTACAGTAGAGTTTTTAAATGGGCCTAATGATGTGTAATTTTCTCTGATACTAACAGGCAGGACTTGGTTCCTATATTGTAAAATAAAATAAAATAAAAAAAACGGAGTGAATTTTCTGACACTAAACTGCAGTCACAAAAAAATTAAGTTGTAGCAAAAAGTATTACCTTTTAATGCTCTTTTGTCATTACAGGGCCTCAGTACTTGAAATACTTGTGTGTAAAGCAGTGATATTTTTGTTTATAATGAACAGATTTATGTATCATATAGTTTACAATAATTTTCTTTTTGAAGCAATAGCTGTGAAGGTGTCAACGTGAGGGGGAGGAGATGGGAGTGATTGTAGTCCTATCTAGTAAAGGGAGGTCCTGCAGAAACAGTTTTGGAACCACTGCATTAATGAAGCAGGAGAAGAGATAATGGCTGGGATTTGAACTGAAAATTCTCTGATCACAAGTGTGTGTTTTTTATTAATCACAGCCTGTGGGCTGTTTGTAAACTGCTTTCTTGTAGATTTTTTTTTGTTAAAAAATGTTTGGGTTTTTTTTTTGCATTAAAAAGTAATCATAATATTTTAGTTTGTTAAACCAAAAGAAACATTTAAATAACACTTAAATGAAACCCTCTCTATTTGATTCCTGCAGTATTTCTTTTTTTTTTTTCACTTTTCTTTTGTATTTTCATCTTGTTTGAGAGTAATAGTTTAGTTATCTGGACTGTCATTATCTGCCTTGCCCTTCAATGATTTTCTGTTAGTGTGAATAAAAACAACAGAGGCTCATCTTACACTTAACCCCTCTGGAGATAATACACTTACTGTGTGCCTGTGTGCATATGTATGGATCAATGCACTTGATGTATCACTAGTTAGTGTATGGTGACAGCAGAGGGGATCGGTGATGAATTATTCTCATGTTCCCATGGCAGGGCTTGTCCTGGCAGAGACACTGTTATTAGTGAGCCACTGTTTCCACATTTTGTGGAGACGTGTGAAGAAGAAGCATCACGCTAAAAAGAAAAGATGACATCAGAGATGATATTAAAAAAAAACACATCACTATTGATTTTACTATATAGTTTTGTTATGTACACATACCATATATATTCTTTGGATGCTTCCTGAAACCTCACTTTCCAAAGTGACTGAGAAAAAAAAAAAAACACACAACCAAACTTAATGGTTTCCTTGAACTTTTCCACCTGTGAGGATATCAATAACCTGACAGGCCTGTCATGTCGAGGCCTTGACACATAGCTGCGTCTGGAGATTAGCTGTTAGCAGTAAATGAAGTGTTTGACCTACACTAGGCCAATGTCAGCCATAGCTTTGTGGCTAATGAGTTAGCATCTTTGTGCACACAGTGTTCCAGCTTCAACACAGGAGATAAATGGAGGTCATTGTTCAAGTAAGTAAGTAAGAAGAAATGCTCGGCTTTAGCTCTGAGGACTAACCACGTTCCTGCGTTAGGAAGTGGTGCCTTAAAAATGAACAAATAAACAAGAACTCATAATCCATGGAGGAATAAAAGTGCCACAATTAAATCAATCAATAAAAACATCATTAATTAATTAAAAATACATTTCATTTTGTGCAAAACATTTTGCATAATTATTTAATTAATTATTCATTCTTTTTTCTTTGTTTTGCCGTCCAGCACAACTTAACAGCAGTTTGTGGTCACTGTCACCTTGGCGTTTTAACAATCATAATAAATGTAGTCCATAATAGAATCACAACTGCCCTTTTTAGGCTCTTCGTCTTCTAGGTAGTTGTAACGGGTACCTTAATCACAGGTGTACTAAACCTTCTTGCTGAATTTAACAACCCCAATAAACCACACGTTTGCTTCGTTATATATTAAATTATGTAACTAATGAGGACGACACACTTTTCTGTGTTTGTTGAGGATAGGTTCATCTTAAATGCTTGAGAGAGAGAGAGAGAGAGATACTAGTGGCAAAGAGAGCGTCTCGACCAGAGCAGATAATAGAGGAGACATGAGGAGCAGATGAAAAGTCTTTGACTTTAGAAAGTATGAACTGCTCTCATTGTCCATGTAAAGCCTTTTCTTCCAGACCCTAGTATTGTTGTTGGTGTCTTAGCTGAATTGCTTGGGCTTGCATCAGCTGTGAAACCACTACAAAAGAAGAAGAAGGGGAAAAAAACATTCTTTGACATTTACAGGGCTTAGGGAAAACTGTATGTGCATTCTGAATGGAGATTTCTGGGTGATTTCAAAATATGCAAGTACTGCAAGTACCTTTGCAAATAAGTAAAAGGAAATATGATTCAACACTGCTGTCGTTTTGCTATAGTGATTGTGAACATGACAAGTGGTTGGACCAGGCTGGTTTGTCAGTAAATAACATTTCAAGTGTAGCTCAGGAAGGTCTGTGTCTGAGACGTCTGAAGATGCCAATATCAATCAAAATACAAACCATCCTGCAGTGTCTGTATTAGGGCAGCTGTCACCTGCACCACCACGGGGACAACTGTGATTAAAATTTTTAGATAACAGTCAACAGACATTTTTGTAATGATTTTAATCTTGACTAGAATAGATGCAGCAGTTACAGTTATTTTGGACGACTGATTTTTAAGTAACTGCGACTTGCCAATACTAGTTTTTGCCAATTCCTACAGTTGACAGCACACGGTGTCCTTCAGCACAAAATGTCATTTTCATAGCAAGCAATTATGAAACATTTTGCAAAAAAACTGCACTCAGTTCTCTTGTCAGTTCAACAACATTCAAACTAAAGTACTTGGTGACAGGAATGAAGAACTAAATGGCAATGGGGTCCACTGAACCCAACTGTCTGCTAAAACCAAACCTTGGACAATAGATCTGCACAACAAAACAAAAATATCTGCACTTTATATCATTTTTTTCCCTTGCCCTAAGTAAAATAAAAAACTTAAATTAAATTCCTGGTTCAAATGTGTATTTGTGGGTAAGGAGAGATAACGAGAAGTGATCTTGACTGCTGAACAATAATGACAAGTTCGTATTTTTTTTTTTTTTTGTTTTTTGTTTTGACAAACACATCTCTGCTCCATCACCTGTCAGACGATTTGTCTTCTCATCCATCACATTCCCAGATGAACTGAAAGTTTGCACGACAGGAAACAGCCATGGTAATGCTGGTAATGCTGGCTCCAGCTTGTGAGTGTGAGCTTCCTCTTCTGTCCCCTCCTGTTCTCCGGCACAGAATACATGCATAAAAAGATGGACTGCGAAAATAGACAAACGTGTGCCCGGTTTCAGGTCAGGGCCAATGATGCTCGAAACACTGGCTGGTCGATCGGTGCATTCCTAATGACTATTGATCAAAAAGGACCACAGTCCCACCCAGGCTACTTGTGGAGTTTTTTCTGCATGTTTAAAACAAGAATGACGTCCCAGACTCTGCTTTTATGCTTGGTTTATTCCATTGGGCAAACTATTTGACTCGCGGGCCACAATGGGTCCTACACTTTGACCGGGTTTGGCCGGGTCAGGAGCAGATAGATGGAGCGTTCGTGTGAACTAAAACAAATGACATTGCCATCTATGGAGAGAAATGCAGGAACTGAAAGGACAAGGCAGAATATAATGATAACAGAAATTAATAACATAATTTGGACAAGTTTGAAGGGCCAGATTAAAAAGCCAAACGGGCCGCATCCGGCCCCCGCGCCGTGGTTTGCCAAAGTCTAGGACATAAAAGCATCAGAAGAGTCTGAGCAATGCTTTGGAGACATAATGAAGGGCAAAAAGTTAGCCAAAATCAATGTCACAAACGCTGTACGTTGGAGTGATGAAACAAGACTTTTATGGGAGATGGCGACGTAACCATGAAATGCTGTAGGTTGAGGACGTCGTATTGCGTGCCCTCGGTTTACAACCTTCTTGATCTACGGCCACATAGTGCTTTGACAAGCTTTTCTTCAGCTAGTGTTTCCAGCCGCTTGAGGCTGCATTACTAAGTGGAAACAGTTGAACGGCGTTCTTTGTTGACAACATGAAAATAATATAGAATTATGACAATTACTCCTTTTAAGCAACCCCCCCCTTCCCCGCCCCTCCAGCAAAGTCTTTTGACTGGTAACCCGGTCAGGTTGGGTCAGGATCGACTCACCAAGGAAATGGCAGATAAGAGTCAGGGTAATGATCAGTTTGCCAATAAATACCTGCACAGCGCCGCCCCAGACCTGGGACGGTGGAGAGCTGGAGCAGAGTGATGAATAATACAGGCGAGAAGGCGGCAGCAGCAAGATGTTAATGACCGAGCTGAAGAGATACACCCGCGGCCATTCTCTCAGACTCCAGCTGGATGTTATATTGAGCAATAAGCCAGACCCACGTCCCATTTGCTTTTGCTTTACTACATGTTTCATTTCTTATTTTCTGTTCACCTGACTCTCTCCATCTGTGCCTCTGTATTTACTATCAGTGTGCGCCGTCCTCAGGTCACAGAACTGAAAATCACCTCATCAGAGTCTGAATTAATCACAGCACTAAATGGTGACTCGGAGGTGTGTGCAAACATCAAGCCATAGATTTTACTCGGCGACGTTGATCCACTAATGCTCCCGCACTGCACCGTGGGTACAGCGAGATGCAGTGTGATTGCAGAATTTCATTAGAGCGTGACAGCAAGGCAGAGAAAGGATGGAAACACCCGAAAGCATGAATTTTTGATGTTATGACTCTATTACAACAGACCTTCCAGGGTAAGGTATCTAAAAGTGACCACTTTTGTGGATACTGACACTGAGAGAAGGGTTTTGGCAGCTGTAAGAAGAAGGTGTTCATATACTTTGGACCAAGGAGGCGAGTTATTAAAACAGTTCTTTGCTTTGATTGAAGTTTTTCATCTCTGGTGAGGATATTTAGAATTCTCGTGTCATGCAATCAATAGAATCTGGGCCAAACGGAATAATGCACTCTATTATTTTCAATTACATACATTGTGTTTTTTTGTGTGATTAAATCAACATCTTTAGTTATTTTCAACAAACACACACACCACCCCGAGCTACTGTATGTACACAGAGCCGTCTGCGCGTGATGATTCCTGCATTGTGCTTCTTTTGTGTGTTTTTGTTTTGCTGCGAGAGCGAGGCATGCTGATGTCTGATCCAATCACTCTCCAGCGCGGTGGGCTGAAGGCCTGCAACAGTGAGAAATGCCAGGAGAGAACAACAGGAAACAGAGAGGGGGGGCTGGAGAGTGTGTGTGGGCTGTGGATGTATAATCCTGTTCGTGATTACAGGTTTGTTGTTGCAGTCATGGCCACTTTATCAACAATGTATTATTTCAAGCAGTACTGATTTTTTTTCCCTTTTTTTTTAACCTAGTAAAAGAGTAATGAACAGCTCTGTGGTTGCTGTTGTATGTCCAGAATTCTAGATAGAACGTAATGTTGTAGGGTTGAAAGGGAGGTTGAATCATAGTGATGGTAAAAATATGTTTGACCTGTTGAAGTTAGTGAATGTCAACCTATAATAACAGCTTTTTTTTAATGTATAGTAAACAACCAATGACGCAAGTTACCTAAATCTCCTCAGTCAGTATATATAAAATCTCCTCAGTATATAGATATATATACAGTCATATATATATATATATATATATATATATATGTGTGTGTGTGTGTGTGTGTATATAACTAGGCTATGCAAATTAAATGCATGTAGCTATGGCACAACATGATTCAATTTATACAGTATATGGGCTTATATATGTACATATATATATATATATATATATTCATACACATTTATAGTTATTGACATTTGCTTCATCATCTTTATTCAACTTTAAAATATTCTGGATTTAAAACAAATAAAGTGATGGGATTATTTACTAACCTGGTGCTACATGCTAACACAACATGCAACACACACTCACATGCACACTGGAGCACCAATAACTCACTAGGTGCTAGCCTGCTGCTAATTCTATGCTAACATGCTAGATGCTACTGGAAGTGCCTTAATAGTGTATTTTTTTATTTAGAAGACAATAAATTACCACCTTTGATATTTCCCCTTTCTGTGAGAAGGTTTTAGATCAAAAATTCACTTTTTGCATTTTTGGAACACTGTTACACAAGTGTTATGTGGTCGTAGTGTTTTGCAGAAAAGTGAAAAACTTCGGGGACCAAAATTGAATTATTTTTATCCTTTTTATTATTCATGTTTATCACAGGTAATCAAGACTAAATTGTCAACAGATTTGGGAAGATCCCATTTTTCTCAGGTTATGGCGGTCTGTCAGGCTCCTCCGGTGATTTATCTCAGGCCTGAGAAGCAGATGCTGCAGCCAGGTTTGTTTGCCAATATGGAAACGTCAGAATGAATAACAGGTATAGGAAAAGATGGGGTGTAATCGGGGCAAGGCCATGACAGGTGACGGATGATATTGATAGACTGAGGGACACAGGGCTCAACTACACGTCTTCCCCCTCTCATTCTACACTTCTCCCAGAATCAGCCCAGATTTACAGGACAGTCCAGCATCCTTAAATCGCTGGCGTTTCAGAAAGTAATTCCAACCTGTCTTTCACCTCCAATTTGATTTGTTTTGGCAGATTAAAAATAAAAAGTCGTCAAGTGGCACAAAAAAGTAGTAATAAATAGACAATAGAATAAATAAAACCATAATGCATTTCTGCTTCTTTTGAAGAGCTAAAAATGTGTTACACTAATTGACTTTTTTGGGAGGAAAATATTCTGAAAAATAGAAAGATGTATTAGCAGTATTTGAAAAATAAGGGCCAATTAAAAATAAAATTTAAATCATAGACTAATTTGCGTATCATTTTCCGCAAGGTTTTTCGAATTATTTTTCTATTAGTCTTACCTCTCAGTCCAGACTGTTGTTGTTTTGTATGCAATCGAAGCAATACTTCTAAGAGGAGTCCCTTCTTCTAAAAATCAATAAAACTTTGACTTTGTGTCTGCCACCTAATATGCTTTGTATTACAGGAGAAAAAAAAAAGACCGACCTTGTACGGTTTCAAATACACAGCGTTTTTCTCTGTCACTCAGCGGGCAGTTAATGAATCAGGTGTGTGCTGCGGCGGAGACTGCAGACGGCACAAACAGAAGTTTATTCACTCTCAGACACACATCCCCTGAGCTCACTAATAAATGTTTGCGCCACCATCTGTGTGTCTAAGCCTCTGCGCACGCGTCCCTGTGATTTCAGAGGAGCCGTAAATGAGACAGATCCATTATTAATCTAAGTCACTTGCCAGGTGGCTAATATTAATTTCCCCCTTCTCTTTTCTTCATTAATAAGTAAAAAATGTCCGGATGCCTTGGTGAGTAAATATCTGCGAACCTTCAGGTTTTGATGAAAGTTTGCTTGCATAAAGAAGTCGAATTAAATGGGGGTTCCCAAACTTTGCAGAGGTGGCAGTTTACATGTTGTACAGTTTGAGAGAAAATAGTTATAAAACACAAATATATATATATATATATTCCTAACCCCATGTTAATAACTGGTTTAGGAAGTTTTTTTTTTAACTTAAGTCTTAACCTTAACTAGTTTATAACCATGCCTCTCTTCAGTTTTTTTTTCCATCTAATGAAGTAAATGCTACGTTTGTGTTACCCAGCAGCAGGAGGGATTTAAGCCACGGACATGACAGGGATTTTCATCCATCTTTGATATTTACTAAAGGTCCATTTCCAGAGTCAAGACAGGTTTCAGCAACAACAAGAGCGTGAAATTAAAGGAGAACGCTGGAGACAGGAGCAGGATGTCAAGCAGAGGCTGAAACGTCACCTGACTTTGTGTCAGGAGGTGAGGAGCAGAGATGGCGGAGGGGGACGGACACTGAAGGTTGTGATGTTCCCTGTAGCTCACCCCAGCTCATTAATTTTCTCATTTGGTCAGGACAGTGGAGTGTGCAAACAGGAAGAGGGGTTCGCCTACAAATGAGGACAGGTTGAGCCAACCAGGAATCTAGCTTTGTTGGTGTGTGTGTGTGTGTTTGTGTGTGTGTATTATTGGTACGCAGTAGCTATGTTTGTGGGGAACTTTCAACGTAGACAGTGTGACTCGCCTATTCCAGTCCCATTAACGTAGGTAGGTTAAAGGTTTGGTTACCCTGTAAGAATTAGGATGTAGGAAAAGGACTATTTATTTTGGAGTGAGGATTAAAATTGAAGTCAGATTTTGTTTGCATCAGGGTCAAAGCATGTACAGACAGTAGCATGTCTGTGTGTGTGAGTGAGCGTTAGACAGGTGGTTTTAAATATTATTAATTTCTCTTTTCATTTTGTTTTATTTTCTAAAAACCTGTTTGATTATTTTAAAGGGTACACTTTATTTTGTTTGACTGTAAACTGACGGAGATGTAGACGTTAGTGTGAATGGTCTGTCTCTTCATGTGGCCCTGTGATGCACTGGAGAACTGTCCAAGGTCCTGAAATGAAAACAAATGCATTTTTCTCTTTCTATTCCAGATAAGCTAGTTATTCTTATATTCACAAGCCCTGCAGCATACAGAAGAGATTTTAATTATGCAGGCTGAACCTTGTTTCAGTGCCTGAGCGCTAACTTGGTGTAGATACATGCAGTGGAACAGAGAGCACGGCTGCTCGTGTCTCTTCTGCTCTCTATTGATCTGGAGTTGATCGTCCAGTTGGTTGATTTTAACTTTTTACAAGTCAGACACTAGTAGAAACATAGGTCACGCAGTTTGACTAAGCTTTCGGTTCAATTTCAAAAAGATTTTGAAAAAACTACTTTTTTTTCGGCTGGAAAATACAATAAAAAGAAATAAAAAATCACGTTTTGGTCTAATGGAATGTAATTTGAGTCATAACAGGTGGGGATTACTGTTAGTAACTAAAGCCTCATATATTTACTATTTTTGATCTTCAAATTTGAAATGCAATTTTGGCCCATATTGGAAGGTTTGATGTGCTGGATTTGGCCCGTGGGCCATCAGTTGATCACCGTTGTATTAAATTTTGAGGATAAAAGTAATATATATTAAAAATACGTTAATGAACTAAAACAAACCAACATTACATGGTTAAATGATCACCAATACATGTGGATTCAGGTGCTCAGTGTTTTTTTAACAAACTGTGCCAGTGAAGTATAAAGGTCGATGGCAGATGGCAGTACGTTACAGCAATTCCATCAGACAACTAGGATATGATTTTCAAATTGTGCCATGTCACTTCTTTATAACCTTTAACTGCGGTAAAGACTTGAATCATTTGACGGGCGAATGTAAAGGCAGGAGGCAAATGGAAAGGACAACTCTTTTCATCAGCAGGTCTTTTCACTGGCGCTAAATATGAGCCACTCTAGATGAATCATGAACGGTTATCTAGTGAGACATAATGCTTTTAGTAACCGTTAATTACAAACTGCCTTTCACTAAAGAGGTTGACCATTTTATGGGGTGTTTCCTGTCCAGCTGCTTTAAATGTTGCAGCATCTGGTCCTTTACTGTAGTTATAACTTGATGAGAGATCCTTCCACGTGTCCTCATCTTCTCAGTATCTACTAATTCGAACTGACCTGCTTTTATGATCCCTGTAATCCTATAAAAATGTTTGTATTTGCAGATAAAAAATTGCTTTAAGTTTCAGAGTTTTACCCGTCAGTTTTTACAGGGTTAAAGAAATGTCTTATGTGCTAAACTGCACTGAAGCGACAGCTTTATCTGATTTAGCTAACGCCGCTCTAGGTAGCACTGCCTTTATGACATCTCCCTCTATCTTGTTAAATCGTGTTGTTAATCAACCATGGCCTCAAGCCCACCAACCTGTCACTGCTTATTATCCACTGTTACCAAATGATGTACTCTATCATCCAGGCTGAGTGTTTTATGTGTCTGATTTAGGTCCATAAGAAATTGCAAACAAAAATGAGGTTTATTAATTATAAAGTGTAACCCTGCGGGAAATGCACTTTTTTGCTAGTGTGCAGTTGTGGTCCTGTCATGTGTTAGAAGTAAAATTCAAGTTTTTTTTCTTTGTTTTCTCCGCAACCTTCACGAGACCCTTAGTGAGTGAGGGTCCTTCGGTGTGACGTCGAATGTATAATTATCTCCTTGAATATAAGTATTCGATTGGAATACCATTTTGAAGTAACTTTGCTGTTAAATATATATATTTATTAACATTTTCTTTACTTGACAATGTGTCAAACTAGAGGCCCGTGGGCCGAATGTGTCCCGCCATGTCATTTTGCATGGCCCTGCAGGAGCTTGAAAAGCGTTTAATTGCCTTATAGTAAATTCTATGCAGCTGACCTTAAATTACAGGTACAGCAATGCATTTCATGGTGATGAGTTCAGGAACATTTAATAATACGCCATAGAGTCCTATCATCTATACAGTCTTCCAGTTGCCATCGGCCCTTCAGGGCATCAGTTTGCTGATGTGGCCCCCGGTGAAAATAAATTTGACACTCTTTTACTTTACAACATTTAAAGTTTTTGTACAGTGTGTGTTTTACTGTAGACATGGTACTCTGTATGCAAGTAATGGCTCAATACACGTCGATTTGAGTTGTATTTTAATAATATAATGGCTGCAGTTACTTTTGTTTATATCATACTGTTTGGGAAGCCTGCTATTTTCATGGGGTTGCTATGGCAACACTTAGATGTTGTTTTCTATCATTACAGAACAGATATTCACCATTGTGGGAAAATTAAATTTAGGTGGCTAAAAAAAAAAAGAAAATTCCCCAAAAATTGAAACGGTTTCCTTTTTGGTGTATAACCAATAGTAAGAGCTCTCTTTGAACACAGATCCTCCTGCACACGGCTTCAAATGTTCAGCTTTAAGATTACCGGTGTCTGACGGTGGCTGCGCTACAGTGAATGATGAAAGCACTGGTAAACATATCTTACAACTGTGGTTCCAAAAGTGGGGGGCGGGCTCCCCGAGGGCAGCTGGGTTTCAATTATATTTCTTTTTGCTTTGCTTTTGAGGGAATAGATTTGAGTGATTGTAGTCCTATCGACAAAAAGGGGCGGGGCACAAAACTCCACTGGAACCACAGTCTGAAAGTAAGAAATCAAAATGTGCCAAATCAACAGGGGGCAGTAAGTGCTGACTGATTGTGTTGACTGACATGTATGTGTGTGTGTGTGTGTGTGTGTGTGTGGGTGTGAACAGATGCCTGCATGTGTCTCGTGATTCACTACCTGTGCTGGTCATAAAAGCAGAGCTGTAGATGAGGCTGGAGCGGGTTTCTGTAGATGTTTTTCTGCTGAATAGCAACCAGGCAATATCCACCTGAAGTGACTAACACGGGTTTACAGGAAATGGGTTAGAAAACGGCCTGTTTTCATTTCCTCTCCTCGGTGAGTAGTAAATAGTGTCAGTGCTACGTTACACAGCTGAACAACTTCATGTGTTTCCTTAGACATACGGTACGTCTGAGGTCACTCACCTTATACTGTACACACAGACATACTGTAGTATCTTCACAAATGCCCTACAATGGAGGAATTGGGGTCAAACGTCAGGTCAGCTAACATCATTTGAGCTGTTTTCCACATTTTCTACACTTACGCTGACCCTGATTTCTGGGTCAAAAATGTGGCAAAATACATTGTACAATGAGATAAACCAACCAACCGTGACCAATGTAACTGGTGACCTCTGTCATGTATGGTTTGTTTTATACTGTATATGGAGTTACCTTGAGGCTAGCCTTAAAGGAAACACGTTAACTCTGGACAGAAGCTTTTAAGTCTGTTCTCCGACAGTTTTCATTCTTCAGGAGTTCATTTGTCTCGTGCTTGAAGAAAATAAATAAGTGTCATAAAATAGAAATACATAAAATGACATGTCGTTAAGTGGTTTAGAATCTGGCAAAAGTAGACAGAAATAAAAATATTTCTATCTCTCTCTATATCTTAGTCT
>NC_024323.1:2702917-2704980 GCF_000523025.1 Cynoglossus semilaevis | reverse complement strand
ATATAATTTGGAAAAGGTTGATGGGCTTAAAAGGCTGTACAGGCCTCATCCGGCCCCCGGGTCTTAGTTTGCCCATGCCTGACATAAACCTAAACCTGATAAGAACACACATTTTGCCTTGTACCATATTTATCAATGCATTATCCTAATTCTTCCACAATTAACACAAGCAGATAAGGCAACAACAATATATATGACCTGATGTCCATACCAAGTCCTGTGAATTATATGATTTTCTGTGACAAAAGCATTAAAATAAAAAAAATGCTCCACACTCACCAAACAAATTTTGCATCACAATCCAGCAGGTGGCAGGCCAACAGTCTTTCGCAGCACGAGGACAGCTCGTTTCTGAAACACATTGGTAGCAGAAAAGCAATCAGATGTTAAAACCTAGGATATGACAAGATTCAATGGCCATGATTATACGTATATCCTGCATCATTGTAGAGCTGTATACAGCTATGTGCAAAATGAACCTTGATCTGAAACTCTCTTAAAATTTTCTGCAGCCGGTTAACCGATATGAATGTTGATATTGCACTGCATGTAAACAATGGTAACTTCTACTGCAGTGATATATAAAATACTTTTTGGACTTTTAAACACAAAATACTCACTTGGCAGCATGTTTTAGGACTTAGTCTTGCATTTTAAGGCATTTCGGAGACTTTTTATTTACTTTTATAAAAGTATTTTATATGAACATTTCATAAATCACCCAAAACATGCCTTACTATAGCCTTACCATCGTGAAAACATCCATAAAAATAAAAAGTCCCCGAAATGCCTTATATTGCAAGATTAGGTCCTAAAACATGCTGCCAAGTGAATATTTTGTGTTTAAAAGTCCAAAAAGTATTTTATCTGAACATGTCAAAAACATGCAAGACTATAGTCTAAGTACCACAAAAAAATGCAAAAAGAAAAAGTACTAGAAATGGCTTAAATGCTAAAAACTACCATACCTAAACATAAAATATCGCCTAAAAGAAACAAGACTATAGTCTTCAGGACTTCACTATCAGGAAGACTATAGTCTTCAGGACTTCACTATCTGGAAAAAATGCAACTTTTCTTTTTTTTTTTTTTAAAGTATAAATGCCTCTAAATGGAAGTTTATGCCCCAAAACGTGCTGCCATGGAGAGAATACTGATAAATGTTTTCCTCCGGCTGTCTTTCTCTCTCTTTATATGACTTGTCCTATGTCCTCCCACTCCAAGTCCTTGGATATTGAATGGTACCCAAGCGAAGAAGCATGGAAAAGATAAATAAGGGGTCAGTGGCAATGAATGGTTCCTTTACTCATCCTTGCATGATGGTGGGCAAAGACTGTCCTCGGCTGAACGTTTAGACAGCACATGAAAAATCGATGTAACCTCCGATTACAGAATGAACCTCTCTCAGGGCCTTAAAAATAAGTGTTCACAGAATTTAGCAACAAGGAGGCTTACATTCTAGAGTTTAATACATGTAGAAACACCTTCACAAAGCATTATTTAGAATCCATTAACTCCATCTACATAATCTGGCCTAAGGAAGGCTCGATCCGATACTCACGATATATTCGCAAGTGGGCATTAGCCCAAAGATTTCACTGTCTGAACGCGATAGGACAGATCATTTTATTCTATGTAAGATCTATACTGCAGGCTGGCCAGTCGAGTACTGCAGAGAATCTGCTTTAAATAAACGTTTAGAGCAGGGATGTCAAACTCATTTTAATTCAGGGGCCACATACAGGCTGATTAGATGTCAAGTGGGCCGGACCGAGTATAACATAATTACCTATAAATAACAATAAGAATATGTTTTTTCCCCTTTGTTGTCATGCAAAGAAATACAAGTATATCAAAAAATATTTATATTTATATATATATATATATATATATAAGTATTTGTGCATGTTTTTACTTTCAAAATTCATCAAGCAGGGCCGGATTAAACCCCCTAGCAGGGCGATTTTGGCCCACGCACCATATATTCGACACTGAGTGAGGGAGAGAGGTATGTATGCCCAAGCCACTAGGTGACACCAGTGAGACAAATTAACAGGAACCCA
>NC_024323.1:2701518-2702292 GCF_000523025.1 Cynoglossus semilaevis | reverse complement strand
AAGAAGAAGAAGAAGAAGAAGAAGAAAAAGCAATTTGCTTTGTCACACAGAGACATGCTTGACTACACTGAATAATTGCACTGTAGCTCAGGAAAGAGTTGTTTTCCTTTTTATCTAATGAAGGCCTTCAGGGGAGGAAGCATGTGTGTATGTCTGTGTGTGTGTGTGTGTGTGTGTGTGTGTGTTTCAAAACCTTTATGTGAGGGGATTGTTTAAAGCTTTCTTCTCCATACTGCAGCAGGACTGCAGTCCAGCTCGGTCTGGTGTGGTTTGGAAGACAAATCCTTCGTCTGGACAACAACCGTCTAGGTCAGGGGTCGTCAACCTTAAATACTCAAAGAACCATTCGGACCGTGTCCCAGAGAAGAGAAAACACCAGGAGCCACAAAACCGTTTTGACATCTAAAATAAAGATAACACTGCATACTGTATATATTTATATATAGTGTACTACATATAGTGTTGCATTTATGAAATCAATGACCTGCTGCAGAGAACACAGAATTGTATGTCTGCATGTAACAAAAACATACAAAAAAAAAAAACCACTCGATTGATGCTTACTTTCAAGTAAAATATTTGAGTCTTCCTCGTATTTAGGAAATAAAAATCCAAACTTAAATTATCCACCCACAGTGAACCAAAAAATATATATATATATATATATGTATATATGCATATATATGTGTATATATGTGTGTGTGTATGTGTATATATATATATACATACATATATATACATGTATATATATATATACACATATATACATATATA
>NC_024323.1:2661502-2701472 GCF_000523025.1 Cynoglossus semilaevis | reverse complement strand
ATATATATATACATACATACAGTGGTCCCTCTCTATATCGCGGTTCTCCTTACGCTCCCCCAGTACAATGCAGATTTGTTTGATAATAATTTCACTATATCGCGGTTTTTACGGTTAAAACAAAACCGTGATATTTTCGTGAAAAAAAAAACAAACTTTAAACACTAAAAGTATACTTAAAGACAGACGTATGTCTTATATTTCCATTCTACAACTCTACTGTGCATACAATTGTGTTGGAAAGGGTAAGACATTCTAGGGAGGGTTGATAACTGTGTGGGGGAGGGTCGTAAAGGGTAAATATATATATATGGTGGGTCTTGGAACGCAACTACCGCGAAAGGAGAGGGATCACTGTGCATATGAATATATAGCTACTGCATATGCAAATTAATAGCCAAAAAACATTTATTTTACCTGTGGTTTTTGCTCCGGAACCTCGGCGTCTGCACATCAGGGCTGTAGGACGTCACCTTAATCTTCAACGTAAGATGTCGTCTGTGAGGCCTTGTTTGTTAGCGATGTTTGTTTTTAATAAAGTTCATGTGGGAGAAGAGAAGACTCATGCTCACATACAGCATGTATGTAGAGATCCGAAGATTGGACCAGGATCCCCAAAATGCAGAACCTTTTCACGTTCATGTAAATGTCGGGGATGTCATTCCATGGTTCGAACACTTTGTGTTTGTTTTCGGTTTCACTCCATTTGCGATTCTGAGCAACAACGAACCAGTCTCACTAGCGGTGAACGCAAATTAATCTGCCCACGTAGCATTAAACGTTCTGTTTTTCTCCAGGAACTTTTCTTTTTCTTGGATTTAACCATCATTTACTCACCAGTGGTCGAAAAGCTCAACCGACCACGCAGGTGGTGTAGGTGCCAGAGAAATTAGCGCTACCGGATACGTTCCGGATGTCGCACATCCGAGGCATGCGTAACGCATATTTTGAGCGACAAAAATATATTTTTTAAAAAATGTTAAGGATTACCTTTATCTTCAAAATTTAGAATTATATTTATAAAGAACAAACTAAAATAAAACAAACACATTTTAATTAAAATTAAATATTTTTTTTTTTTAAAGTCACAGCGAGTCACAACAGTAGGGTGAAAGAGCAGCGGACTGCCGACCCCGGGTCTAGGGTTAGAGGTCACTTGATCGTTTTCTTTATTTGTATTTGTTTGTTTTGTTGGTTTTTCTTTTTTTTCTTTCTTTTTTCTTTTATTTGTTTTCCCTGTTTGTTTGTTTTTCAAGACATATTAACTCCAACGTTCATTCTGTAGCTGTCTCCATGTGACCGCGTGGCCTAATGGATAAGGCGTCTGACTTCGGATCAGAAGATTGAGGGTTCGAGTCCCTTCGTGGTCGTTTCTTTATGGTGTAGCGGTTAGCATACCTGCATTGGGAACAGAGAGTCCTGCGTTAGATTCCCGGAGGAACTACATGCTTGGAGCCTGTTAACTGTTAAAACACAAAAACTTCCAAAATATGGGATCAATAAAGTTCAATTTTTTTTTTTAAATATTTGAACCATCCCCTGCTAACTGTTAAAACACAAGAACTTCCAAAATATGGGATCAATGAAGTTCAAAATTATTTTTAAATATTTGAACCATCTCTCTTATTTCACTGGACCCCTGTGTATATATTTTCAAATATATTTTCTTTAAATATTTGTTTACACATTGTTTGTTTGTACTGTATTTGGTCAGTCAATTTTATCATTTTCATTACCACTTGATACCAATTACTACCAATGATTTATACCAAATAAATCATATATTTATATATTTATACAATACCAAAAATTGATAATCTTTTCATTTTAATCATTTAAAAATAATAAAAATCTATCTATCTATCTATCCGTTCATCCATCCATCCATGACTTTTACAGTTTTATGCTAGACATTTATATATATATATATATATATATATACACACACATACACATATACAGTATATACACATATATATACATATATACACATATATATACATATGTATATATTTTTAAGCATTTTTTATACTACATGCTATTTTTTGCTAAGCTTATGTCAAGACGTCAAGTTTTTTTTTGTTTGTTTGTTTGTTTTTTGTTTTTGTTTTTTTGTGGTTATTTTACTATCTCCGTGGTGGTTTCCCTCTTTGCTTGTGTCTAACTTTAACCTTTTTTCTCAGTTAAGCCATCTTCCGAATTATCATCGGTGTATTTGACAGGAAAAGCGTCAACAGTCTCATAATGCAACCTGACTACAGGCCTTATGGAGTAATGTGTACAGTAACAAGAAGAGGTTCATTAAGTTACTCCTCCCTTTCACATTTTTCTTTCCTCATATCTGCACGTTGCCTCCTTACCTGATTCCAGGTAGAGTCTCACAAAGAAGAAACCCTGATTCAATAATGCAAAAGCAGGAAGGAACACTAGAAGCAGTGCTGTCTGGCCTTAGACACTAACTCCTAAAAACTGCTGAGTGGACACCCCGCTCCCTGCTGACTTGCCTCTGTGGAGCTTGGCAGAGTGCTGTGGACACTTGAGGGACAATTTCATCCTTCACCTACTCCATAACTAATAGTGTGGAGAACTGGAGAGGCATTAGAGAGGATTTAAGGAGCCAGGTTAAATGGAAGCTTGCAAAAAAAAAAAAAAAAAAGAAACACTGAACATCTTTTGAACACCACACACAAAGGGAAACATAATACAAAAAAAAAAAAAAAAATTCTTAATGCTGCGTGTTTTTTTTTTTTTCCAGAAAAAGGTTTGTCGTCTGCCGTGAAGCGTTTGTTCAGTTGCTGAACTGTATCACAGAAGTTTGGAGTCTTTAACTTCATAATTAGGGAGGGATGTGTGCAGTCCACGCTCTGTGGATAAGCTGCTGTAATTAACTTCTATCTGCTTAATTAAGTAAAAGCTTTTTTTTTTTTTTTTTAACCCACCAGTATCTCTCACTTTTGATCTCTCCCTCTGCTCTCCTGTGCTTTTCATTTTTATCACCGGTTCACCTTTGCAAAAAATAAACCCTACACCATTAGCGTGCGCTAATGCAGCAGGTTTTAGCCACCTCGCTGGGAGTTATTTCGGTGACACCGTTGTCATTTGACAGTCCCAATGAGAGGTGAGAGATTGGTGCGCTGTGACTGTGGGCATTAACAGAAGCTGCTTTGTGAGGGTTATAATGCAGATGTGCCATTAGTGGCTAACGTAGGGGGAGAGACGCACGGGGTCCTTTTGTACTGCTGAAAGTTTCTTGATGTGTCATTAGTGCATTTCTATATCCAATGTATACAGAAAAGACATCTCTAGGCTATATAGTGCCCACGGCTTTTTGAGAGTTGGAAAAACGCTGCGGCTCAAGCTACTTCTAGCTACTGCTAATTTGCCAGTTTGAAATCAATGCATGGACTCTTAAGATTTTTTCCTTTCTCCAATTTCTTTGGAGTGGAATCCAGTAAAACTATTAGCAAATGACTGCTATCTCCAGCCTAGCTGGTCCTGTACAACCTGAGTTGAGTATGCTATTCTTTTAGCAGATAATCCGTGAAGCCACTCCTGATTGTTTTGGTATATTTGCTTTCATATTTATTGAATATAATTCTACATTCTCAGTTTTGTTTTACATTCACTCTATTAAATCAGAACCTTTAGGCAATGGCTGTATGGCTTTTCCTTTCACTGACTTGTAAGTATTACTTTAAGTTGTACGTATGTAGCTTTATTTGGCTAACCTTCGACGCTCGATTCCTTTAGCTGTCATTTTACAACATCTTTCAGATTATAAACCTTACATGACGACAGGGAATGTTGAACCCAGGGAACCTTTAGCTAATATATGTAAATATATTGCCACTGTAAGTTTAGCTGCACAAAGATATTGACATATACATAAATATTTTATATATTTATATGTATATATATGTATATACATATATTCACTTTTAAGTATGTACTAATTTTACTAAGTATATAGAGTTGGTTTTTACACCTACCATACATACGGCCCGTGGGCCAAAACCGGCCTGCTTGGGGTTTCAATCCAGCCTACTTGATGAATTTTTAAAAATAAAAAAGTACACTTCATGTTCCCGGATGTTTTATAAAAAAGTGTTAAAACGTATTATAAGAAAAAATATTTAGAACCACATATAATTAATATTTACTTGTACTTTGTTTTGCATGAAAAAAAAATGCTTGCATGAAAACAAATGGGGAAAAAACATGGTCTTGTTATTTATAGGTAATTATGTTATGATTGTACTGACCTGGCCCACTTGACATAAAATCAGGTTGTATGGTTGTAGTCAAATTAGTCATATATATAAAAAAATAGTAATAATATATACCCAAAATACATGCAAATGTGGGACGAAAATAGTAATAATATATACCCAAAATAAATGCAAATGTGGGACGCTTTATTTATTAATTAATTGTTTTTATAAAACAATTGTAGACCTAGAAATGAAAGCACTCCTTCAGCTCTGTTGATGTTAACAGTGCCATAAATGTCCCATGTTTGGGTTAGTACTGGTTTTAGGAGTACTCTTTGCAGACGATAGCTGACTTTCTAAATGGATTTTACTATATGCGGGTCACAGGAAGTGTACAGCTTTTTTTTGCCATCAGGGCGCGATGACCTTTTACTTTTGTCACTTGTGCATAACTCCCGAATTATATCGGGAAAAGTAGGTATTCCCCTAGTGGTTCTCCTCGGGCTCTTTTGAAAGGGAGATGCTTCGTAGGTGCTTCGGGGTATTTACAGTAAGGCATAAAATTGCATCCACCACCGTGTCCCTAATAGAGAAAACCTGTCTGTACTTCTTAAAAAGATGAGCAGTGCATCAAAGCTCTTTGCTTACACTTCAGAGGGTTCATCGCACACATGGCACCCCCCAGGAGAATGAAGCAGCAGAGAGTGAAATCCTGTGATGCTCAAGAACCTAACACCACCGACACACACAGGAGGTCATGGAGGAGGAAAATAAAAAGCCCTGAAAGCATTAGAAAACATGAACAGCAGAGAAAATGTCAAAAACACATAGCTGCTGGTTTCTACAGCCGCGGGCGACATTACAGACACATTTAGCGCGTTATGGTTTTTTTATTATGAATTGTCTTTTTATCCAATTAAACACAAATGCTAGCAACGCCGGCGACACAACTCAGGCTGCATCTTTATGCCGCTCACCCGAAACAATGGGAGAATGTCGCAAGAGGAACTTGTGTTTTAGGCAGACATCATTTTGCTTTTGTCAAATGCGTCTCAATGTCACGCACATACAGTATCTGCAAGGTTAGAGTTAGGGGTGTCAAATGAACGCGTTAATTGCGATTAATTCATTACAGACACATTTAGCGCGTTATGGTTTTTTTTAATCGCGTTTATCTTATTTTTTATCTCCAAAATTACTGTTGCTGTATGCAAGTTGCATTTTTTATAAAATCATTTTTTATGTGCTTCAGTTGTCGGGGGTGGAAAACAATGGTCAGTCACACCTGAAGTGGACATTGATTGGCTGTCATTGTGTTTGGGCTTGTTTAGCATAAATTGATAGGCTCCCATTGCGCTCGGGGAGGACGGAGTGAACGGGGGGGAGACGTGCAAATGGAGGAGCGTGTGAGAGTTGTCCGTGTAATGAACGAGAAATTTACATTTCAAAAACATCCCGACGGCACCATCGACAAAGGTGGAGCGATATGCCTTCTTTGTAAGAAGATTTTACTCACCACCGAAGCAGCTCAAGTTTAGCATACCACAATCAACGCAAAGCACCCAGTCACGAGTGCAGCCACAGCTAACGTTAGCAGTGAAGACGTTAGCAATTTAGCGAGCCACAGCAAAGCTTTTTTGCCAAACTAAACTCGAGGAGAACACCCCGCGTATGAGGAAGTCTGCGACCGACAGCCGGGCGAATGTTCTAGCCAAGTGGATAGCGATGAACTGCAGGCCGATAAACATCGTGAAAGTTAACAGAGGTGTTGTGAACCGCGTCCAATGACCCATCATACAAGCCACCATGCAGGGCTACAGTGAGGACCAAAATCAGCAAGATGTGCGATGGCGATGAAAAGAAAACCAAACCAAATGACTTTATAAAGCCATTTTTTAGTTAAATTTTAGCTACGTTTGTACATACATTGGTCTAAGATTTAGCTTTATTTTATATTTAAATGACTGCCTCCATCTCACCCGATCCCTTGTCAACTCCCTATCATTGTTGTTTATATGTTAACAATGTGGTAAAATATTTCCTTCTTCAATCTTCTAAGCAGTGACAATTCTTTAGCAATCCATTTGATGCGACTTTCCGAACATGAAAAAATATACACAAACACGATTGACTTTTTGTCTTGAGTCCGTATGTTGTATTTTCCCTGAACACACTAGTTGACCTCACAGATGGCCATGTCTGACATGGTCTTCTTTTTATTATGTCTCCGGAGTCCACAGAGAAAGCGGCAATCCATGATGTTTTTATCCAGCAACACCAGCAGATGTCGAGATTCTAGATGATGGATGAACGCTGTTGAAATATGGATATAGGCGCGAAAGGACAGATAAGAAATGACACGGGTGTTTTTTTCCCTAGAAACTCTTACTAACTGAGTTGTCCTTGCCCTGGTTGCTCCAGTCACATCTAGTAAAGACAGTAAAGTGAGTGTTAAAAGCCCCATTTAATTCCAGCTTCATGAGGTTGTCAGGGGTATCACACATTTTTCTCGAAAGACTTGCTATGGCACTCTTGACATTCTGACCCTTATATACAATAAGTGTTTTATTTTATTTACTATGTAACATGGTTTAAATGATTGTAAATGTTCTCCCATTCTTTGTTTTGGGGACCTGGCCATTATTTAAACTGACATTTTGAGTGAAAAAAAAAAACACTACACAAAATACATTTTTACGATTTAAGCCATCGAAAACAGTCACATTCTGTGTCTTCTGGATGCTGGTCCTAAGCCCAATTGAAGAGGATTGTATTACAGTTTGGATGGGCCAAAATAAAACTTGCAACAAGATGAAAGATTCTTGCTATATTTCGATCTGGATACGCAAATCTGGATACGCAAATCCAAGAACTAAAACTTCCAATGTATCAATAGAGGTTTAACCTTATATATCTGTCTGGGGGGAGTGGTTTTCGACTTCCCGGGTGTGTGTTTAAAAGTGGTAGACCAATGGAAGACAGTGGTTGTGCCTCTTGTGGCCAATCATGTTAACGTGGTTGTGCCTGCAGTCACCACCATGTGGCGCTGCTGCTCCATGATTCAGCAGTGTTGGAGTAGATGCTTATGAGCCTATGGTCACTGAGCAAGGTGTTATTACAAAAGGAGTGGACGGAGCCTTGAGGTCTAGCAAACAACAGGGGGTTATGTAAATCAAGGGGAGTGGACGATTCCTTGAACAATGAGAAAGTAAAGAGTCTTCGTTTTGGAAACAAGAGTGAGACGTATATTCTACACCTGGGAAGACCTTTGTAGTGTATATCTGTGTCTTATCAGCTTCTTGCTTACAGACTTAACCAATGTGAAATCCACTGAACAGGTTTGTACATATCATGTAGCATACCTGAAACAAATCTTAAAGACTGCAAAATTCTAAACACATTAGGACTCTGAGAGGGTTGGAGATCCCGGTCGCATCAAACCCAGATAAGTATAGGTAGCTAATAATAATAACAATTAAAACTATTGATCTCATATTTGGGATACAAGCAAGAAGATCTTCCAGGAATCGAACCGGAAACCCTCTACTCCCAAGGCAGGAGTGCTTACCGCTAGAGTATGGATCCGCCAACAAAAACACGATCTGCCTAACGCGGGGCATCAATCGACAACCCTGAGATTAAGTGCGTCATGCTCTACCGGCTGAGCTAGCCAGGCATTACCATTAGGGCCAATACATTTATTTTAACTAGGGAGGGCTCAGTCTGACTCCCAAAGATTGTTATTGGTCCAATATTGGTCGAAAGTTCCGTATCAGACCTGTCTCATAGAATATCTAAGCTTAAATGCTCAACTTGATTAAGGAGAAAAGAAGGCATCGGTATGATATTGGTATCAGTATATACTCCAATTTGCAGTATTGGTATTTAACATGAAAAGGTTTTATTGGACAATCCCTAATACATATTTAATATGGAACATCTTAAGAACACAGTCTATGTGCTTGCAAATACCGCACCTCACAAAACCGTCTGATGTCAGACTCAATGTTCGTATCAACAACATATGTTGCGTAGGTAACGATGGCCTAGTTAACGCCTCCATCTGTTGATGATGATGGGAGCTGTGAGAATGATTGTGTAATTCCCCGGGTTTTTTTTTTTTTTTTTGTTTTTGCTGGACTAACTGATGTATAATTTGAGTGTTTTAGGGATGCATACGGTTTCTCAGTCTGGCACTGGCGGCAGAAGCAACATTATGAAGATTAATAACGACGTAAACCCTGTCATAGCACAGACTCTAGTGCTTGCTGGATGCACACCAACCTAACCAAATCCAATTAGACTGTCTGTGTTTTGTCTGTGCGATGATCTATGATCCAGTCCCTCGCTCCGTACGTTCTGTTTTGTATTCTCGGAGGACAAGAAAACCATCACTGGCTTTTCATTGGGTGTTTGAAATTTACCTCACGGTAAGACTCTTTGACATCATTGTTAGGTTGCAGACAAATGTGATCTAAAGAAAACCTCTGGGTTTTTTCTCTCCTTCCATTCACTGAAATGGAGAAGTGTTGAGTATCCCAAACCAAAACAGTTTGAGTCTGCATTATTTTTTCCTTTTAGTGCTACGTACACTAGGATAGAATACTGTAGGGTGAGCTAAAAAAAAGTACACCAACAGAGTGACAGCAGTGATAGAATAGACACTGCAGTAACCTGACCTTAAAATGAAGCTGCGAGTCACTATTTAACAGACTTGGCAAAATAAGCCTGACAGGCCTGGGCTTCCAAGCTGGCACAGGTCAGAAATGCTGTCGGTAAAGGTTTAGGTTTTGCTGACAGAATGAAAGACATAACATAAACACAGTGACTCTGCAAACAGTGACCGAGATGAAGCTGTGGAAACGGCACTAAAATAATGTCATCTATTTGTCAAGGAGCAAAAAAGTATATTTATGTCAACAGGAGGTATTTTATCATCAGAGCAACTGCTCTATTTGTTGATGGTAAACTTTCTCTCTCTTGGATTTCTGATAATATCGGTCAACAGATATTATTGCCCGATATTAGCTTTAATTGTATCGGTAGGAATCCTTATCGTTTTTTTTCTCCAATAATGAAAACCCGATGAAAGTGAAAGTGAAAGTGAAACTATTATTAGTATTGTGACACAGCACACCACTGTACACAATGAAATGTTTTCTCTGCCTAAAACGCTAACGGTTGCGTAATTCGGTATCGGTTGATTTCGTAAATGGAAATTTAGCGTTTGTCAACATCGGCATATCGGATATCGGCAAAATGTTGATATTGCCCTAATTGATTAAGTACAAAGTTTCTGGTCGATATTAGCTTAATTATGTAACACCAGTAGGAATCATTATCGTTTTTTTCTCCGATATTGAAAACCTGATAATGCAATGCGTGGGTTTCGACCAGATGATGTGACCTTAAAAATAGTTTTGAAGAGAGAGTGATTATAAAGGCTGATGAATTGATGCTTTTAAGTCAATTATTTAATTTTGGTTCGCACTCCAAAGTCATTGGAAAATTCTTATCGGAAGTCACGGCTAAAGAAAAATTAAACAGTGATAAACGAAGGACAGCCCGATCAACACATGATGAAACTGCTATTTGTCATGCCTTATGAAAAATTGGTTATATTCAAACATTCGTGTATGAACTGCAGAGTGAACAACAGAATATTTACATAAATAAAATGAAGGGCCGACGGTGAGGTTTTTTAATTAAAATTCATTTGTGTACGACTTGAACGCACCATTAGTTGTAGCATGCAAACCAATGTACCAATGTCCTCCGGCGCTGTTTGTCGCGTCATGTCTCCCCCCTTCCCTTGTGTCGTCGACGCGAATGCTGAAGCAGTCCCTCAAGAAGGTAAATTAAAGGACATGAATCCACTTATAGCATTTCATGTTCGCCGCGTTTTTCAGCTCCGTAATCTCACTTTTCCTGAACTCTCTGATATTAAAAAAAAAAAAAAACTTGTTGTATTCTGTACAATAATCCAGCATTTTTTTGGCCTGTGGAACAGTCTATGATTAATTACTTGCATTATTTATGCTGTGTGTCTCCTGTAGATATATCTTAACTTAATTAAGCAGTTACTTCACCTAAACAACTAAACCACAGCCTGCTAATTATTATGTGATTAAATCATTTTTTTTCTCAAGTACAGGGCTATGCATGACTGGCTTTGAAGTTGCAGTAATCGCAAATGAAGTTTTAAAAACCTTCTTGTGATTTGTGACTTGTGGATTTAGCACAATATAAATTTCTGCCTAAAGCTTTTTTTTTTTCCCCCCTTTATTTTATCACAAGCTACAGCATGCTTAGTAACAATAGGAATTGTGTTATCAATTGGGATGAAGAGCAGGACTGAAATACTTGACTCCCAGCAGGAAGAGTGTGAGAAACTTAACTTAAATTCTGTCTTGTTCAGTAATCAGGTAGTACTGCACATTACACAATTCCTTTTATTTTCACTCACGGTAATTGAAGTGAAAATGATTATTTATCTTCTGCAAATAAACTCTCTTTGGTTGTTGACGTGACGGTGACAGATGGAGAGAGTTTTTGCAGAAGAACTTGAGTGTGAGTGTCTTTCTTTTGTATCTTTCTTCAATTCCTGTGAATGCATCAGCCTTTGTGTTCAACTAAACAGGCCCGGGTTTCATCCCGAGTAAGTAAATTGTAAGGAAATCTAAATTAGAAGATCAAAATATTTCATTACATATACTTTTTGCGGTGGCGCTTTGGCCCAGAGGCAATGTCTCTGTCATTGGTGTGGAACCCCAGGGTTCAACTCCTGGGCAAGATCGAATCCCGGTTAGAGCGGTTGGTACCTTCCAGTGGACTCACCACCTGCAGGAAAGTTCAGAGGGGTTGGTGCGGTGATCTGGATGGCGGTCATGGAAACTGCTGCCCCCATGCCCCGGGAACGGCTAAGTGGATGAAAATGGATGGATGGATGGATACTTTTTGTGACAATTTCGCTTGGTGGACCCCGAGGAACTGGTATAATGACAGGACGCTGTTCTAGTGGTTCGTGTTAACACGTGATTTAACAACGTGAATACGAGACGTTCAGGCTATTTACTGTGGTCTTTCAACACATTCGGCTATTTTGTGGAAATTATGTGAGAAGCACATATTCCAGGAAGAGGATAACATTCACCCTCAGTTGCTAGAAACTGTCCAGTAACCTTTCAGCGTTTTCCATTCGCTTGTACATCTTGTTAAGCTATAATAGATCACATTCTTCTTTTTTTCCGTATCTGCTTTCATATCTGTGAAAGGGAACATGGTCGCGATATTATGAATATGAACAAATCTCTCAGATTGAGTTCTAGCCCGTGGAATACTACCAGATGGGAATACAGTAATATGTCTTATTATGATGATATGTTTTGTGGTGTAGCATACAGAGCTTTTTTTTGGTGATATAATGGGTACGCAGCTGGTGCAGTTTTGGGTTCAGAAGACACACTATCTCCACTTATCTACGTGGAAGGTTAGCCTGAGCTCCTGGCTATAGCTCACATTTACATTTAATCCAGATAAGCTTTGAGGCGTTGTGTAGTAATGCCGTTAGCTATATGTAATATCGGTGGAAACAGTGCTTGTTTTTGTGCTTTCAAAGCCAGCGTTTGTATGTAAAATTGTATGTATGTATTTAAAATAACCGTTTAAAAAATCCCCTTGAATCGAGTTCCTTCAACAGCAGCCAAATAAACAAAGTTCGTCTCTATTTCTGATGAATTTTGAAAAATTTTTTGTGTTCCAAATGTTCCAATATTTTAAACTATTTAACTATTATATTTTATTGATATTATCAATTTTATAATATTATTGTATAATTAACAATATACTTAATAAAATATATAATATAATTATCTAATATATACATCTTGCCCAGGAGGTGAACCCTGGGGTTCCACACCAATGACAGAGACATTGCCTCTGGGCCAAAGCGCCACTATATTAGACCTATAATATAAAAAGACCTATATATTATGAACATATAATACAATTAATATATAATTCAGTTTATAATGTATGAATATATATTATATTATAATGATCAATTTTATAATATTATATTGACATTATAATATTTAACCATTATATATTTTAAACCTCAACACATAGGAACACATGTTAAAAGAAAAACCCCGATCAAGCCAAGAAGATTTGAGAGAAATGATGCTCATGGGACCCATCTCAACAACAGCCTTGTAAACCATTTAAAGACCTGAAAGGTCAATAGGTCAAGCTTCCCATCTTATAAGCACACCGAACCAATAGCTTTTACCTTTACAATGAGAATTAACGAGATATCCGGGTACGTTTCACTCTATGTGGATGAAAACGGAAAGCCACACGGACGGCATGGCACTGATTGAGTTTGAAAAAGAACTGGAGAGAATACATCAGCGATCTGTCAGGAGGAGAACTGCGCTGAAGAGACGGCATCGAGCGGGAAATCAGCATGTGCGAGACATTGTGGAATCGGCGAAAGTAATGATGAATAAAAGTCGCTTCACACACTCTCTCGGAGCGGAGCCCGCAGTATTGTTGCTTTGCAGGGAGCAAGGGAGCATTACTACTTTGCAATGCGCGCATGAAACATGGTGGGTAAAACGAGCGTTTACGTGCCAGTGTGAAATTAGCATTGGCAAAGTAAGCGTTGGATAGCGTTTTATTATACAATATAACAATCTTATAATGTGGGCTGTGTGTTTAACCTATAAGCCCCCATGCATGCAGAGTGAACTTCAAATGCGCACCTCCACTTCTGGGGTACGCTACTGTTGAACAGCACGTCACAGCGGAATGATTATGAAAGCAAGTTGATTTAATGACTCCCCAAAGCGACATTACTCGCACAAACGTCATGCCATCGGAAAGGGCAGAAATAGAGCTTTCCAATGCTAACATGCATGCCTCGATATACCCAAGTAATATCTCTCTATCTATATATATGTGGATTAACACATGTATGCAATAACCGTGATTTTTTCCATGCACCCGGCTGTCATCATAAGGACTTCATAGCTAGCTATAGTTAACCAGCTTTGGTTGGACTGCTAGCTCTGCTAGCTAGGCTATAGTTTAAAAAATGAACTGTGATTCAAATTACACGCGGGGCTTTTGAAACAGAATGAATCTTATCGTTATCAACTGTTGTAGATATCGATGTGGCAAAGCACTACTAGCTTGTAGCAGCCGAGCATGTGAAGCGGTCCAGACCTTCTCTTTCTCCAGGCTAAACCCCGTAGTTGCCCATGCGCATGTGCAGTTTTGGGGATTTCTACTCCAACCCAGATACTCAAAGATCCGGCTTATGTCAACTCAGCTATTCATGTTTACAATATCAAATCGACAAAATGGTTGAGATTAGTGTTAATAATGAGTTTTGAAAGCCAAATGAAGAATTTGTGTTTTGTCAGCTGAAAATCGTTTGTTAGCCTAACATGGGCCAAGTTTTTGGTTTTTTTTTACAGTGTATAAACACTGTCTATTACAGCTATACAAAATCCACAAAAAGCAAACTTCTACACGCAGCCAGTGTTTAATCTCCATTACAATACCATTCAGTTTTTAGCGTGACACTTCACTGCTATCACTGTCAAGTCACCATGAAGTCAGCATTGTTCACTCTAGCTTAAAATTGCACACCTGACCTTACGTCGGGTGAGACAGCGACAATACAGTACATTGATTTGGTGTTGACAAGAAAGCCGGACACTTAAGGTCACATGTAAAATTGGATTAACCTTAATGTTTGTTAATGTTTGATTTATTGCAGCGGTCAAATACTATCTCGCAGGGATCCACCGCAAGTTAAAGAACCCCTAGTATACAGGATATTACACACTAAAAAAAAAAAGTATATCTTTAAAAAGTAAAATAAATTAGACATATAACCTAAAAAATAGAAAAATAAAAACATATCATGTGTGGCTAAAAGGTCAAAATTGGTCATGCGTTATTTGTGCTTACCATAAAAAAAATCGTGAAAGAAAGCATGTAAGCATGAAGGAAATGCTTCAATTTCTTTCTTTCTTTTCTCCAACTCCTGTCATGGTTCTTTCTGCTAGGATTATATATCTGTGTGTGCACCAAACCAGAGAGTGCAGCAGCAGGATGGAGACTATCAGGAGTCTCCTGAACTATAAATACACAGCTGCTGCAAGACACAGGGAACTGCTGCTGGCTACAAGAACAAGAACAAAATTTCCAGAATAGATTTAGCAACGAATAATTTGGGGGATTTCTTAATTTTTATTTTTTTTTAATGGTAGACAGATCTGTTAACCATCTGGACGAAACATAACCTTAGCTCATTTATGCAATATTTCGGTGAGCGGTTTTTAACAAAATACCAAATTTTCCCGTGAAATATTTGATTTCATGCAGTGTCATTGCATTCACTTTGGTGAAAATATATAAATATATACATATACATATATATGTACATATATATACATATATATGTATGTATATATATATATATATGTATATATATATATATATATATAAAACATGGTATAGACCAGGGGTTCCCAACCCTTGGTCCCCGGATCTGTACCGGTCCGTGTGTCATTTGGTATGGGACGGTGATTTAAAGAGAATCTGGTTGTTTTCATGTACTTTCTTCACTTAAAGGTAATCCGTCGATATTTTACAATAATACAATAATAATACATCTTTTAGATTCCATTGCAAACAGGATAAAACAGGGGTTTCAAACATACGGCTTGCGGCCCAAAACCGGCCTTGATTAATTTTGAAAATAATAAAAAAAAATACACAAACACTTTTTTTTATCACATATAAAACCCTATAACAAAAAGATGATTATTTACTTTACAAATATTGAATATGTGAATATTACCTATTGGATTTGTACAGTATTTAGTATTTTATTTGTTTTTCCGTAAAAAAGGTCATGCTGAACATTATTCCGATTTTATGTTCGGCTTTTATTGGTTCTTTTTTTTTTTTTTTCTTTGACTGCGGTCAGTCTTAGTTTAATCTTCACAGACTGCTTTTTATACCTGTGCCTCTCAAGCAATATTGATTTTAAGCCTGACTTTATTACTAAGGGGCCGAGGGTAGAGCGGTCAGTGCGAAGCAGAGGTTTTCATATGCTATATTTTTCATGTCGTGTTCACATCACATCACGGAGACAGCACTGTGTAATCGTAATTTTAAATGCAATTTCTCACTGACTTTTTTTTCACAGGTCCTGCAATTTATTTTTAATAATACATACATTCTAAAGGTTAGATTCAGTTTAAAGTTGCTCCTGTACATGTGTCTAGACCATAAAGGCAAATTCTACAAGAATTGGGTAATTTGTCCTCTCTTTCAGAGCTGCTTTCATCAACTCAAAAAACTGCCGTCTCTGCCATTCTCGCTGTGCTGTCGCAGTATCATTGTCTCTGCTACATTCCTACAGCTCTTATTGGAGCACATGTGACTTCTGCGGTGATATAGGATCCTCCTGTGTGAAGAGTTTCAAAGACATTCCACACTTGATTTCCCTATGGTTCTTGTGGTGCATCGCTCAAAAGCAACGTGTTTTACCGATGCCGGTGTCTTTTATTTTTGTTATTTATTCTCCTCTGTACGTGCCATGTAAACAAATTACTGAAATATTTTTCGAGTCTTTCAGCTCATGAATGAGCACAAACTCAATCAGACAAATTCACGAAAAATCAATTTTCAAAACCCTCTCAGACTGATAACTAATCAATGAAAAGATTTTCTCAGTACTTACATTGACCAACAAAAATGATTGGAGCGTTCGTGTGAACTAAGATAAATGACATGACTAAAAAGTCATGCATAAAGGCTACATTGCTTTCATCATTTTCTACGCCATCTATTGGAAAAACCAGGGTACTGCAGGGAAAAGGTAGAAGTACAATGATAATATAAATAAATTATGTAATTTGGAAAAGTTTGGCGGGCCGGGTTAAAAAGCTAAACGTTCCGCTTCCGGCCCGTTTGGCGGGCCGGGTTAAAAAGCTAAAAGTTCCGCTTCCGGCCCCCGAGTCTTAGTTTGCCCATGCCGGTTTTATCCTGATAAACAAAAAAAACTTGTTTTGATGTTTTCCAGTATCCATGCCGGTTTTATCCTGATAAACAAACACTTGTTTTGATGTTTTCCAGTACCTACGTTGCCCAATAATGTGATTTTTGTGAACATAAAAACAAGTGTAAATGTAACTAAAACCTATTGGAAAAATAAATAAAATGTCAAAGTACCATGTTTTGCCATCAGTTTTCCAGCTAAGGTGTTGACATTTAGAGGCTGGGAAGCCTGTCAGTCATGTGGTTCCCATGACAATGCTTCATTAGGAGGGAGTGTGGGTGAGGTGCGCGGAGCTGAAGGAGAAAAAGAGAGAGAGAGAGAGAGAGAGAGAGAGAGGAGTTACAAGTACGAGTGAATATTTGGGTTGTTGAGTTGTTTTATTTTTTACTTCGGTGTTGGCTACAGCCCGCAGTAGTCTGTGTACTCCTGGCTGATTAAACCCTGAATCAGAAGCACTCTGCAGTACCATCATTTTGTGCTGAGGGACACTACAATATTTGTGAGTGATTAGATCCTAATATATTATTCATTTACCTCTGCTGAATTATCGGCGTCAACTTCCTGATGGCCAGCGGCGGTTAACAAGGCAAACATCGTTCATCCGATTGGCGCATCCGAAATTTATAATGTCAAGTCAAGTACGTTTCCTTTTTTTGTGTTCGTATTTTTTTTCCTTCTTAAAATCACTTATTTGTGCCTCGTATTGCTTCTTTGGTCAACACTATATTTTCTCTTTTCCTTGTTTACTACAAAAACGATGACCTAGCCCAGGCATGGGCAAAATAAGGCCCGGGGTTCGGATGCGGCCCGTTCAGCTTTTTAATCCGGCCCGTCAAACTTTTCCATATTATATAATTCATTTATCATATCATTTATTATCATTATACTTCTGCCTTTTCCCTGCAATACCCACATTTCGCCAATAGATGGCGTAGAAAATGATAAAAGCATTTTAGCATTTATGCATGACTTTTACGTGTCATTTATCTTAGCTCTCGAACGCTCCATCTATCTGCTCCTGACCCGGCCCCCCCTGTTCAATTTTAGGACAACTGTGTCCCGCGAGTCGAAACGTTTGACCTAGCCTCACCTAGCCTGTATGCTTGGAGGTCTCAGGTGCAGACCATAAGTTCTGTTGTAGACATTCTTTTTTTTTTTTTTCAAGAAAATAAAACATCCAAACACAAAACATTTCCGTTCCAAAACTGCTTTTTCCTACACTTTCCACCAGCCATAACAGGAGCAAGGCAAAAAAACACACAGTAACTGTAAGACAGGATCATTAACCAGTAAACTGTCTGTGCTTAAGCAGTGCATTTGCAGTCGCTCTAACCAGCCAATGTGTTTTAAACTACAGCGGAGCTAATGACTTATTATCAAGCCTTTACGGAGAAAAAAAAACAACAATTTTCTCTGTACAATTTTCTGTTCATGTTCTTAGTACGTATCACCATAGAAATGACACTAGAAATGTTCACTTTACATTTAACAAAGTCAAGTTTTGTAGAAGAGACAACATGAAAATTCTGATCATTATGCTTCAGGTGGCAATGTCTTGAAATATGAATAGTGTCCTAATAGGAATTTTTAAATCTTAAAATTTTTTGTGTACTTGGAGCTCGATTTTTTGTACACAGACACATGTAAAGTATCGCAGGTAGAGATCAAACCTATGACCCTCCTGTTTCGTGCACCGCCATGCTTTATTTGATGATTTGAAACAGCACTGATGGGACCTAGAAGCAGGACACTGGTTGGAAAAAAAAAAACGCAAGGTCAGGAAAAGAGCCTATAATTCAAACACCTAGAGAAGAGTGTGCTGGTTCACCCCGCGGAAGAGTTATTTACAGTTCGGTGAAGGAGTTAACAAGACAGGTTGGTAAGGTTAAGTAATCGCTGTGGAGGGAAACAACAGGCAGGAGGAGTTGAAGGAGGGAGTGTGAAGACAGAGGCCAGAAAAAGGGGGAATTAAAGGAGGGTTATGAAGAATGATGGGGAAAAATTTGCCATCCAGAGGTCGTACATTTACGAGAAAAAAGCTGTAATTTTATGAGAATAAAGGCGTAACATTACAAGAAAGAAAAACCCAAAACGTGTTAATTTAAGGGAATAAAGTCAAAAGTTTACGAGGTTAAAGTCAAAAGTTTCGATCATTTTTATTTTTTGGAGGAGACTTTGGTATTAACCAAAGAAAAAACTTGGAGAACTGGCTGTCTTGGAGAGCCGTTTTTTTGGCCTGCGTGGGGTTTCAACCTGGCCCGCTTGATGAATTTTGAAATTTCATCCTAATCGAAATTCATTAAAAATACACTTCATGTGCAGGAAATGTTTTGTAAAATGTCATAATAATTAATTAAAAATTATAATCGAAATATAATATAATATAAAATATACATAATTAAGATGTATCTAATATACTTGTACTTCTTTGCATGAGAACAAAAGGGGAAAAACATTGACTGAAACTAAGATAAATGACATGTGAAAGTCATGCACAAATGCTAAAATGCTAAAATCATTTTCTACACCATCTATTGGGGAAACATGGGTAGTGCAGGGAAAAAGCAGAAGTATAATGATAGTATAACTAAATTACATCATTTGGAAAAAGTTTGGTGGACCCAATTAAATAGCTGAATGGGCCGCATCCGGCCCCCGGGCCTCAGTTTGCCCATGCCTGACAAAGAAAATAATGATTACTATATAAAAAAAAGTCTCCTTTATGAATGTCTTTCTCTTTATATGGATCACAATTACATTAAAACTGGTTGTCAAATCTGCGCTGGACTAAGCCCCGCCCCTTGTCTTTCATTGGTTCGTTATTGATTTCTTCATTTCAAAACCATTATCTTTTCTATTGGTTTTAAACCAACCAACTACTGACGATTATTTTCTTCAATAATTTAAGTTCGTTTCAATACTAGATGCGCACATTTGACTAAATCAGTGACGTCATCTGAAATAATTTGTCCCTTAAGCTATTAACTATCTAATAAAAAATACAGTTATCCCTCTTTGTCTGTCTCAACCAAACACACACGCACACACACACACACACTTGGCTGCACCAAAGACCTGGTACTTTGCCAAACGTCCAGAAAGGACAACGCGTCCTCACTATGATAAACAAAAATGTGTCCCTATAAGTGTAGCTGTGAAAAAAAAAAAAAACTCAATCGCACACAATCACACGCGCACACGCATGCACGCACACCGAGAGACACGCTACTGCTCCTAGCGTCTGCGCCCTAAAAGCGCAGCAGCAGCAGTCACCTTCCAACCTCTGCTGCTGCTGTTTCTCGGACGCTCGGCACCACAGCACTTTCTTTTCTTTCGCGTTGTTCGCAGAATTTTGTTGATAACATCAGACCTTTTCTGCGTCTTATAGTGTATATGCTCCAAAAAAAAGACCGGAGGCACAGCGCGGCTGCCGTACGTGCGCCCAGGACGGTGATGAGGCTGGTGGCGCACAGCCGTCACACCGTTCAAGGCGTCCCTGTGTGTGTGTGCGAATAGGGAGAAAAAGGAAGGAGGAAAACGAGACGGCGAAAGAGATGGAGAAACCGCCTCGGTGTTGGACAGGGACGTGGAGGAGCAGCGTCGGCGGGAACGCTGCAATTTCCACCGGGATACATCTCTTCAGTGCCATGTTCCTGCTGCTCATGTTAGCTGTCATTCCCTGCTGTGAGGTAAGGACTCCCCGCCACACAAAACAGAACATTCTCCATAGAATGACATTTGTTAAGAGACATTCGCAGTCATTCTATTTGGTTTCTCTCACAACCACGACAGTACTCTCCGGGATATAACGGCAGAATCAGTTTCAAATGACGTGTACGTTACCGTAAGTCAGCACAAGTACACACGCTTCAGGGGGAAAAATGAAAAATGTTGAAAATGTTATTTACATGAACGGAAGTTCGCCAGGAATTATTGTTTTATAAATACTTATATTCATGCAGTTATTGTTTCTAATTGTTGTAGAAAACCAATTTAAACATGAATTCAGTTTGTGTGAGTCCAGTTTCGGTTGCATATTTTTTTAAAATTTTATTCTGGATTATGGCATCACGTTATACATAATTGAGGATTATGTTCACTTTTTGAACAAAACCACTGATCAGATAATTGCTTACAAAATCAACACAAGTAATTGGTTGATTGTCTGCAGTCCTAAAGGTCAAGTAGAGTCTTTTTAAGGTCAATTGATGACTTCAAGTTGACATAGTAATTTTAGTTTTTTGTTTTTTTTTGGCGTGATGACTTCAAGTTGACATAGTAATTTAAGTTTTTTTTTTTTGTGAAGTCACATTCAATGTATGTATATGTAGTAAAACAGCCTTCTGAGGGCATTGTATTAAGAAGTCAATGTCGACTTACTGTGTTTCTGAGTATAGTCGCGGATCTGACCTTTTACCTTTAAGTAAAAATTCACACACTCAACCTATTTATCCACTATACTTTAGCTCTAATTGTAATAGTTCCTGATTTGGCAAATTTTCAGTGTGGTTTTTCGTCACGCACTGGGTCCTGACAAAAAACAAGGGATGCAATGTCCATATTTTGAATTAAATTAATTTTTTTTTTGCCTTTGAAATAAGGATTTATGTGCACTGTTTAAATATTGGGGCAGTAATGGAGTGGTAGAATTTTTACACCTTCCTGTCTACGTCTGTGTCAGTGTCTGAAACGACAGGTCCAGTCTTGCAGGTTTTGCAGGAGTGACACAGGATGTGTTCATGGCAGTGAACTGAATCTGTGAATAAATAAATAAAAAATAAAAAAACCCCCAAACATATCGGTTTACTAGACATTACACCATCAAATAGAAGCTGGAGATGGTGTGACCCTGCTACTTCACACCATGCTGGTTCCAGAGAAGCACAGTGAATCTCGGTGTGACAGCTGAATAATGAAGTCACTTTCTCGTCGATTGCTGTAGTGCAAGGGTAGCCAGTTGCACTACAACGCACGAACGTAGATCCCACGTCAAGCAAGACTGTCAACAAACTCTCTGTTGTCACGGAGACACGAGGCAGGCATGAAAACATGGCAGTGAACTGAATCTGTGAATAAATAAATAAAAAATAAAAAAACCCCCAAACATATCGGTTTACTAGACATTACACCATCAAATAGAAGCTGGAGATGGTGTGACCCTGCTACTTCACACCATGCTGGTTCCAGAGAAGCACAGTGAATCTCGGTGTGACAGCTGAATAATGAAGTCACTTTCTCGTCGATTGCTGTAGTGCAAGGGTAGCCAGTTGCACTACAACGCACGAACGTAGATCCCACGTCAAGCAAGACTGTCAACAAACTCTCTGTTGTCACGGAGACACGAGGCAGGCATGAAAACAAGTGTTTTATACAATGAAACATTATTTTACTTTTACAGTTTTGGTGTTTGTTTTTTTTTTCTTTTTAATTTATCCCCCCCCCCCTTTTTTAAATTAATGAGGAGGTGACATCAACTAATGTTACAGACTGTTTCTACAGTCAATACCTGTGATATTGCTTGTCGCGATGCCAGAATTTAAGAAGTAGACAACCAATACCGAAAAAAAAAAAAAAAATTCACTGCTTTATTGAACAACGTTTCAAACCGTCATCCATTTAAGATCACTGTGCTTTAATTGCAGTACTAGCTCCCAAGGGGTAACTTTAAATTATAAAAATCGAACAGCAACGGCTATGCCATCGTGCTGTGTTATTGTGCGACTCTCCTCCTGCATGTCCTGGTCAATAACATCCTCAGACTGATACCGTTTTAGTTTAAAATGACATAGGCTCAGAGACTGTCAGAGAGCATCTCATGATGTCACGTTACATGATCTTTACATTACGTTAGCAGTGTGGGGGCGCGAGGCCATGTGCGAAACTTGAAATGCGAGGCCCTGCTCTTTGACATGGATGCGCAATAATAACAATCACACGAACACAGTTATTCTAGTTTAAGTGCACACATCATCCTGCTGCTATATGTTTGTTTTTTTATAAGTAGAAAAATACATCATAATCATGAACATCTCAGCCTCGACTTTCTGCTATTTATTTGAAAGCAACAAAAAAAAAATCTATAATTTATTTATTGCAATTTTTTTTTTGTTCATCAATGTGAACACAGAACAATGAATTACTATTCACTAGGTGGCAGTAAATAACTAAAAAAACATAGATCCTAAACAGACAGAGCTGTTTAGGATCTTTGTGAGTGTCTTTCTTCAATTCCTGCCAGTACATTAACGTTATCTTTAACTAAACAGGCCGAGATTTTTGTCAATTATGAGATCATTTAAAATAGAAAGTTATTCTATTTCTTCAATTATGAGGTCATTTAAACTAGAAAGTTATTCTATTTCTTTACATGTACTTTTTGTGAGATTTTTGTTCGGTGGTGTGCTCGTGAGGTTGCCCTGATGATATATATGTGCCGTGGCTCAAAAAAGGCCGGGAAACACTGATATATACAACAGATCATCACAGTTAGAGCCATATATAAATGATATATATATATATGCATATATATATAGGATTAAATAATATGCTGTATGCATAAGTGCACAATCATAGTAATGATTAATTGCTCTCAAAGGTGTTCCACACTTGAATCAGCCGGAAAGAGTTTATTTTGTCTCCCTCATGACTTTAATGAGTTGATGCTGTAACTGTCCCTAAGAGACGATTTGTTGTAATTGTTCACATTAAATATTTACATGGTTGAGGGAGCGTACTACATCACCAGACATTTGTCCTAAGATCACGCCGGCTGACAAAATATTTATATGCAAAGTCTGTACATAAAACATTTAAGGACTTGAATGAGACTGATATACTACTATGTACACAGGAAACCTTAACAAAAAAAAAAAAAAAACCCCGGCTACACTGATAGGCTAGATACGCTACCCATGTATCACTTTTCTAGAAATAATTAGCATTACACTGTATATGAAGTGCATGGATGTAGACCATGGACAAAATAATCAGTTTAGAAATCCAAGTTTCCTGCGTCCTGTAGAAAAACCAGGGACTCGTTGTCCATAGCGTGTGATTTCTTCCCTCCAGGACAGACCATTAAAAAGAAGGACAAGCCCAGTAAAACTGGGACAGGTGGCAACCCTAGCAGTCAAAGAGAAGTCTTTTACTCTGCGTGCTCTTCCCAATAGGGGCCGTTTACCAACATCTGGAGAAATAAACACATTTCGAAACAGAGATGCTAAGCTGCTACTAGGCTATACGGTTACGCACTGCTGTAAAAATCACCATGTCACTGTTTGAAAGGTAAAGCCCATTTCCTAAAACAAACTTTAAAAAACGATGGGTTTATAGTTATGGAAAACTTAATTAGAGTCACATAATTTGACTTCCGATACCTCCCGATATGATACTATGACGGCGGTTCTTAACCTTGTTGGAGGTACTGAACCCCACCAGTTTCATATGCGCATTCACCAAACCCCTTCTTTATTTGAAAAATAAAATGTGATTTTTTTTTGTTTTTCAAATTCAAGACAGAGGTCTTGAGTTTTACTGTTTGTTGATGGGTACAAAGCTGAGAACAGGCAGAGTAGCCTTTTCATCGAATCTGGCCCTCTTCACCTTGAATTCAGCACGCGCGTTGTGTTCTTGTATTCCCCATCTCCATGCAGCTTTTGTTCCCTTAGTTTTGCCGGTGTTAGATTAGGATTTGCTCGACTCGGTATTGAAAAATCGTGCAGTTAGGACGCTGCCTCTCATCACGTTCCGTTTTTGTACATATTCGTCCGACCGTTTTTGCTCAACATAGTTAGTATGAAAGGATTAAAATATTAAGAAAGTAATGACACGACGTACCATCACGACAGTCACAAGTCGACTACTGAGCGCACCAAATTTCCTGCAGCACAGATAGGCCTAGCGATGTAGCGTGATCACCTGCAGCCAGCGATGGCCAAGCGGGGCGTGTCATTACGAATCATATGACCCCCTGAGAGTGACTCACCGAACCCCTGGAGTTCGATCGAACCCAGGTTGAGAACCACTGTACTATGAAGACATTATGCTCACGATTAACGATAATATCGCAATACAGCGATAATCTATATATTGGAATTAATTTCATTGGATTACAATGTTTGTGTCACCAAAGACATTCAGAATTTATTGTCTGAACAGTCAATTTTACATGAATGACAACAGTCATTCATGTGAAATAAGTAACACTACAAAGTACATACTGCGTACAGTGGCTTTTCGTAAAGAACAATTCCGAGCTAACTGTAAACAGGGGTCAAATGCACCGTGACGTGGAAGAGAACATCTCCCGCCGGAGAAAATGTTCTTCTGCCGCAACATTTCCAAGCAATCAGAACCGTAGTAGCACAAACAGGGTCCCAGGATAAAAAGTGAGGCGTCAAATGCTTGCATGCTTCGCCTGGTTTATTTAGAATTCCGCAACACCCCCACCCCCCACCCCACCCCACCCCCCTCGTGCAATGGTCTCTGGCTGCCTCTGGCTCACCGTGTCAAGGTCTGTCGTTGTTAGCATGGAGGGCAAGCAGTTGAGTTGGTGAGTGGAGAAATCAAAACAAACCAAGCTAAGCTAGCCAACATTTGACACTTTGACTTTATGTGCCGGGACCCTATTTGTGCGTATGATGAAGTAGGCTGCTGTTGTGAGCTTTTTTTGTGTGTGACCTGATCACGGTGAGCACACCTAAACTGCGTTCGATTTATGTGCCGGGACCCTATTTGTGCGTTTGATGAAGTAGGCTGCTGTTGCTATCTGACTGCTGGTGCTAGAGTTTTTTTTTTTTTTTACCGAAAAGGATCACTAATGTCATTTTCATCATGTTAAATAAGAAGACCTCCACAATTCAGCCTGTTAGATTGTCAGTAACAATGACTTTCAGCGGCGTCTGGGTGAGGTGATGTTCGATAATCAGCCGCGTCTGCATCCACCATTATGCACCCTCTATTAATGTAGAAAGGTGCTGCTTGACAATCAGCCACAGATAATTAGGTTGCATTATGTTTGATGCAGTGCTGCTTGAAGAGATTGAATAGTCCAAGCACCCTCGTGTCATGACTGATTACGGGCAGAGCCGGAATCAGTGAAGTCACTACCATAGCACATTGTGCAAATCAAAATTCAAGCTACTGAAAGGGGATTGATTTTAAGACAGCGCTACCGGGCCTTTGTTTCTCCCATGTCCTTTGTCCACGTCTGTTTGTACAGTTGTGTAAGTGTCTTTGAGAGGACAAATCGACTTGCGGAGAAATGCAATTTTACAGACTCTCGTTCCATTTGGATATATTCAAAGATTAAGTTTGTAGAAAATTTCGAAAATAAATACTGTGACCTTGTGATAAAATATGATTGAAATAGGATTTCTTTTTATATCTGTAATTCAAGTTCTCAGTACTTACACGTAAAACATTAATTGGGTTATTTTAGAACTATAAGCAGCTAGAAACAGGCAAGTAAAACCATTGGAATAAGCGCGTTAGCGTAAAATTAGCTTGTTTCTGGTAACTCATTCATTAGCCTTTGGTACTAGATGAACACTGTTTCGGGTCAGATGTGAAATTGATTTTACTACAACAGCAGCACCTTGGATGAGATGCGAAGGCACTCAAATATAAAAAAAAGCAGACGGTGGGTGTGAGTGGTGATTAATGAACAGATGGAATTGTGGGTGAAAAACATGAGGTCAGCAGCCATGCTACCAGAACAACAACTTGCCCTTGCCACCTGCGGCGAAGAATCGAAGATTTCGCTTTTCCTGTCATCGTACGGATACACACAAAACAAAAATCCCGTGGGAAAAGCGATCACCTTTGGAAGCACCCCGGGGGAGCATCTGAAAAAAACCACGTGGCCAATGGGAGGAGGCTGTGTTTGCGCGACTCCACCTTTCAAACTAAGATGTCCTTTCTGGTGGTGTAGGCAAACACAAATGACCTTTTTAACCTGAATCTCAGAACAGAAAAGAAATGCTTTGCAGATTTGCTAATAAGCGTGTTCAGCATTGAGTAAAGGTCATCACGTGACTAATAAGTATTATACTAAAACTATTACTTGTAGGGTTGTGCCGAAATATCAACGAAAGACCCAAAGGACAACACAAGGGTCAACATTTAAACTGAGGATGAGGATATCATTAATTGTCACGTAATATCGAACAACAGCGACACCTGCTGTAGCTGTAACTGAAAATACGTTTCAGTTTTGAAGTTGTAGATTCAAGCTACTTTTGGCCACCAGATGTCACTATAGATGATTTTGTTGAAGCGATACAAACTTCGAGGCTTCAGAAGGATTTGTGTGACCAGTACTACTAGTAATAGTAGCGTAACTGGAAAATATTTGCTGCCAAGCCATCTATAGCAAACACTGTTCACGGAAAGCATGCTATTTCAAATCTGGTCGACTATTAAATGCCATCCACACAGAATTGTTGCAGGAGTCAGTTTTTAACAGGTACAACCTAAAACGACCGTGCCGCTCTTGCTCCGCGCACTCTTTTTATGTAGAGTTGACATTAAAATTGCCACGGCAGGACCCGTTCTGCTACTCTCGCAATCAACTTTTAAGCACAGTGTCTTGCTAATTTAGAGCGGAAGAACAGGTTTTCAATGAGTGAAAAAAAACCCCAACAAAGCAGTCCCTCCGGTTACACCATTTTCCTCCCATTTTTGTGTGATCCGTCAAATTGCGTTTAGTGGGCGTCCTTTATGATAAAGTTACTGGTTCATTTCTACGGAGTTACTTTAATAAATCGTCAATAAAAGGCCACAGCTGAGACCTTATTTCAGAGGCAGTGTTCACATGCTGACACTTACACTTTCACACGCCAATGTGTGTGAAAGTGCTCCGTAGACGCAGAGCAGACCCAGGAGTTTAAAGTTTAGTAGGATGATGTAATGTCGGCTCGTATCACTGGAGTGTCTTGTCATGTCTTCCGTTCGTGTATTTTATCTATCGACCGACCTCTCTACCGTTGCGTGCCGTAGGGCTCCTGCATCACCTCCTAGCCTGCTTATAATGCAGAAGTGTCTGGTGGCATTGCACCCACACCTCACTGACTGAAGTATTTGAGCCTTGAGTGGAAGGATCATGGTACATCTGCATATTCGGCAAGGACAATTTTTTTTTAATCAATGGTAAATATCACCGGTTATAGAAAAAAAGCACAACCAACCAGTGTCATTAGTAAACATTTGGTAGCCAGCAGGGCACACTTATTAGTATTTTGTATCGTGTACATAGTGAACAGTATCTATCTTGACTCTCTAACGATGTCTAATAAATACATTTTTAAAAAAATTGTTCTTTATTATCGGCCAATTTTTGCCAGGTGAATTCCTGTTCTCACACTAAAAAGACGTAACTATCTTTTTAGCTTTCCGTTCGCCCTTTCTGATTGGCCTTTCCCATATAATAATAATAATTATAATAAGTACAGTACAGTGCAGTACAGTGAAACCTCGACATACGAGTAGTTCGAGATACGAGCAAGCCTTCGAGTACATTTCTGCTTCCCGATACGAGTACAGATTTGAGATACGAGCACGTATACAGACACCGACACAAGGCTACACTCGTTCAGTTCGCATCTCACCACGAGTCTTCCGTATTGTGTATGCGTTATCTACGTGATTTTCTCTCCATTTTGTGCATTATTTGTCATCATAGTGATGAGTTAAGACTCATCACTATTAGTGTGTGGTAGGGAATTTTTTGAGGGCCGGTTATTTCTTATGCGAAAAAATGATTCGAGATACGAGCACCTCGAGTTACGAGCTCGGTCCTGGATCGGATTATGCTTGTATCTCGAGGTGCCACTGTACTTCTCAAATAGTGGGGCGCCCCTCCCTGGGTGGGGCACGGTAAGTGGCTTCCAATGGAATATGACTGTGGACATACTGTAGGAGTACTACTGCTGTAATGCTTGAATGATTGAACAAGCCTCCAGCCACTAGGTGGCAGCGACTCATAGAGTGGTTTGTACTTGTACTTGTTATCAGGTTCTCAATAGTATTTCAATTCGCAGGGGGGGTGAGTTGGGGGGTGAAAACATGCCAGAAAATAATTGAGGACCACTGGTCTTATAGTAGAGGAGACAACGGACTGGGCAAGATTAACGCCGATGGAACAGTGGAAAGAAGAAGGAGAAGATGCATTTAGCATTTATGTTTAATTACGCTTCATGAACAAAATAATGTTAGTGAGAGTGTGGCATTAAACTCTCATGAAAGTGAAACAAGGTTTCCAAAGAATAGGTTCAATGACATGTCTGCCTGTGCGTATCTATGTTTGTCTCTATTCGTATGCGCATGCGCGCTAGCCAGATACTTAAGCAGATGGCGTCGGAATCAATTCTTCGTTTTTCGGTAACGGCGTAACACCCTCTGATATCGGATGCTTTTAATGAAAAAGTGAGGAGATGTGATGCGCACCATCCGAACGTGAAGCTCCTCCAGTCTGCTCGTTCTTTTGGAGGCTTTTGTATCAGAGCGAGAAGACTAGCTCTCGGCGCAACAGCCACATTTATATTCCAATCTTCTACACAGAAACCCACATTGCCAGGCTCATAAAAGATTCATTGAGCAGAGGGGAGGCAAGGTCGTACAGAATGCTGGTCAGGAGGTTTCTGCGGATGAATGCAAAAAAAAAAAAAAAAGAAAAACACAGTTTGAGTTCAGTGTGGCCATTTTCAGTTCTCTGGAGTAACTACAGGGGCAGGGTGTCCCGCACCCACCACATGATCAAGCATGTCCAGGCTTTGTCACTCATGGTTGACTCTGAATCGGGCTCAGCCTGCTCGCCATGATCATTGGCATTGATTCCAGGTGCTACTTTTGCTATGTGTCTCTGGTGAATCCTGATGCACACGTGATTGTAGATTAGAGAATTGTGGGTTTGGCCTTTTAAGGCAATATATCAGATCAAAAATCTTTAGGGACACCTGGGCAAAATGTAGGTTTCATTTACAGTTCTGGAAGGAGAGGCAACAATCAACCGCCCAGTGATTGCAATCAGTCAGTTTTCAGCAAAATTGACCGTGACAGGTGACCGGTGACTGGTCACCACATGCATTTCGGCCAGTTATTTTGGGCGTGCAGAACAGGAGAGGAAGCTCACACACAAGCTGAAGAAAATATGCTGTTAGCTAAGAAGCGAGCAAATAAATCGAGAAATCCGATCCTTGCTATTTGTAGTATCTGTAGCTGTAGCTAATAGTAACCGCGTAGGTCCCTGTTCCAAGTCGTTTCATTAACAGCAGGGTCACCCTAACAACTGATACAGGGTCACCCTACAACTGATGTTTGGACGATTAAAGTTGGTTTGATGACCATGCTAGCCTATCGCTAATCACTCCGTAGGTAGATACAGATTGTGCGGATCGAGCGCGCAAAATTTTATTTGTCAGCTAAACCCCTGAAACAAAATATCACTTATTACAGATTGTACTTCTACATACTCTCACATATTAATTGTAACATGCACTCCCATTAACCCTTGCATGCATGACGGTCACAGTGGATTCTCAGGCGTCCACTCTAGAGGCATATATGCAACACTGCCATCAAAACCTATTCTTATCATAGAAAATGACGTTTTAATAGCTGTCCACTGTAGTGACCGTCATGCACGAAAGGGTTTATATTGTATAAGTAATGTAACACTTTTTTTAGCACTATGTATAATATAATTTAATATAATAAAATATGAAACACACATTGTATTTAGAATGTAATGCTATGCAATTAATACATAATATATAATAGTTGTTTTTTTAATGTTTTACTTAATTTGAATCTTTAATGTATAGTTTGGTTTAGCTTCTTGGTTACTTTGAGATTTTGGTTTTTAATTTTTTTTTGTCAGTTCGGTAGGATAAACTTTGAGATTTTGGTTTTTAATTTTTTCAGTCAGTTCGGTAGGATCGTTTTTATCTAAAATGCTGCCCGATTAACTATTTTATTTTATTTTATTTTATTGATAGGTAACAGTATCAAGATGCATTCAGTCACAAACCAATGCTATTACGTTTTTAATCTGGCAGAGTACAACATGAGAGGATGTAGCCAGAATTTGAATCAGTGCTCGGAGAGACACGTCCAGGCTGCATGAAGAGACAGAGGGAATGAAGGTGTTGTCGGTGAAAATGGGAAATTGGACGGGAAAATACGTGGAGAGGTTAAATACGCACAAACTGCTGCTCTTTCATTGTCTCTATTATCCACTCTCGCTCTCGCGCACATCGCAGCAATTCCATTTCACCCAATCAGGTAAGCACATACATGCATAACTAGCTTCACATCGCTTAATGAAAAAAGCACCGGCACGTACGTTGCTGGTTGATGGAGGCAGATAAAGAGGCGGAAGACGGGACGACGTGATGACAAGATGAAAGAGAAAAATGATGCCGAGTGGCATCTTCATGATGGGGGGGTGGGGGTGGGGAAACGTTTGGAAAAACAATCTGCTCCACCGCTGATTTATAGTGCACTCTTTTTTTTTTATATCTGCTATCACATTTGTGTGCTTGTGGTCATATTCGCTGCACAAATTACACCATGAGGTAAGAGGTTGGAGTTTCAGCTGGTTTGATGATAAATCTTTCCTAGAAAGTCCTGCTACTCAGCAGCTGTCATGGCCCGGGGGCAGCTATTCCGGATTACCAGGAACACACTCCTTTCTAAATGAACAGCAAGAGAAAGCACTTTTACGGCTGTTACGGTCGTAAAAGCAACAGAAATTGAACAACGTGCGTTAATTTGAAACCAACACTTAAAAAAAAGCCCAGCCGTTTTTCTACCCCAAAATGTGGCAGCGAATGGCTTTTCCAATAGGATGTTTACCTACTAGTCAAAGTTTTATAATGCGCACCTTGTAAGAGCTTATTCCCGCATTGTGACACCTCCAACTTTGCATCTATCTATTCTTAAAAAACTTTTTTTTTATCCTCCTTTTGCATGGTCTTAAAAATGGTTTCAGCCTTGCAGCGGCAGAAGACTCATTTTTAAAGAAAAGCTGTGCGGGAAAAAAAAACAAAATAACCTTTCAACAGTGTTGTCAGCAGTGGTGACAATAGCAACATTGTGAACATTCGAGTGAGAAATCCAATTTGTCGCCGCTTGCATAGTGAATTGTATTTGTCCTTCTGAACAGAGGTGTGTGGTTTTGTTAATGTCAGATTTACCGATACTGACACTACTCTGAAAAGACAAAACATTTCCATGAGGCAGTAGTGCTACAATGTGTGACACTGAATGTACGTTGGATGACCTCCTGGAAAAGGTCAACACCATGTTGAAGAAATCTCATTACTCAAACGAGAGAAATCATTTTTTTCCCATAAGAAATAACAGAAAAAAACAAAACAAATCCGTTCCGGCCCTTTAAAAAAACTCCCTTATTAATGCTAATGACACTGGAATAAAACATGTTTTTAATTGCTATAGAGACATACACACTCACAAAAATGATAATACATAAGGATTCCAGTGATATAAAATATCATTTGGTTTTAATTAGGAGTTCTTAACTTTCGAGACAGACGATACAGCAGCGGCTAATGGCGGCATGTGCGTAAGAGGAAGAGGAGGAGGGAAGAGAGTTAGCTCGTACGTAGACACTTGATTCCGTATCGTACCTTACACGTTCCCATACGAATTAACTTAACGTATCTTCCTTTTTTTTTTTCCGATTTGTATTCTTTCTTTAGCGGGCACCATGCTCATATTTATCGCCAATTTCATGCTTTATTTCCATGATCATCATGCGTTTCTTTTTCTCACTACCATCCTTATCACTCACTTTCTTAGGACTCATCACTATTATGAATAATGCAAAAAATCGAAAGAAAATCACGTAGCTAACTCAGACGCAATACTGAAGACTCGCGGGAGACGCGTACGGAAGTCGACGAACGTGAAGTGACCTAGCGTCGGCGTCTGTAAGCGTGCTCGTATCTCAAATCTCAAAGCAAAAATTTGCTCGAAGACTTGCTCGCATTGGGAATACTCATATGTCGGGACGCCCGTATCTCGAGGTTCCAATAAAATAAGAAAATTAGTACAGTGGGGCTTCAAGATACGAGCTAGCCGAAATACACGTTACAAGTAAGCACTACATATATCTTGTAAATATACTGTATATTTTATGTTTTCAGTGTTGGTGATTACATTATCGTGGTCATTTGAATAGTACCTCTCAAGCCAAAACATTGTGTTGACCCCTGGTTTATAGTACATACTGTAGCAGTGAACATTGAACACACAGTTGGTGACCCCTGGTCATAAATTATAAAGCATATGAAAAGTCAAGTCACACTTATGTGATGTCACGTAGATGTGATAAGGTATCTATCGACAGGTTCAAGTCAATTCCTTGCCTCTAAAACTCCCAATATCTTTGTGCCAGCCAACTGGAACGAAACGCACATAAAAATAGCTTAAACCACAGCATGGTTTCTTAACAGACATTCTTGGCTGTGTTTAATAGCCTGGAGGTGCCTGTTGTTGGATGAGGAAGATGCTGCTCTGCGTTCACACGTCCGGCTCATGCTCTGATGTTAATTAGTCCCCGTGCCATTTCGGTGCCTACCAGGAAGGACTAGCAGCTCAGCAGCATTCTAAAAACTTATGCCTGAAGGCAGTTATTTCAGATTTAAAAAAAATAAAACAACGCACACTTCCATCCAAAGGGAACGTGTAGAGAAAGAATTACAACTGCACTTTTATGGCGGTTGGCATAAAACGTACACAAATGGATTCATCAGCCAAGTTTGATAAACCACTTTAAATATCCCCGGCTTTGGCTCCAAATCCGATCTTATTACTTTTGAGAATCAGCTTCCAAGTCTTAATCCAATGTTTATGTTTGCCTTGATAATCGAGTCTGGAAATTTTTTTTCCCCCGTAGAATTATCCCAGTGGTGTCAACAAGATTTGACAATAGCTCCACTATACGACTGCAGACCTGGGTGTGACCCCTTATTTATCAAAATCACTCATCACTCACGGCGTCTCACCAACCTGAATTCTTCACTTGCTCAACTGCTCCAGATCACTGTTCTTTGAAGAACCTTTCAGCACCTTTCCCAGCTTGACCTCCCTTGTCCAGTTATCCCAATATTTGATCTATGATTTAATCTGACTCCTGGAAAACACCACAGCCCTCGATCAACGTGTTTTTGCCTCCTAATTCTCCACAGCCACTGTTGTGGCAAACTTCTTGTCTCGGAAGGGAAAAGGAATAGGGCACAATCGAACCGAAGGCTGGTCGTTGAGTATATTTATTTCTAGAGAAACAGAGGATTATATGCGAGAAGGGTACACAGAAACTTCAAGGCTGATTTACGCATCTCCAAACTAGATTGTATCTTTATCGGTCTAAGTCACGTAAGCAAGAACCTTCGTCTGTTTGACCCTCCCATTGTCCTTCGCATTTTGTAAACAACCAGCATCCGCGCAATGGGTTTGCACCTTGTCCCCGAATCCGAGTATCAGCGCCGGGGTCACCTGGACCCAAAGGACAACATGAAGGTTGAACTAGACATCCTCCATGAAGACAGGAAGTAACCAACCAAGGTTTTAAGGATTTTTCCCAAGGGTTAAAAATAAGAGTATGTCCAAGCAGGTAGGATAAAAAAAAAAAAGAAGTTAGGAGAAGTTCACAAGGCTTCACAAGAAGTTTACAGATGTTTATACCTTTCACCTGCAATAAGTGCATTTCTGGACTTGACATGTGACTTTTCTTCTGTGTCTTAGTTATTAATTTAGTGACAAAATTTGTCACTGGTCCTGCATGCAAGCCCAATAAGATATAGAACATACTAAATAAAAATAATAATAATAAAAATAAATGAAGTGTAATAATATTAGGGTATAATAATATAATATATATATATATATAAGTATAAATATAGATAATTAAACGAAGTAGTAGTAGAAGAAAAATTGAAATAATAAATAAGATTAAATATAAGAATAATGACGACGGAATGATTAATTGAATTGGCAACAATGATGATATTTTATACAGATGTACAGTGTAAGGCAGAGGTGGGACCAAGTCATTGCTTTGCAAGTCATAAGTAAGTCTCAAGTCTTTGCACTCAAGTCCGAGTCTCAAGTCAAGACTAAAAAGTGTCAAGTCAAGTCCCAAGTCCTTACGTTTCTGTTTTGAGTCCTTTTAAACAAAATAATAATAATATTTTTCCACAGATCACTTTGGGTTTTGGAGAAAGTATCAAGTCTGGTCGAGTCAAGGGGGACTCAAGTCCAGGTGAAGTCACGAGTCACTGACGTTAAAGTCCTAGTCGAGTTGCAAGTCACGTTAAAGTCCAAGTCGAGTTGCAAGTAAAGTCGAAAGTCATCAAATTGATGACTCGAGTCGGACTCGAGTCCAAGTCATGTGACTCGAGTCCACACCTCTGGTGTAAGGTATGGATTTTTGTTAAAGGTGAATGTTCAGAGTGAGGTAAGCTGGCTGTCACTCTATCATAATGCGTCTGGGATACATCTTTTATATCAGCTCTATTTAAGTATCCTGATATTATTCAACAGCAGACTGAGCTTCGGCCACACTGACGGTGGTATGCTGAATAGATATTCAGCTGGTGTCTGTCTCTCACTCTTGTAGCCTTTGGCTACTGGCTCTTAAAGCCATGCTCTCATCTTATAGTCCTTGCGGTGAGAGCAAAAGCAGCATCACAGAGCGAGCCTACACAGGGCTCTTCAGAGAAGAGCACCCCTCACTTTTTTCCTCTTGGTACATCGCTGAATAATATATGTATGTGTGTTAATCCACAACAGAGAAGAGTGAATGCAGTTACAAGGAACTGAAAAACCATCTGGACGTTAATACTGAAATACATTTTGTCCAAAATGGGTTTCAGCAAAATTCAAATTAAGTAGTACCAAAAAAAAATTTTTTAATTAGATTTCATTTGGCATATGTGTTTAGTCATTGTTCAGTCTTTTTGATTGTAGTATCAGAATAATGCTATCTTTCACCCATTCCCATGTATAACCATTAGCATTAGCAGTGATTCTCAATTATTTTCTGTCATGCCCCCCCCCTTTGGGATAGAAACGTTTTCACACCCCACACCCTTGCAGAATGAAGTACTATCGAGAACCTGATAACATGTATATTTTTATCTGTATAAACCATTGTGAGAGTTGCTGCCACCTAGTGACTGGAGGCTTGTCATCATTCAAGCATTACCCCCACTATTTGTGAAGTACTGCTGTAAGGCAAGAGCACTAACCGCACTACCACTGAATTTTTTTTTTACAAGTTAAGCTCTGGTCAGCCATGTGAAATGAAGTGAGGGGTCAGATTCGTTCAGTTTGAAATGTGTGCTCTAAATTGTGGGAATGTGATTGTGACTGGTTGGTTGTGTCTTTATGTGACTCTGTAGAGGTGTAAAAAGTGCAGGGTGTACCCGTCTATTACTGATAGGATTAGCTCAAGCCCACCGCAGTCATGAAAAAGATTAAGTAGTAGATGAAAATTAAAAACACAATATTTCATTTTTAAACCGCTGTTATCTGCCTCCGTTTGAAGCTAGGTCTGTCGCTTACAGCTAATCCCGTCGACCTAAAAAATTATTGGAGAGGTTATAGCCTGATAAACAAAAACTTACAATGTGTTTTTCAGTGCCTACGTTACCCAAAAAAAAAAGAAATTGTGATGAATAAAAAAACAAGTCTTAATGTAAAAACAATTGGAAACAAAATAAAATACAAAAGCATTATGTTTTCCCAGTTTTTTTTTGTTTTTTGCCATTAAAGGTGTTGACATCAAGGGGTTGAGAAGCCAGTCAGTCATGTGGTTCCCATGACAATGGTTCAATCGGAGCGAGAGAGAGAGAGGAGTTACAAGTGATTGGTGGCACATATTACAAGTTGTTGTTGTGATTTTGGCGTTGGCTACAGCCCCCTGTAGTCTGTGTACTCCTGGCTGATTAAACCCTGAGTCAAAAGCACTTGGCAGAATCATCATTTTGTGCCGAGGGACGCTGCAATATTTGTGACTTTCAATGGTGCCCTTCACCGTTTCGGGCTGTTTTGTTCTGATTTCTGTGAAGAAGAGGAAAGATCTAAAAAAAAGTAACCGTCTGATGCAATAGGAAAATTGTTCAAATTATTACGGAAAGCGGGAGACAAGTGCGGAGAGGCTCCCTTGCTTATGCTCCCGTGCTTTAATTGTTTTCGCAGAGGTGAGTGGGTGTATAAGTGTCATTAAAATTTAAATGAGTGATCTAATCTGTGGGTGGTGGAAATGTACACAGGATATGCTTCCTCACCTCTGCTATTTTATGAACGGCTGTTATTTCCTTCGTTCTCAGTTCAGTTCTTTGAGAGTTGTAATTCGGATTGGAATCCATTTTGCCCTGAGCAATCAGCAGAAAAAAAAAAAAAAAAACATACACACACGGTGTATTTGAGGCCATTAGCATAACAGTCCGTTCCCTATTTTAACTGATGGCCTTTCTGCATGCAGCTGCGGGTTCTCCTTGAAAATCGTGTGTTATGGGAAACCCTAAACTGACCATACGAGAACTAGCCGTCCAGAGTGCACCTGGCCTTTGCGCAGTGACTGCTGATATTGGCTCCAGCTCCCAATGCGACCCTGAAAAGGGTTAAGCGGTAGAGGAGATGAGATGAGATCATCTTGTATTCCCTGTGTGTGCTGCATGGAATATTAATGCGAAAAGAAAAAAAAATGGCCTTTCAGGATATCATCTCTCTTAGACTGCTCTGGCAGATATCATCATTAAACACCCATCCGCATTGTGCTCTGGGTAAAAAAAAGCGAGCTGCACGACCGGTGTTCTGCAGACAAAAGCACACAGGAACTGTTTGTTGGTTTTAACACGCATTAACTTGAACACTCCCGGTCGGAATAAATAGCAATGCGGCACATGCACATCAATTCACTCTCTGCTTTATGGTGTCTTTTGCAGAGAGAGGCTAGTTGATTGAACGGAGGCCCCTGTGGTGAAGTACCCGACTCCACGGCCGGTCTTTCATTATAAGCACTTTCTCCCTTTTCTCACCTGTACCCATTCATTGCTAAATATATCATGTTTTGAAATTTGTTGACAGGGTTTCTGTTTTTTGTTTGTTTGGTCGTCGAGAATATACAGTATGTTGGGGAAGTAAATAATAATAAAAAAAAAAAAAACCAGTTGAAATCCACCAATTCTTGGTCAATGGTGTCGATGTGTCCGGTTTAACTAGTACAGTGGTTCTCCAACTTTTTATACTTTTTTTTAGAGAAAATATTGAGCTCTCTGAGTACCACCATGATGACCAACATTAGACTATAGCAGCGTAGGCCTTCCCTGTTAGCTTCCACCACACAGGAGAGATGTTTATAAATCTTTATAAAGATGTTTATGTTTAAATGTTGTATTAATTGTGAATGGTATATTTCAGATTTATTCAATTAAAAATGTTAATGTGAAAATGTGAATTTCCCCCCATGTACCACTAGAGAGTGCTCGTGTACCACTGGTGGCATGCGTACCACAGTTTGAGAACCACTGAACTAGCATGTCAAAACGTATCGCTATGAATTATTTTTAAATGAAAGTAATAAAATCTAATTTAGACTTAAAAAAAAACAAGCATATGGTTAAAGAGTTCCTTTGTATTTTAGGGATTGGTTAAGCTCCACGTTATGCTAACGGTAATTTGACACATTTTACGCAACAATAAGAAAGTAACAGGGGGTCCTTGACTAAGTCCGATTTCAGTTACTACAACGCGATGTAACTCGATTTTTACTGTAAGTTGGAACTCGTCTCTCGTCCACGCTAACACAGTGTTGACAACATAAGCTAGGACAGGCATGGCCAACCCGTGGTCAACGTCTTACGTTCATGTCAAATTTTGTGTTTGCGTTTTGTTTTAATGGTACGCAAATCGATGCAAATGACTCGTTAAAATATGCTCTCAAAATGGCAGTGAAAATAATGAAGGACAAAAATTACCATCCCAAAAAAAAACAAAACAAAGTAAAAAAAAAGCAAATGTAGCACAATCCAAAGTATGGCATACAACTGGCCAATGTAAACGAAGCCATGTTCAACATCCCCGTGCAAAATTAGTTTTAACGACCTACATCAGAATAACGGAAAATGGCGATGTAATCATGACGTACCGTAGGTGGAGGACGTAGTAAACCGAGGTCTGCCTGTAATAGAACTGACTAACCCTGTCAAGCTGACTGTATTCGGCAATATATATATATATCTCTGCTGCTCTTCAGCCCTGCTGGCTGCGCTGTTGCTGAGTGGCACACAACGTCTGCGAACTCATCACTTTGGGGAATAGAATGACTCAAACACGATTCCTGTTTTCTCCGGTTTCACCGTTCTTACTCTGGCTCCTCAAGCCCATGTCTTTCATATCTTTCAACTGTTGGCTTCGTTTCCTTATCCTGAAAAATGATTTCTCATATATTTATATAGTATATTTATGAATTGACCAATTTCAATCCAAGTTCTAATTGCATTTGGAAGCCTCTTTAGTAAATACCATCTTTAAGATAGATAGAAAGTGCACCCTGCACTTTTGCAGATGACGACTTACTAACGGTAAGTGTCCGACAGTTGCTGAGGGGAAACTATCCCCTCAGCCTGCGTCATGCAGGAGAAGGAAAAAACATATCGGATGTGTACTGGGAGATACTCCAAGGTGCAGTATAGGTATTCAACATGAATAAGTTGTAGCATACCAGCCCTAAACTACTCTACTGTCATCATTTAAATGGTCGAAATGTGTTTAATTAGGTGGTAGAAACGACAAAAAATTTTTAGTTTCCTTTTAGTTTCTGGGCTTGCCATACATCCTATTTCACTCAGGATGTATGGTGAGTGCAAGAGCTCTATATAAGGCCCCACTAATTTTAATGTTTTGAACTACATTTGCCAAAGTTTAGCTGTTGTAGTGGTGTTGTTTATTTCCTCGGCACTGTCCCTGTAATTGACTCGCTCGATCTCTGCCTTAAAATGACATTTTCTGTAAGGAAATATAAGGACTCCCGATCCTACAAATAAAGTCACAAAGATCTATGAAAAACTATTGAGACCTGATCCATGTCTAGACTCTTTTATACCTTCAGAGCTCCCTGAGCTGACAACTTTTGTCTTGGCCTCTACCTCAACAACCTATATGTTAGATATAAATTAGACCTACCTCTCACTCTGATCATACTTGTGATAATAATAATAATTGTTTTTTGTCATGCAAAAGTCTAGGTGTTTTTTGAATTTTGCTATTTCTGGACATTTAGCTAGCTCGTCGCTTTGTTTTCCGTATTTGCTATATTTTTAATGACAAGAGGCATGTGTTGGCATTTACCTGTTACAATATACAATATATATTTGGCAAATCATTTCCAATTACTTAACTTCTCAGAAATATTGGCTACTTGTAGCTACCTCTGACACTTAACTTTGGTCATTTAATCAAATACAGTAAAACCTCCAGACCCATTCCTGGACCGAGTTCGTAACTCGAGGTGCTCGTATCTCAAATCATTTCTTCCCATAAGAAATAACAGAAAAGAATTAATCAGTTCCGTCCACTTATTAGTGCTAATGACAAAGATAAAATGTGGTTTGATACATTAGCGGCTAATGGCGGCATGTGCGAAGGAGGA
>NC_024323.1:2657903-2660881 GCF_000523025.1 Cynoglossus semilaevis | reverse complement strand
CCGAGAACTCTCTTCGAAATGAACTGTTGTTTGGCACTGATCAGAGAGAACCACACAAAGGTTTTTTTTTTTTTTTTTTTTTTTTTTTTGAAAAAACAAAAAACAAACAAAAAAACATCATCTGAACCAGTTGGGAAATTAATAAAAAATTATGTGATAGTATTTTAGTGGCAACCTTCGCGTGTGACAATGTCCAATCCTTCGATTTAAATGTTCAATTTATATTAGCAAGGGCAGCAAGAACAATGAAGGTCATCCAGAAGCCGGTGGCCACGGAGGGAGGGTAATCTTAATTAGCAAGCTTTCTTTGGGCCTCAAATACCTTTGTGCTAAGGTGGAGATTTATCTGTTAATAGAAAACCCCTTTTCTTTTTTTCTTTTTTTTCCCACACAGCAGAAAGGATTTTTGATTAACGGTTTCAAAGGAAAGTCAGGACGTTGCTGTGACTTTGTGCCACTGGATCTAGAATTGGTTTTGTGGGAGATTGAGAAACAGGAAGTAGTCGCCGTGTGTGTGTGTGTGTGTGTGTGTGTGTGTGTGACAGAGAGTTGGAGGCGTGTGGGCAATTCAGCTGGGCACATTTATACCGGAGGAAGTGCTACACTGAGACATAATCAGTGCTGTTGGCAGCAGTTGTTCCAGAAGAGTGGAAGGAGCCATGCTGGGCTGCAAAATGCAAGACAGCTGATTGCAGTACGTACGTCCTGTCTCTTGCATTGATCAAGGCTTTTCTTCAGAAAGCCTCACGAATAATTTGACACCCCGTCTGTCCCTGATTGAGCCTTCTATGATTCAACCACATGAGCTTCGTTCAATGCAATTACCCTTCAAATAGTAATGGCCAACCTTTCCTGGATGGTTGGAATTGTAATCGCGGGACTAATCAGGAGCACTCACTACTTCGATGAATTTATTTGCCTGGAGATGTGGGGACAAATGAAGGTGGCCTATCCCCCGGTTGCCATTTTTTTCTAATAAATTTGTCAGGTGAAGTGAACTTGTCACATGTCCCTAGAATGGATTTATCAATAATATAATAAAAAAAAGGAAAGGTGACCCTTTGACATCTACTGCGAATCTATTTTGCCATCCATCAAATTTTCAACCACCTATCTGTTACCGGGTCAAGGGGGCAGCGGTCGCCATCCAAATCACACTGCACTGCACTGTACCAACCCCCCTGAGGTGGTGAGTCCACGAGAAGGTACCAACCGCCCTAACCGGGATTCAAACTTGCCCAGGAGGTGAACCCTGGGGTTCCACACCAATGACTTGGCCCAATGACTGGGCCAAAGCGCCACAATCTACTTTTCAATTAACCCTTTCATGCATGACGGTCACTACAGTGGACAGCTATGAAAATGTCATTTTCTATGATAAGAATAGGTTTTGATGGCAGTGTTGCATATGTTGCAAGCCTGTACAGTGGACGCCTGAGAATCACCCAACACTGCCATACAGTGGTCAGCCTTTGCAACTGCAGAATAATTGTGTCAACATTCAAAAAGAAAATTTGGTGTATAAAACCAGAACCAAATCAGTTCTTATTTTTATGTCTAAAAACACATTGTTTTAACTCAGTATATCATGGGTCATGCATCAAAGGGTTAACATACATTTTTACTGCTGTAAAGCAACTTTTTGGTCTGTGGTAATTTTAAACTCCAGAGCAGTTTCACGTGCAAGCTCGGAAGAACTTGTCACCTTCTCAGGCCATCAGCGAAACAACACAGCACCACTGTCTTTTTACCTGATTTTTACCTGACTCAGGCCATCAGCGAAACAACACAGCAGCACTGTCTTCGATTTTTGCCTGCTTTTTGCCCGAGGGTCCCAGGTTCAAATTCAGCAACCTCAGTCCCCGAACCTGGATTTTTAAGTTGCAACTGGCAAAATACCCAAAGCCAACCATCACTATAGGCAGAACACGCCATCACGATGATTGTCAAAAATCAACATCTGACCAATCAGCAGTCAGAGGTAGTAGACAAGGCGTCCAAGAGACAACACAAGCAGGAGCATCGGAGAGGAAAAAGATATTAAAAACACACTCACTTGAAAATCTTGCTAAGGGCTATGTTTGAAATGAGACACGGCCCTAATAGGGTGTGGACAACATCACAGACACTACCCGACCGTATTCAGCAAGAGTTGTAAGGAAAAGAGAGTCTCCACATGAGGCCCATGCTGTTTAACTACAATAATGAGAGTTAACAGGTGAGAGTCCGTCCCTGCAGTGGGAATACACGAGAAAAAAAAAAAAAAATCAATGGCGTTAGTACGTCTTCCCGGCTGTATCGACAACAGCACAGTGCCTCCCGCAGCAGTGGACCGTGGTACAGTACTTTCTCAGAGAGTCATTCTAATCAGCATACACTGGAGACGGGGTAATATATTAACAGTACAAAACGCTGCTTAAGATTAAATCGACATGCAACTCTATGACGCCCTCGCCTAAAAAAAGAACAAAAGATTATGTCACACTCATGGGAACATATCATTTTACCCCCCCACCCCCCGGGAGGGTCTTCCAATGGAATACGACATGCTGGACATAAGTGTACCACTGCTGTAATGCTTGAATGATAACAGGCCTCCAGCCACTAGGGGGCAGCAACTCATACAGTGATTTGTATAGATAAAAATGTACATGTTATCAGGTTTTAAATAGTATTTCAATTCGCTGGGGTGTAGTTCGGGAGGAGCCGGGGGGACATTTCTGTCCCCATTTTCTTACCGTATGTAGTCACTGCTACACACCAGAATATTATTTTTATTTTTATTTTCATTTCAGACTGAAGACATTTTCCTGCCACTGTATATGTATTCAGCAATGTACCCAAATTTCCTTCCAGTGCATTGCATATTTATTGAAAACCAACCCAAAAACTTATGGTATCCCCAGGTACTGTATACAGTCGGAGATACTCATACTCGTAGTAGCAGTAGAGTGTATATTAGACATGTCAAAATTAGA
>NC_024323.1:2619834-2657872 GCF_000523025.1 Cynoglossus semilaevis | reverse complement strand
CAGTAGCTACTTTATATGTAATATCCAAGGATTCCACCGTGCATCAACATAACGCTGTCGACACACATCATTTCACGTACACACACTGCGGGAAATCATTTTCATTCCACCAAAAACACTTAGAGCTTGAAATACCTTTTCATCATCCAGCATGTGTTTGCGGAGGATAGGACTAATGGTCGGGGGGGCGAGCTTGTGTCAGACCTGCCTCACTGAGCGCAGGGCAGTATGTAAGTCTGCAGATGACAAGCCGACAGACACGTTCACCAAATGGATTGTGAGGGACTGAATAATATTGTTGAATAACCACAGATTTATACGTACGTTTTGAAAGCAACTTGAAACCCATTTTACAAGCCAACCCCATGATCCACCAACTCCTTGAATTTTCCCGATATTAATAATTCCACTGTTTGTATAAGTCACAAATAAAATTATTATACAAGAAAGAGAAATATATTGAAAAACATTTTATTTGATCCAAACCGTTTGGTACAATCGGTACATGCGTGTATTTGTACCAAACGGTGCAGCCATATTGGAAGGAATCTTTATTGTCATATGCACCAGGGGAGGTGATACGAAATTTAGTTTGTACATATATACAAACTATATATATATATTTTCAATCGTGTCAAGGGGAAACTTTGTTGATGCAGATTTTTTTTTATTAATAATGAAAAAATATATTTACCAAAGTATAATAATACTAATATAAATAATAACAATAATAAAAATAGTAATACAGTATATAGTAACGAAATCATTAACTATGACTAATGACATGAGAGTGGGCTTCAAGTCGTGCAATCCCTAATATATATATAAATATATGTATATATATATATAAATATATGTATATATGGATTACATTTTCACATTTCTCTCCACTGAGCCATGGCTTCTGTGTGTTTATATACTGTATATATACATATATTTGTATAAACAAACAAATATATAACTCCCATTTATTTATATGTGTATATATTCTATATATAAATTTAAATATATATGTACCGTAATACCAGAGACCCTTTGTCTGTATCACATATGTAATACTAAGTAAGTCCCACCACTATCTGTAAAAACTATTGATGCAAATGAAGTGTGTGCTCAAAACCATGCGTCCCACTGTAAACATGTCATGGTGTGTAAATCCAGTCAATCATCTCCTTGTTCGGAGGAGGACTTATTTGCACACTGTGTATTATTGATTCATTTTCTCAACTTGAGAGAACACACTTGGCGTAGTTTATGCATGCATGCAAGAATCGATGTACACAGTAAAAATACCGTTACTACATGGATGCCTCGTCCTTGTGGAAACACTGTGCAGGGCCTTTGCTGAGCTGAAAGTCCTTTTGAGGTTAAAGACTTTAGCGTAGGGGTTTAGAGCAGGCGTGGGGAAACTTTTTTGACACGCGGGCCTAAAATTGAACAGGGGGGACGGGTGAGGAGCAGATAGATTGAGCCTTTGTGCAAACTAAGATAAATGACATGTAAAAGTCATGCATGAATGCTAAAATGCTAAAAAGTTGTTATTTCCTACGCCATCTATTGGGGAAATGTGGGTATTGCAGGAAAAGGGCAGAAGTATAATGATAATATAGATAGATTATATAATTTGGAAAAGTTTGGCGGGCCGGATTAAAAAGCTGAGCGGGCCACATCCGGCCCCCGGGCCTTAGTTTGCCAATGCTCTGTTTGAGGTTAAAGTAAGGGGGGGAGGGTGACCTCACAACAACCAAATGTGCCCGTCTGTGTCTTTAGCCCAGGGTTGCAGACTTTTGTGCTATTTAAATATTTGTCACGGTTCTGACGTCATGCTTCGTTCCGGGTGATTTGATCTTGATAACTTTCGAAGGCAGAGGGCCTTCATGTCCATCATTTAATTAATGCATTATGACTCAGACAGCCAGCCTGTGTTCCAGGAGCCAGATGAGTCCTATGTATGTTTCCAAGGGCGGGGGTTTGGGTGTTTGCCTCTGCCATAACAGTTTTGCTTCATCACAAAAACGATCAGTATAATTAGCTGACGTGCAATTTGTCCTGTGTTTGAGCTGTGAAGTGTGTGTTTGTGAACACCGAGGACATGCCCGGTCCCATGTTTTTTCATTATCTGTCTCTCAACCTGACCCTGGGGCCTTGGGTCTGTGTGGCGCTCTACTGCCATCTAGGGGTGGACAAAAGGAAATGCTGCCATTTCTGGACTTGGCGGTCTCCGCCTGAACGCAACGGCTCCCTTTTTTTGACAGTGGCCAACAGGCACATAGCATATTAAAAGGTGAAAATAATGTTCTTGTTTAATTTAAATGATATTGATGTTGTTGTCCGTATTCTTTATTACGAATTTAGACTCGCACTGTATTCACTGTCATTAATTTTTTTAAGACCGAATGCTCTGAGTTAGTCTGAAACATATACATAATGTAATGTTTATGTTTTAAAATGAATTGCCCTTTGCGTGTTAGCTTGCTGCAGACATCTAATGTAGTATTACATGACATAAAACAGCTCCAGTAACGCAATGTCTGAGGGGGGGAAACTGTTTTTCTTAGTTCTGAACAACTTCATGTTGGCTCCTGCATTATTAACCTTGCTGTTATATGCATTACAAAAAGTACGCTAGGAGCTTTATTGGCTCACTGTAAAATACTTCCAAGCTAATGACGTGCTAGCTCCAACTTTTGAGTGTTAGCGCCCTCTACTGTTCTCTGACAAACGAATCAACTTCAAAAGCCTCTGGCTTAGTGGCTGAAGGACAGAATTGTTAAATTGAAGTTATGTTGACGTGTTTGTCCACACAGCACCCATAAATAGTCAATAAAACGTACAACGTAATACAGTTCAAAAGCTGAAAGTTGAACGTGAGTGTCAACGGTTGTTGTTGAAATGTACAGGATTTATAAACAAACTTACACATGCTGTAAAAGGTATAAAATTGACCATCAGTTATAATAAAGGAAAATCAATTTTATATAGAAATAAACGGGAGTTCACTGTCTGGGCCAGTTTTAAAGCCTTACTGCGTTTTATGTTTAATCCTCTGCTGCCACCTAGTGAACACAACGGCAACTACATACTGTACATGACCGGGTAATGGAAAGACGTTTAAAGTAAAAATATACTGCAGTTTTATTTACTGTGAAACTATTTAGGATTTAAAACCTCGTTTATGAACAAAAATAATTTCATATTAAAAGGTGAAAATAATGTTCTTGTTTAATTTAAATGATATTGATGTTGTTGTCCGTATTCTTTATTACGAATTTAGACTCGCACTGTATTCACTGTCATTAATTTTTTTAAGACCGAATGCTCTGAGTTAGTCTGAAACATATACATAATGTAATGTTTATGTTTTAAAATGAATTGCCCTTTGCGTGTTAGCTTGCTGCAGACATCTAATGTAGTATTACATGACATAAAACAGCTCCAGTAACGCAATGTCTGAGGGGGGGAAACTGTTTTTCTTAGTTCTGAACAACTTCATGTTGGCTCCTGCATTATTAACCTTGCTGTTATATGCATTACAAAAAGTACGCTAGGAGCTTTATTGGCTCACTGTAAAATACTCCCAAGCTAATGACGTGCTAGCTCCAACTTTTGAGTGTTAGCGCCCTCTACTGTTCTCTGACAAACGAATCAACTTCAAAAGCCTCTGGCTTAAGTGGCTGAAGCACAGAATTGTTAAGTTGAAATTATGTTGACGTGTTTGTCCACACAGCACCCATAAATAGTCAATAAAACGTACAACGTAATACAGTTCAAAAGCTGAAAGTTGAACGTGAGTGTCAACGGTTGTTGTTGAAATGTACAGGATTTATAAACAAACTTACACATGCTGTAAAAGGTATAAAATTGACCATCAGTTATAATAAAGGAAAATCAATTTTATATAGAAATAAACGGGAGTTCACTGTCTGGGCCAGTTTTAAAGCCTTACTGCGTTTTATGTTTAATCCTCTGCTGCCACCTAGTGAACACAACGGCAACTACATACTGTACATGACCGGGTAATGGAAAGACGTTTAAAGTAAAAATATACTGCAGTTTTATTTACTGTGAAACTATTTAGGATTTAAAACCTCGTTTATGAACAAAAATAATTTCACCCCAACAGTTGCTATTGTCAACTAGGATGTTGCTTTGAACCTAGAAAAAGATAAAACTGATTGTCCATGTTCTATAGGTATTATAGACGTATTGAAACTATTGGGACATGGGGATTTTTTTAACCCCACGCTCTCTTTTAAATTTTTGCTTAATTTCAGCTAACTAGGTATGCACAATAATCAGCCCTTTTTCCCCCTAAATCGCCATAGCCACTAAAAATTATATGTTTCTGTAACATTTATAGTTCTTTCAACCTGTATGTTAAATCCAGTGCTCGCAAGTATGTTCTAAATAGTCAGAAAAAGCATGAGGATTCTTATTGTTTTTTTAGCAGCTTAACAGTGGCAGATTCACTATTTATTTTGATGTACATCCACTAAAGACCACATGAGGGCAATGTTGCTGCATATTTATAGATGCCATTCCAGCTCAGGCTCAACCAGTTGAGCTGAGGTTTTCGACAGCTTTTAGATGGAGCTCAGGGGGTTTCTCTACCCATATTACTTTACGGTGCTGCCCACACAGAGAAGGCAGCACTATTCACCTGATGTGACTGAGCGAATAAGAAGAGACCAACCATGGCTGACAAAATGAATAAGTCAACAGAGCAGGAAGGGAAAAAAAAAAAGGGAGGAACCCTGGCCATTTTGTCCAAGCGGGCCACTCCATCATCATTACACATGGTTGGGCTGTTGGGAAATAAAATGACACTGCGACTGTCTTACAGATGGAACTGCGGCAAAGTTGATTTAAATATTTCTACCTTTGTCTGTGATATCTCGTTCTGTTTGACCCATTGATTCTGTAGAAATAGTTATGATTTTAGGAAAACCGTAGGAAAAACCGAAATACAAGGAAGGAATAAAAGGAACAGGAAATGAATCTAAGTAGGTCAAGGGAAAAGGCGCCCATCATAATTTTTGGTGGGACTTGCTCAGGCACAGGTACAAATAGTGTTCTTCATCTCAGAACTTTATTGTCATAACAACTATTTATGTAAAGTTTCCCGCCAACCATTCTGTTGAAGGAAGGGATGGGAATCAAGAACCCGTTCTTGTAGGGAACTGGCTCCCAATGGTCTGATTCCTCGGAATGGTATGCTTGCTTAACAATTGTACCTACTGGTAGCACCAGGAAAGGTCCACAGGTTGAGACAGAAATGGTCTGAAGAATGGTGGAGTTTTATGAAAAAGACATTAGAGTGTACTGCAACGATCACACACTGGGGAAATTGATGTTACGGCAGAGCTTTAACAACAGAACGAGCGATTGGCGTTCGACGTAGCGATCACTCCCTTCTCTGTCTTAAAAGTTCTAGGTAACATTTAACTTCTTAAAGTCCCGTCCTGTGTTAATGTTAGCAACAGTTAAGAACTTGCTTCCACTATAACGCATGAATAATGTCCTTCCCCTATAATTGCATTTAGATGCTGAGGGTGATTTGTTGCTGAGTGTCTGCAGAGTAATGAAGCTGGAGTGTCTTTATAAACAACCTCAAAAAAATAAAAATAAAATCGTAGCATTGCTTTGTTCCTCTTTTCCTCGTGTCAGCCAAGTTTAACGCTAATTTGGACTTTCCTAGCTTTTCAGGCTATTGAAACTATGCTGTACTTATCACAGGACAACGTTTATGTGTCGGTTTAGCAATCGCTCGGAATTAACAGAAGCTACTGTTAATTGTTACGACTACTGTTACTACTGATACTCGGTGCGAACAGAAGTGTTTTCGCCTCACTTTAGTTACCATGGAATGGAATACTGTATTAACAGATGTGGGAGTCGATTCAGGAGCGAGTGTGAAAATGGCGTTATTTCCGATGTTATCCGATGTTGCCAGAGACTGGTTCGCATTTGACATTAAAAAAAAAAGGGAATTTACCAAAGATGCAAAGTGAATGTAAAGTGTTGGTGCAGTTTTAGGTTCGTCATCTTCAAATGGCAAATGTTAAGTTATTAAATACAAACCTATTTGTACTCCATAGTCACAGTTTCGCCCTTGAGTTTGGTAACATTTAGATGTTCGCCAAAATGGCAAACATTCTTTCGTTCATGAGGAGGAGTAAATTATACCCCACTGCTCAGGTGTACTGCATGTAATAGCAAGTAACGCATTTTTCACTGACTTTGTGTCATTTTTCTTCAGACATTTGTGTTAAAGTATGGGCCTTCTCGATACACGTTTAGAGAACAACATTTACCAAAATGAGCCGGTGAGGTTGGAGGAATGCTCACAGACATGTGCAATACCATGATAAAGACTCGACCAGAATAGCTGTAGATGGTGAGGTATGCTTTCGGAATGCTATTTTACAATATGAGGATTCAGAATTTCTTTTGTGTCCCTCGGCGTTCCTATTTGGGCAGTGAGAGTTTTTGATTAGCGATGTACGATAATATAGGGCGTCTAATGTAATATCTGTAAGAATTGTTATCAGTGTTTCCATGGAAATTGAATTCAATGCCTTGTGCCCAAAATAGTTTTTAGGGAAAAACAGCTGTATGTGAACGTGAAAGCCACTAGATGGCAGCATTTTATAAATGTATGTTGATGATCAGAGTATTGTATGCAGAAAGCTGGTACCAGCAACTCATACAGTGGTTTGTACAGATACATAAACAAATATTTTGAATCGCGGGCCACATTGGGTTCTAAAATTCGACATGGGGGCCGGATCAGGAGCAGATAGATGGAGCGGTAGTTTAAACGAAGACAAATGACACGTAAAAGTCATTCGTAAAGGCTAAAATACTGAAATGCTTTTAGCCTTTTCCGTGCTATATATTGGGGAAATGAGGGAAAAACAGAAGTATAATGTTACCTGAAATTATTAAAACAATTTGGATAATAGAATAGAATAGTCTTAATTATCATTGTAACATGGGGTACAATGAATTTTTTGGTTTTGTTTGTTTTTTTAGTATAGCTTTTTAAGTTTGGCGGACCGGATTTAAAAGCCAAACGGGCCACATCTGGCCCCCAGGCCATAGTTTGCCCATGCCTGGTGTAGCAGTTATTACGCCTGCTTATACATCTGCCTTACATGTAGAAGGTCCTGGGTTCGAACCCCAGAAGAATCACATACTTGGTGCCTCCTGTTGGGAGGTCTGTTGAAGCAGATCTGCTGCAAACACAACCATTTCCATTATCAATAAAGATCTCTCTCTAGTTTTTTGTTTTTTTTTTTACATTACATTATTTTCTTTGTTTATTGTACCTAGCTGAACAGGATGAAACATCCCTGCTTTATTTAGGGTTAGTCATACTGGTGTTATGAAGAAATAGAAATATTTCTGGAGGTGGTATGTGTTGTAAAAATGTTGAGAATCAATATTGCTCGCCGCTGCTTAATACAGTCCCTGGTTACTGCGAAAAAAAAAGTCATGTAAAGAGGTTGCTATACAAACTCATTGTGCAAAAATAAATAAATAAATAAATGCTGCTACATTCTCTGCCTCCAGGCTCATCCGAGATAAACAAACAGTGATGGACACGTTTCACGAGGTTCGATCAAAGTATCCTTCAACTTGTTTTTTAGGGTAAAACAAACATTCTGGATTCTACCTTTTATTAAAGGAATGTGGTTATAAAACAACGGCACAATATCTTTGTGGAAATACCTCTTCGTCCTACCAAACCTCTCTCTGTTCACCAGCCGTTCTGGGTTCTGTCATCTTCACTACTGACATACGGATGAGACAGCAGAACAGTCTATCATATCTTGTATGCTCTGAGGCATTACACACCATGTCACATATCACAGAGCATACGCTCTTGATCTCCATATCTGAGATATACGCCCGCACTCACACACGGATGTCAGTATGAGAATAATAATATATATATATATATATATATATAAAGTCAGACATCAGACAAAGACAGGAGGAAAAGAAGAAAGAAGAACTGATAAATGTGAAACAGGACTGGCTGAAGGCGTCAGAGACTGCGACTGACAGGGTATGGATGAGACCCGGAGGCAGACGATGTGCAGCGCTGCATCTTGAGGAAACGGAGAGGGAGAGGGAGAGAGAGCGAGAGAGAGAGAGAAACAAGAAGAGGCTGGGGAGAGGGAGAAAAGAGAGAGAGAGCAATAGAAGGAGAGAGTTTGTGTGGAGGAGAGGGAGGGGGTTGAGGCTGAGGCAGTCACTCACTCCAAGAGGCAAGATTCCATTGTAATGCTGCTGGCCGAGAGCTGCCTTCCTCGAACCAGTTACTGGCTGGAGTTCTGACTGAATGTGGAAGAACATGGTGCCTGTGCTTTCCCAGCCGTGCTGCATCTGGAACTGACTAAGGGGGATTATTGCAGACCACCTTTTGGAGTTCATTGAAGCCTGGGTCCAAGACAGGTTCACGGCAGGGCAGGAGCTTTTAAGCTTTAGGGCTATTCTTATTGGCCAAAAGACAGGAAGGAAAAAAGAAAAAGAAATGAGCGTTCCTATGCTTAAAATCGGGGCGGTGCTCAGCACCATGGCTATGGTGACCAACTGGATGTCCCAGACCCTGCCCTCTCTGGTGGGACTTAACGGGACCACCATCTCCAGAGGAGGAACCTCGGAAAGGATTGTCAGCGTGCGTATTTCGAGTGTCTTCCCACTTTTTTCAGTGCATGGTTTTAATGAGGATGTTTGGGGGGGGGGAGGGGGGGAAGAGGTGCTTTAGAAAGATAGGATAATCAGATAATTACCTTTGTGTACAGTTTGGCGACACACGGTTTTTGCATGGTATTTACAAACATATCACTACTCCGTAGAATTCTGAATTTCCCCAAAAAATTTGACTTTTTTGTGAGTTTAAATCACAAAAAAAAAATCAAATTTCCCAAGTTATTATTCTTGGGTAAGTGTTAACAGGTTGGAATATCAAATTGAATACAGGGGCAGTGTAAATTTAAGGCTTTTTGTTGAAGGGTTAGTTCAATGTTTATACTGTTGAAGGCTCGATACAACTTTTGTCCGATACTCAAACTGCAACTCGGAGAATCTGTAGATACCGATATCAGTCCTCCAGCATGCTGCAGGCTGGCATTGCCGAGGTGATGACAGTGACAGTGTCCCTGTTTACGGCATGTCTGGCAAAGTGAAGTCGAGCATTTGGGTTTAGGTATCGGAAATTTTAAACAATACCGGACCGATATCCAATTCTGAGTATCGGATCTAGCTATCCCTGGTTTATCCTAACGTGACAAACTCTCTTCACTGGACTTAATGCAGCAAAAAACAATGCACTGATGTAAAATCATTATGTAACATTTGGGTTCGTGTGTTTGTTTACCTGCTGGAACATCAGAGGAGGAAGAGAGATGAGAGGACAGAGCGGACCGTATGGACGGAGACAGTATGTCGTGCTAATAAAGAATGAGACACAGGTCGACGTTCGTGTGAGAGGGAGAGGGGGGGGGTTTCATGCTAGTGTGGGATTCACATTAGGCCTAATGATGTGGTAATGAAGACTCGTGACGCGGCGATGGGGGAAGATTAGAGTGGAGGGATGAAGGGACAAAGATGTTGCGGTTACATCTGACGCCTGACAGTCACCTGCGATCACTCCATCAATTAGGTTCGAAAAATGATTCGTTCCATTTGTCGTGGCCATTTTTATTTTACTGTTGCAAAGGAAAGTAGGAAAAAATGGTATTAGTGTTTAAACATTCCTAACAAACACACACAACTTATTTAATTTCAGTTACTTGTACGCTTATGAACTCTGATCCACCTTTGGGGACTGCAGTGGCAGACAGGAATACTAACAATGTCAGTCAACGTTTGGGGACTGCAGTGGCAGACAGGAATACTAACTATGTCAGTCAACGTTTTTTGTTTTTGTTTTTGCCATTTTTTTCATTTGCTATTCTCAGAGCGCCTCAGTGGTAACTTGGCAGCTGGTGGACTCGAACCTGAAACCTTCCGGATCCAAGTCCGTTTCCTTAACCACCCATACCAATTGCCCCTTGGTATACCACTTGGTATCGGATCAACGGGCTATAGTTGTTCGATTTCGATCAATATTGGACTGATCCTGAGTATCAGATGGAGCCATCCTTTGGTATCGGATCAACGGGCTATAGTTGATAGCTATGGAGCCATCCGTACTTTTATGCAAATACTGTGACTACCTTCAAGCTATTAGCTGACAGTTTTTTTTTAATCCTTTTGCGCATTTGCAGCAGGTGGTTTTTAGCATTCACATCCATGCTAAATAATCATAATTCAGGTTCTGCAACTACCTCTAGAACATATTGTAATTATCTACATCGCCTAACTCCGCAATCCTATCTAGAACCCCAGATTGCTATGTACTGTAGGTGGCAGCTGTATGAGTCAAACATTTATTATTTATTATAAGCCACGCTTTTTCTCCTGCTTTTCAGAAATTCATATTTGCTTGAGTATATGATTATTTACTTGCCTTTTAAAAGATTCAACGCACTAGAACACCGTCCGTAATTATGACGGGATATTTTTATGAAGGCAACCCTCATTCGGGAAGCAGTGGAGGAAGAAAAATCTCACACTAAGGATCATTTCATTAAATTTTCATCAAAACTGATGAGCTGGTTTGATGTTGCCAGGGGTTTTTATAGCATAACAGGGTGTTGATGTGATGGGGAAATGTCTTCTCTGCGAGACAGGAAGCATCGTCTCCCCTCATAAAGAAAGGCATTAAACAAATTCCGTCAATTTTATTGCCGCTTTCGCCCGGGATGATGTGAGAAGCAGCCGTGACACGATGTTTGGAGCTTTAATCAGAGACAATTTTGTGACGTTAGGTGATGCTAAGCCCAAGGACATTGCATTGGTTGCCTCTAACTCCGTCTCCGCCGTCCTGAACTGAATACATACATCATTCATTTTTACCTCCGAGCGGCTTTTAAACTCTGCTTCTTTTGGTCTCTGTAACCTGCGCACAGGTAGGCAGTATAGCTTGATGAGCGAGAAAACAAAAATTGAATTGATCATTTTATTTTTAAATCAACATGCTAACATGCTAATATCCAGTACATGTATATTTCCCAAAGGGAACTCCCAAGGAATTAATAAAGTTATAAGTCTATCTAATCTATTTAACTCTTCTATGCCCACACAGTGGTAACAGCATAATCAAACTCAAGGCCCGGGGGCCAAATGTGGCCCGCCAAGCTGTTTTGTGTGGCCCGTGGGAGCTGAAAAAGCAATTTAGTCAAGTCCATGCAGCAGAGTTTCTTAACCTAAGTAATTAAAAGGTTTTTTTTTATGAGACACCTATGGACAATATTTGTAGCTTGAATAAATAATAATCAATTGCAGAAACATGTATTAGTCTGTTATGGTATATTTACATCAGTGAAAATGAGTTTGACACCCCTGGACTATGACATAAAAACAGCAGAAGAGTCTGACTTAAGCTAGGAGGGCCAGACGTTCAGAAAAAGAACAACACAAACGAAAGAAAGCAATGTAACGATTACAACCGGCGAATGCAAATGAAGACTTCTTCTGCGTTATAGCGCTGTGTGATGACAGATTAATTTGTACATCCACTCATTTTCGTGCAAAATGTATTTCAACGCAATCTTTCCAAACGATGGAACAACACTAATTTACTAAACCAATTTATCGGAGATGGCGACGGAACCATGAAAGGTTCGAGGACATAAACCCAGAACCCCCTGAAGTCTTTATTGTTGTTTCTATTAAAAGCCATTTGGAGGTGCCTTCCCTCGCTCAGCCTATGATCAGTTTTCTTTCCTATTGGACCTTGAGCAGAAACAGGCTTTCATATTATTTGATTTAGATTTCGCTAACAAACTATCATAGATTTATTCTTCATGTAGTCTCTACTTTTACGTTGTTTTAGTCAATATTGCCTCAGAGCCTGAACCTTTATACAGTGATCCCTCTCCTATCGTGGAAGTGGCGTTCTAAGACCCACCGCGAAAAGGGAAAAATCACAAAGTAGAACCGAGATAGTTATTATATTATTTACATATATATTTATATATATATTTACCCTTTACGAACCTCCCCCACACTGTTATCAACCCTCCCTAGACTGTATCACCCTTCCCCACACAATTATATGAACAGTAGAGTTGTGTATTGGAAATATAAGACAGACTATACATATTAAATAAAATAAAATATATACTTGGGTTCTGCAATGTACCGAGGGAGCAAAAGAAGAACCGCGATATAGATATAGGGAACACTGTATGTGATAAATGATCAGGTCAAACTCAGCATTCAGATGCAGCTGAAAGCGCAGAAATTAAGTGATGAAGCCTAAAAACATTCTCATCTCTATTGATTCTTCCCTCTGTCCTACATCCTGTAGTCTTTTCTTCGGCCCAGTGTTAAATCTATTAGGAAACCCGGGGGCTTTTAAAGCAGCATTAAAACAAAAATAGTCTGTGAAATGGCTTTACTCTCCATTGTAATTAGTTTTTTTTATCCTGTTTACAACATTGTTAAGCCAGACCAACAAAAATAAACGAGTTTATTTATTTCTATCACTAAGAGAAAAAAACATTCAACTGTGCTGGGAAACAATTGATTTTTGAAATATTTTATGCAGATTTTGTAAATGAATAATTGATGTCCCTTGTATCATAGAGAAACATCTCCATCAAGATCCAACCCTTACAGTTTGTACATTTGTGTAGGTATTTTGTTTGTATCTTTTTTCTGTTTATATTTGGTGAGTAAACCAGTTAATGTGCGTGGGTTAGGGTTAATGAACGTGAGGGGGAAGTGACAGGTGAACTACAAGTGGTCATTTAGTTTTTTTTGCCCCATTGCCTACGTGATATTAATTTTAACTCTTTTTTGTAACCACATTACCAATGGCAATGGAGGTTGTGTTTATTATAGGAAACGAAAATAGATCAAATACTTAAGGACCCTTACAAAAATGAGGAGATTTCTTTTTTTTTTAAAAAAATCATCAATTATTTTATTTAAAATCTGCGGTAACAGCAGATGCCCAACAGGAGGTGCCAAGTATGTGGTTCATCTGGGACTCAAACCCAGGACCTTCTGCGTGTAAGTCAGATGTGTAAGCGGGTCGTCTAAAGGAATTGATGAGATTTGAACCTGTTTATTAGACAGACGCTTTAGCAACCGAAGTCACGGCACCACTAAAGATTCATTAAATTTAAATAATTATAAAGCGGGATCAATAAGGTATGTGAAATGTTAACGGACATATGATTCAACATACCTTACTTTCCAGACTATAAGTCGCACCTTTTTTCATCCTTTGGCCGGGTTTGTGACTTATTCTCAGGTGCGACTTATATATTGAAATACAACATTTGACTTGTTTGTTATTTTCACACTGACGGCCGCTAGAGGGCACTCTAGGCCTGTGTAGCAGTAACTGCTACTCTTGTACCACTGAAAATTTACATAGTTATTTATTTTTTTCACACTGATACCCGCTAGAGGGCACTCTAGCTGGCTGGTGCGCCTTATACTCCGGAGCGACTTATATTCCGGAAAAAACGGTAATTGCAGTTCTGCTTGTTGCAAATGTTTTTTATAGCTGTAATATCTAAGCCAACTAAGTTCTCCCTTACCCATCCACAATGAAGACTCCATTTCCAAAACATTACCACTGGAACATTGTATTTAGATACGAAGGTTTTTCTTACACTTCAGTTTTCAAGCTTTAGAAGATTTAAGATCTTCATCTTCATCAGATAAGAAGTGTTTTTAAGATAAAGATAATTTCATGAGAGGAATATTTGAGCACAGGATTGAGAAAAGATAAAGATAAAAAATGATTTTTGTGACCACAATCGTAGACAATACTCCTTTTAGTCCGAAATAATACGCTGATTAACGTCTCGTTTCCAAAGTGTTGCTTTTCCACACTGAAAAGACACACTGACACTGAACCCTTCACCTCCAGTAACCACTCCTTTAAAAAGCAATTGACACATTTGCTCCGCTCACCGCTGTTCAAGTGTGAAGCTAACCGGAATGGAGTGAGCTGCAGATTGGATGTAGGAGCAATACCAACCATGGAAGTGAGAGGAAGAGGAGAAGGGTGGTGTAAGTGGCAGGTATGGGTCTGAGGGAATGGGAAAGAATAAGAGGCAGCAGGGTGAAGACCCATGATGAACTAATGAGTCAGGTCACGGACTAGCGCCCTTGCTGCGATGGCTGTGATAATAGGTTTTTTCAGCAGCGGGGAGAAAGTGGGGACTTAACTTGAATGCGCACCGAATTTAGTTTGAAAGTCCGGCAAGCGCTTGACAACTGACTAATTGCTCTTTTTCGAAGGTAAGGTAATGTTCTATCTGCATGTTCCTCCAAATAAAAGTGTGTGTGTGTCTGTAGGAGTGCAGTCAATAACAGCAACGGAGGACAAACTTGACAAATGAGATCTGATTGTTTGGCGATAGTGCAGTTAGTCTCGTGGCAGTGACAGATGTTTCTACTTTACCGGAGACACGTGTCTGGCATTGAGAATAACGTTATAGGAAGAAACGGAAGAGAAGGTGAAGCTGAGAACAGGGCTCACTTCGTCGACGAAATTGGAACGAAACAACACTTCTCCTCATTAGGGTAGTTTACTTTTGAAAATGTTTTTCGTTCGGCGCAGTTAACTGCTGATTACACATCATTAGCGTTTTTGAGAATACAATTCTAACTGTTTATGCTTTTTAATTTCACCGTCCACAGACTCCCAAGTATTCAAAACAAATGCTTTCAATTTAATAGAATAATAATATTATTAATAATTGGGTTACTTATTGGTCCCACGATGGGGAAATTTACAGTATGAGTCTTTGCAACTGACACATGCTGCCACAGGAGGCGCCATTAGGGACATGTGGTTTATCTGGGGATGGCACACAGGAGTCTCGGCTCTGTGCTTTCAACGCAGGGGTGCTAACCGCTACACTTTAGAAGCACAAGTGTGAGTGCTTGCAACCGACACAGGCTGCCACGGGAGGCGCCATTAACCCTTTGATGCATGACCCATGATATACTTGAGTTAAAAAAAATGTTACTAAGTGTTTTTATGTGTTTTTAGACATAAAAATAAGAACTGATTTGGTTCTGTTTTTATACACCAAATTTTCTTTTTGAATGTTGACACAATTATTCTGCAGTTGCAAAGGCTGACCACTGTATGGCAGTGTAGGGTGATTCTCAGGCGTCCACTGTGGAGGCTTATATGCAACACTGCCATCAAAACCTATTCTTATCATAGAAAATGACATTTTCATAGCTATCCACTGTAGTGACCGTCATGCACAAGTACAGTCCAAACATTGTATTAAAACCGATGTCAAAACATTACCATTTTAAATCAGATTGGTCACAGGGTAGTAAGACGTAAGTACTGTAGATGTATTTGGTTCACATCTGTCTTTGTTTGTGATGAATGATGGGTAAAAAAAAAAAATCACAATTCAGTTTCATTAGACTTGGTGTTGCATGTTGATGGTGGATTGTAGAACGCGTTGAGAGTGTTAACTTTCAGTCGGAAGTCTCTCGCAACTTGTGTTTGTAGCTTGTTTTTGACTGACCTGGACATTTATGTCGGTCTATTGAAAAATGACACGATTTCCGACTTTGCTTGGTATATTTGCGGAGAGTCCAGAAAACGTGTGGCATGATGTCATTTTGGTTAGGCTTAAATTAAAATGGCAGAGATGAGCAAGTGTGACATCACCATCAAACTGGAACCAGATTGCAGGCAGAACAACACGGGTGAACCCTGACGCGTTAAGATCATCAGACTCCTTCTGGACTAATATAAGTGTCTATTTATATCATAGAGCAATCATCAACACTCCTGCAACATAGACATCACGTTCCCAGGAAAAAGGGTTTTCAAGGGAAATGACTGAAATTGAAGTGATATATTTTCATGGACATCCATATAAATATATTTACTTCCTGAGCTAAAAGAGCAACCGTGCTGTTTCTCCAGGGTTGATTTAATGGTTATTGATGGATATGTTCAGCAACTTGCCTTAAAAATACGACTCTGTCTGACAAGAAAGTGAAGCTGTAAAACCTGTACAAACAATTCTGGCAGTGCGTGAAAGATATAGATAACATTGGAACACTTTTGCTACCCCTCTCACTCAATTTTATGTTTTTTTTTTTTTCAAAAATGCTTGCTGGTACAATATCCTTCCCTGTGGATTCTGCGCTATGCTACTGCAGTTTCTCAGATGTGACGTTGCATTTGCTTCGTGGTGCAGTTGTCTGATCTTTCATATCTCAGGAGTCTCTTCTCAATTTTATGTCCACTTTTCTCTGGCCACTTTTCTCTGGTGTTCTGGTGAAACTTATAGTTAACTTCCCGTTACACCCATAAAGTAAGGAGCTGCTAATTTATGATCTCATTTAAGTTTGGGCTTTATGGCGGTCTGCTACAATGTCGGGCTAATGAAACACCAACGACAGTCCATCTTGCCACTCCCGATTGTGAGAGAGCCAGCTCAAATGTCTCATCAGAACATTACTGGACCCCATAATCTGATTATTGTGCCGAGTCTTGATTTTTTCACCAGGCAGTGCTGAGGTTTCGACCGTCGTATTTTAAAGTTATATTTTAAAATAAAAGGGTGTGTCAAAAAGAGAGACTTTCTTTTGCAATTAACCGCTGATGTAGTAGGACATCGACTTCTGATTTCTCATGTCCACTAATCCAGTCTCCAACTCCTGGTCCGGGGACCGGTGCTGGTCCATAGGTCATTTGGACACTGAAAAAATGTACTTAATGTAATTTAATGATCCTTCAACAATGGCATAGTATTACCGGTCCGCACTAATGGCTGATACTAATGGCCGACCGGTCCTTGGTACAAAAAAAGGTTGAGGACCGCCGTACTAACTCACATATATCTTTTCCAGTAAAAGTTCCCAAGTTTAATTCATTTGCCCTATATCTGTTTTGTTATCGTCACTTTAAGGTCACAAAATACCAGCATTAATGCCATTGTCAAGTATTTTTGTCCATGCTGCGTATTTCAAGGTCAGTCCAATTCATTATACTGTAGCTCAGTATTCAGCTTGTTTCTTCACGTTGTTTTCCACTGACTAGTTTTTAATAAGGATCTTATCTTTTCCTGTGTCTGCCGATGGTGATAACCTGTTGTTGAACAACCTTTCTGGCCGAAAAATTCCGGGTATTTTTCAAAAGACTAATGTCAACTCTGAGTGTATATTTTTGGGCTTTTGTTAGCCTTCATTTTTTTGATCAAAATAGCAAGACATCAAACCTCATGTGGGATTTGATGATCGCTTATTTTCTCCAAGGTTAGGCTATGGTTTTCTATCAAATATTCCAATCATCTTCTGTTCTTTCTGACATAGTTCGTCTTTGATATGGCCCTCAAATAAGCAGCAAATGACCGTATGTAAATTTGTGGATTGAAAGGCTACAACAATTACCTCCACTCACTCCATTACCTCCATCACACTTATTTCATCAGTGGCATTCAGGTAAAAGCAGATTTTTCCCTATAATGGTATCAATTTTTTATTTTTCTTCTTTTGGTTGCGTCCTTCAGGAGTCTATAATGAGCTGTCATCTGGCCTTACAATGTCCTGTACAATGACACCAACAAAAAAACAGCTTTCTGCCCTATTTCAATACAGAGGAACCTCGAGAAACGAGCGCCTCGACCTACGAGTATTTCGAGATGCGAGCAAGCCGTCGAGCAAATTTTTGCTTCGAGATACGAGTAAAGACTCGAGATACGAGCACGCTTACAGACGCTTCACTCGTTCACTACACGTGTTTGTCGACTTCCGTACGCATCTTGTGCGAGTCTTCCGCGACTCCTGAGAAAGCGAGCGGTAAGGATGGTAGTGAGAAAAAGAAACGCATGATGCCCATGGAAGTAAAGCATGAAATTGTCGATGAATATGAACGTGGTGCCCACTAAAGAAAGAATACAAATTGAAAATAGAAAAGTAAAAAAAAAAAAAAAAATTACGTAAGCTAAGTTAAGTTAATTCTAAGTTTATGTAAATTAGTTAGTGTACGTGTTAGGTACGCTATGGAATCAAGTGTCTACGTACGAGCCAATTCTCTTCCCTCCTCCTCCACATCCCACCATTAGCCCCTACTGTATTGTCTGTCACGAAAGTAAGAACTCATAATTAAAAGCACATTTTATTTCATATCACAAGAATTCTTATATACTATAATTTTTCTTGTGTGTGTATGTCTCTATAGCATTTAAAAACATGTTATTTCTTATGGGAAAACATGATTCGAGATATGAGCACCTCGAGTTACGAGGTCGGTCCTAGAACGGATTATGCTCGTAGCTCCAGGTTCTATATCTATAATCTATAATCTCTCTGATCCCATCTTTCTTGGTCACTCAAATTAAAATCATATTCAGCATCTCTTTAGCATCAACTTTGTGTCATTTATTAAGTCATAGTATATGACGCAAACCGTTCCTCTAGCGCTCTTTAGCTGTTATCCCTCTGCTAACCATCGCCACATCCGCAGACTAGACCACAGGTTATGCATACATAATAAGTCCTGCTATCAGCATTGCATGCATGCATTTAATTGTTTTTGAAGGTATTTGTTCAGGGGATAAAGAAGACCTGAAAAAGATTAGTTCAAACCATGTTTTTTTGTTTCTCTACAAGTCAGCAGTTGGTCTAAGCTATTTAAAATTTCTAGGCATAAAGCAACAATAAAGCATTTGATCATCACCTCAAAACTGTGACTTCTGAATTCCCAAATGGAGGTTATAACTATTTTTTATTTTTAAAAAAACAATTAAAACACCAAACACAATGGTAAATAACCGTATTCTTTCACTTTCATGAATATAAATTGAGTTCAAATCAAACGCAGCGTAGAAAAAGATCCGAGCCGGCGCATCTTGATTGAAGGCAACGATCATGTGACTGCACAAGCGACAGCTACTTGATGAACCTGTCTAAATACAAACCTGAAGTCAGCAGAGAATAACAGAAAACGAAACGGAAAGATTTCTTTGCCCGTCAGGCACCGTAGAAACAGTTCAGACAGAGAAAATACAACGAAGGTTTCCTGATCTCCTTGACGAAGAAATTTGGGACGTCAAATGCGTTCACATGCCGAAAAAGACATTTGGACATTAACATTTTTAATGAATAACTTTATCCAAAATATTACGATGTTATCAGTATTAAAAAGAACGTCTGAGGTTGTGATTTTTAAAATGAAAACATGGCAGCTGAGGGACGCATTTTAAAACTTTGGGTTTTTTTGTGAAGAAGTTTTAGCTTGTCCATTCATTAGGTGTCCGTGAGACACCACAGTTGTAGTACGCATAGTAATTTGACACAGTTTAATACACTGGATGCCCTTTCTGATGCAACCAGATGATGTGGGATTTTGGGACTTGATGGAATTCAGCCCAGACCCTTTCTGTATAGCTGGCGGGAATCCTTTCACTGCTACGGTCTGGCATCAATAGAATTAGCTTAGCATTTTAAGGAATGAAATAGTGATGTTGGTAGTTTGATTGAAGACGAAAAAATTGTTTCAACTTAAATTTAGTAAAATTGGCAGAAATATTAATAACTTTATATAATATTTCAGTCTTGTGTCACAGAAATATTCGTACGTACCAATGATACATTACGACTACGATTGATTATTGACGATAGGTCGCTCCGGAGTATAAGTCGCACCAGCAAGCTAGAGTGCCCTCTGGCGGCTGTCAGTGCGAAAATAACCAACATGTAAATTTTCAGTGGTACAGGAGTAGCAGATACTGGTACACAAGCCTAGAGTGCCCTCTAGCGGCTGTGAGTGTGAAAATAACAAACATGTGAAATTATATTTTAATATATAATTCACACCTAAACACAAGGGGCAAACCCAGCCAAAGGATGAACAAAAGTTTCGACCTACAGTCTAGAAAATGTGGTAATCGGTAATTAAACCACAGCTACCCCGTGATTAATCAGATGGAAATTTTTAATTGATTGACAGCCCGTCTCATTTGCATGCGGCAGCACGGGGGACAGAGATAGAGATTGTAGAAAAAAGAATTCACAAAATACTACACCAACTAGGACTAACAAGGACTATTGTCCTTAGATAAGGGTAAATGTTTTTTTTTTTTTTTTTGGTAAATAGTTATGGACCAAGAATAAAGGAGCAACAGTAACAGCTTTGTTTTTCATCAAACAAAATATAGTGCGAGTGGGACCGCACCCTTAAATGAGTCCCTTTTTCTAATTTTTTTTTATGATGACAGCCAATCTATTCCAACTCCTTTTATATAACACATTATATTACACAGAGTTAACTGGAGAGCTTCATCTATATTATATATGCACATGTGTTGTATTAAATTGGTAGACCATATGAATATAACCGATGGCATGATTTACTTAGGTTGGTTATTTGGCAAAAGAGCAACATTTTTCATCTTTAAATAAAATAATAATTTAAAAAAAATTCCTTTGAATACGCTGCAAATAATAAATTGATTCCTCATCCAAATATGAACATGTTTAATATAATCATGGCCGACCTTAAGTAATGGGGACGATTTATTATAAACTGAGTGCCGTCAAATTTCAACTCAGTGCAGTCCTTATCATAGTTCCATAAATCACTTCAGTGACAATTTGACCAAATCAATTTTCATTTTCATTTTTTTTTTCCCCCTCTTGCTCTCATAACACTGCTACTCTGCTGTGAATAAGACAGTATTGAAATCTTAGGTAATTCCAACACACGCCTTAATTTTGAATGCATCATTCATGAAAACCTAATGAAGAGGAGATTAGAAAACTCCCGGGTCGGAAAATGAGTCGCACTTTCAACACGTTTGGAAAGAAAAACATAAAAAGGGAAATGCAGGCTTTCTTAAATGAAGCTGACATGGATGCGATATTGCTCACAGCTTATTACTACCAACTGGGATACTTCATAAAGAACTCTCCGTCCTACCAGCTGTGACTGCCTTTCAAGCTGATAGCCGTGTGAAAAATTGATGCCGCCCGTTAGCATCCACTTGTAAGAAAATGTTTTATGATTGAAAAGTAAAGATCTTGCGAGCACGCAGACAAACCCCATATGTATCAATATCAAGAAATTTCACTGCAGGCATGTGGCTGTAATTATCCTTTTTTTTTTTTTTTTTGCAGTTCGAGGCACAAGCCAACCTCTATCCCTTAGGATAAAGAGTTAAAATTGACATTTTTAGGCTTCCTTCTTATCTACATCTTAGCAGACTCAATCGACACCCCTTGCATTTATTTGATTTTTTTTTTGGGTCTGTGGCTCGACCTTATACCAAATGTCGTTGTACCATGTTTTATAATAACGACAAAGTTCTTGATCTTTATGATTTTAATGATAATTCACTTTGTGTGCCAGCTTATAAACTCTTGTTTATTGACTATTTTTTCATCTTAAATTATTTCTATAATAACAGCAAGCCTTTCTTTGTTATCTTTTACCTTGTTTTAAATTATTTCTATAATAACAGCAAGCTTTTCTTTGTTATCTTTTACCTTGTTTTGTTTCATTTTTGCTATATTTCTGCTAACATTTTGCGTCTTCTGGCTAACAGCAACAGCAGCTTATGGGCTGCTTATTCTGGCTTCAAAACAGGTATTGCCTAGCTAACAGGCTAGCTATTTCTGGGTTGTTTGCGTCTTCTGGCTAACAGCAACAGCTATTTCTGGGTTAACAAATGCCTTGTTTGCTTTAAACCTTGCTTCAAACTGTTTGTTTCTTATAAAAACCTAGGCCATTTTTTAGCTTTTTAAATAAAAGATATGAATATGTCTGTGAAGATTCTCATTCATCCAGGTCATGTTATCCATAGAGTTTAGTTGTTAGCAACTGGACTTTTTCTTTGAGCTTGAAAGACCATCAACTGAGGAACCTCCTCAGTTTCTGGTTGATGTAAGTGGGAACCCTAGTAGTTAGACTTCTCCAGACCACTCTCTTCTCCACTTGACAAAGGAGTCACAAGTCAAGGTGTGAGAGACAGGTGACTGCTTCTGATGTCACATGTCAATGGGAGTCAATAATAATGGGAGTAAATACAGAAGGACCTCGGTTCAAGTCCACCTAGTACCCCGTCTCGACACAACCGATATCAATCGGCATGTCACGCAAAGCTAACATGAGCATTGGACTTAGCTATAATATCAGGTGGGCTACATATTTGTTTTTCTACGTTCGATCCTGTGGCGCTTTGGCCCAGGAAATCCTTTGGAAATCCCGTTTAGGGCGGTTGGCAAGGGGCTCGTGCAGTGATCAAATCAAGCCATCCCTAAGCTCCAGCTACCTCAACGGCTAGGAGGGTTTTGTGAGATACATTCAGCCCGAAAACATTGGCACATTACAATCCCGACTACCACTGCGTTCCCCCCTTTACAAATAGAAAACATGAAAGCGATTCTTTTCTGTGTATTGTCTCCACAGAGCTGAGCAGACTCTGCCGTAACTCTACCCGACAGCCGTGTGAAATGAGGACAGGAACAGGAACAGGAAGAGTTATAGAGTCGAGAGAAAATGAATATAGGAATTATACAATCAAACCAGGGCACTGCCGCTGTTCTATTTGAGAAAATGAAAAATATGTAGTAAAACTGGCAAAACAAATACTGATAACTTAAGTGTTTTGTATTTTGGTCTCGTACGGTCATAGAGATGCTCCGGGGTCCAATTTCAGCCTCGGTGTGGCTTGCCAATGATACATTATGACCATGATTTATCGTGATAAATGGTGATTAAGCCACAACACACACGTGAGAAATCTGACGAAATAAATTCTCAGCCGACCAAATGATTCCCTTTTCCTTATTTCTAAAATAACATTTTTTACAACAACAAACGTCAAACGGTTCCAAATCCTCTTCTGTTGCATATACCCCTGGAGATTCTCACCGATATTATATATGCACGTGTTGTATTAAACTGGTAGACCATATGAATATAACACCCCCCCGAGGCATGATTTAATTAAAATTAGATGTATTGATATTAGAATTTTAACAGCCTGTATGGCGTGATCATAATGAAACACGACAACGTGATTTATTTAATGTAGCCACAGGTGACACTGCTTTATATTAAAGCTGGAGCTGGTTCCGCCACAGTCTGCCACAAATGTGGCCTTACGCAGATATAAAAACATCTCCCCTATGAGAGGAGAGGAGAGGAGAGCGAGGTGAAGAAGTGGCAGCAACATGGCCTGGTATTGGCATAAGTGACAATATGCAGCAGTAAGCCTATTGGCCGGCAGGGTTGACTCCGATCACGCAACATCTTCATCCCCCGGAGCCATTTTTAATCTGCTTTTTTTTTTTGACTCGAGGAGAGCGATGCTAATGCTAGCATCTAGACGCTAGATGCTAGTGAAAGCAGGAGAAGCATCTGGAAATTATTTATGACCACTTTTTTTTTTTTCCCCACTTACAAGAACGCGCCTTTAATTTAATCACCAAAATGGCTGGTTACATCGGCTTCATACTCTGTGTGCGCGGCGTTATTGACAGCAAGGTCCGATACCACTTGTGTGTATGTTTGTGTGTGTGTGTGTGTAAGTGAGTGTGCAATGCTTCTTCTGATGAGATTAGTCAGAAAGAGAAAGAGAGGCCGAGGTGCCTCACCCTGACTCCACCACTTTATTGATCTTAACAAGCTCCATTTCCTCCCCGCATTTGAAATTAGAAGATGCCCTGCTTTCACACACGTCACGATTCCTCCATCATACAAGACGCGCATGGACGTCGAGCTCTTACGTTGTCTTGTCATTAGAACACCACCGATTTACAGAGATGGACATGTTGACATCAGCTTAGACCGATGTAGAAAATCTTTTGTCATTCAGCACAATACAACCTCTCATAGGACGCAGGAGTGACAGCGTAAAAAATCACGACTGTGATGAAATGTAGCCTGAGATTAGCTAGTAACTTTCACTTTCATATAAAGCTTTTCAAAACAATTTTTAGGGCACACATAAATTGGTAAAACCCAGGCATTAACCCATGCGTTATCGGGTTTTCATTATCGGAGGAAAAAAACGATAACGATTCTTACAGATATTACATAAGTATGCTGATACCAGGGCGATAACATCGGTCGGCCGATATTAGCAAAAGTCAACCAGAGGTAAACGCAACGCTGCTTCATCACTCACGACAAAGTGCAGTTGTTTAAAATTGTGTGGTGTTTTAATCATATTTTAAAAATAAAAGAAAATTTTGAACGACCCCACATTGGGTCACGACCCCAAGGTTGAAAAACACCGAAACACAGTGTGTATGCCTTGCTAGTGAGCCTGATGTTGAGATCACCGAAACACAGTGTGTATGCCTTGCTGGCGAGCCTGTTGTTGAGATCTGTTTTCTATTAAAAATGTATGATTAAGATTTAAGAGTCTTTAATAGTAACAGTATTTTTTTAGAGGGTAATAAAACAAAACATAAAGCTGAAAACACCACTGGAAAAAGTGTAAAAATAGTTTGCACCAAGACGTGACGTTAAAAGTAGAAAACACACCACTTAACTTAAGAATAGTCTTAATAATCTTAATAAGATATGAATGCCTGCAAGAGTGAAGTGCCCGGTAAAAGAGTAGTAGCAGTACAGTAACTGATTAGTTATGATTAAGTTAAAGCACTTCGACTCTATTTCTATCCCACTTCCTGGTAGCGGTAACATGGTCTTGGTCTTTGCAGACAAATTTGTGAATATATTAAAAGATAACTGTACTGTATTTGCTCAGAGTTGTAGTTTAAATATAGCTAAATAAAAAAAAAGCCAAACGGTATGAAATGTGTCAAAATGTTGCTAAAATTATACCATATATTGCAGATATTAAACACAATGACACTACAAAAAATTTTATGTGTCAAAATGTTGCTAAAATTATACAATATATTGTAGATATTAAACACAATGAAACTACAAAAAATTCTATAAGAAGACATTGCAACATAGCGACACGTTACCCAAAACTAGCCATAAATTAGATCAACCCTAATAGGGAAATGTAGCTAATGAAAGTCTAATAAGGTATCTCAACAATTTTGATGTAAAAAAAATCTGAAAATTGCTGTAACTACGCAAATAAACTAGGTAAAACCAGTTCATGTCTATACTTTGCTAAAGAGTTGCTTAAAATTAGCCACCCCTCTAAATAGTTTACATTCACAATTTGAGTTATAATGTTACAAATGGTCAACCAAAGGAAAATCTGTTTAGGCACACATTTAAAAGTTTGCAAAAAAGATCACAATATACCATTCTATTAGAGAATATAGAGATAAAAGACAAAGTTAGCCAATGTATTAGCATATTTTAGCAGGTCTTAATACGCTAAAATTAAATTGGAATCGTACACTTCTTAAAAACAATTTCATCAGTTCGGGATCAATGAAGTTCATTATCGTCTAATCTAAATCTGAACAAGAGTAAACATGGAGTTAGGCCCACAAAAAAACTAAAGAAATATGAGTCTGAAAATTGCTATTATTAAGTAACAAGAACAGACATTCAAGAAACACTAAATGGTCAAAGCTAAAATGCTGTTTAAAAATAGTGTAAAAATGCCAAAAAAAACAGTTTCAAGTTTGAAAACAAGCCTTTGAAGAAGTTGCGATTTTTATCACAGAGAAAAACAAGTGATTTCTCGGCTCCATCTTCTAACAACAGTTTGTTTGTGCAGGCACTGTACCCGAGTCCAGAGGAAGGCTGGCAGATCTACAGCTCGGCGCAGGACGCAGATGGGAAGTGCATCTGCACCGTGGTCGCACCAGCCCAGAACATGTGTAGCCGTGACCCGCGCAGCAGGCAGCTCCGCCAACTCATGGAGAAGGTGACAGCTGCCAGTAAAACATGCACTCAGTCACACCAACTGTCACGCTGCGCCGAGATCGTGATAGTTCTACGAACAAGTAATTGGCAGAGTAGATGAAGAAGACGAAACACTCAGAAAGAGAAAAATAATTATGTCACTTCTCATAAAAGTAGGATAATAATTTGTTAAAAGAATATTGGTTAATAGATTTCCCGAACTAGTACCATTTGTATCAAGGCACTAAGAGTAGAAGCTATGAATTTTTTTCTCAACCAACCAGGGTCTACACCATCAAACTCATTTTGGTTCAGGGGCCACATACAGCCCGATCAGATCAGTCAAGTGGGCTGGGCCACTACAATCGTAACATAATTACCTATGAATAAAAATAAATCCATGTTTTCCTCCAAAGAAGTACAAGTAAATTTGGGAAAATATTAATATTTAATGAAATATCATTTAAAAAAACGTCACAGACATAAAATGTTTGTGCTTTTTTTTTTACTTTCAAAACTCATCAAGCGGGCCAGATTGAATCCCATAGCGGGTCGATTTTGGCCCACGGGCCGTATGTTTGTCACCTCAGGTCTGCCACAGGCCGTATGTTTGTCACCTCTGGTCTAGACTTATGACAACTGAACACTGCTCCATTACACGACTTCACTATTAACTGTCATATAAAACACAAATTAATGGAAGACAAAATCCCATACTGCAGAATCACATCATCAATACAGTTCCCCTTGAAGGGCTGGTTGTAAATGAAAGACTGTATACATCAGGGGTCCCCAACCACTGGTCCGCGGACCAGTACTAGACCATAGGTCTTTTGGTACCGGGCCACAGTGGAACACAGTGAAAAAATGTACTTCAGTTTTACTGATTTACTTCATTGAAAGAAAATCCAGTCATATCCATTTATTTTCTTTATTTAAAGATATTTTAAAATAATATGTCATCTCAGCACCTTGCTACCGGTATGTAGTAACAGGTGGTAGTGGCTGACCAATCCTTGGAACAAAAAAGGTTAGGGACCGCTGGTATAGATGTAACTACTCCATAACAGACTAATACATGTTTCTCAACCTAATTTCTTAGGTTGAGAAACTCTGCTGCCGGGACTTTACGAAATACTTTTTAAGCTCCCACGGGCCAAACAAAACGACTTGGCGGACCACATTTGGCCCCCAGGCCTCGGGTTTGACACGTGTGCTGTGCTGAGTTTAAAAAACAAGAGTGAAAAGCAGCTCGTACTCCATTGAAGTCAGAAACTGGATCCATTGCTTTGAGCATCGTTATAATATTTTTGAGGCCTTAAAGTATTCCCGCAACTGCAACGTCACGTTTGCCTAATGCATATACACAACAGACCTCAGCGAGGTAGGAGAGACTTCCTCCTCAACGGTAAACCTGCTGATCCGAAGCTCCATCGATTTGTGGTCCGTCGGTACAGTAACCATTAAATTGAATATTTAATACGCTGGCAAACATTGTTTCGAGGCTTCATCTAACAGTGTAAACCTCGTCTTGGTCGAGCACAGACCAAATATCTCCAGGTCTGCGGCAGCTCATTTACAGCGCCACAGTGTTTTTTTTGGGGGTTGGCAAACAGTGCCCCAGAAAGGGATAAAGAAAAGCTGCATCTACAGACAGTAGTAAAACAAGAATTTAGGGTGAGAGCAGAGGAGGATGTTTATGTGCTGCGACAAAGCTGTCCATCTTCTAACAACAGTTTGTTTGTGCAGGCACTGTACCCGAGTCCAGAGGAAGGCTGGCAGATCTACAGCTCGGCGCAGGACGCAGATGGGAAGTGCATCTGCACCGTGGTCGCACCAGCCCAGAACATGTGTAGCCGTGACCCGCGCAGCAGGCAGCTCCGCCAACTCATGGAGAAGGTGACAGCTGCCAGTAAAACATGCACTCAGTCACACCAACTGTCACGCTGCGCCGAGATCGTGATAGTTCTACGAACAAGTAATTGGCAGAGTAGATGAAGAAGACGAAACACTCAGAAAGAGAAAAATAATTATGTCACTTCTCATAAAAGTAGGATAATAATTTGTTAAAAGAATATTGGTTAATAGATTTCCCGAACTAGTACCATTTGTATCAAGGCACTAAGAGTAGAAGCTATGAATTTTTTTCTCAACCAACCAGGGTCTACACCATCAAACTCATTTTGGTTCAGGGGCCACATACAGCCCGATCAGATCAGTCAAGTGGGCTGGGCCACTACAATCGTAACATAATTACCTATGAATAAAAATAAATCCATGTTTTCCTCCAAAGAAGTACAAGTAAATTTGGGAAAATATTAATATTTAATGAAATATCATTTAAAAAAACGTCACAGACATAAAATGTTTGTGCTTTTTTTTTTACTTTCAAAACTCATCAAGCGGGCCAGATTGAATCCCATAGCGGGTCGATTTTGGCCCACGGGCCGTATGTTTGTCACCTCAGGTCTGCACTTATGACAACTGAACACTGCTCCATTACACGACTTCACTATTAACTGTCATATAAAACACAAATTAATGGAAGACAAAATCCCATACTGCAGAATCACATCATCAATACAGTTCCCCTTGAAGGGCTGGTTGTAAATGAAAGACTGTATACATCAGGGGTCCCCAACCACTGGTCCGCGGACCAGTACTAGACCATAGGTCTTTTGGTACCGGGCCACAGTGGAACACAGTGAAAAAATGTACTTCAGTTTTACTGATTTACTTCATTGAAAGAAAATCCAGTCATATCCATTTATTTTCTTTATTTAAAGATATTTTAAAATAATATGTCATCTCAGCACCTTGCTACCGGTATGTAGTAACAGGTGGTAGTGGCTGACCAATCCTTGGAACAAAAAAGGTTAGGGACCGCTGGTATAGATGTAACTACTCCATAACAGACTAATACATGTTTCTCAACCTAATTTCTTAGGTTGAGAAACTCTGCTGCCGGGACTTTACGAAATACTTTTTAAGCTCCCACGGGCCACACAAAACGACTTGGCGGGCCGCATTTGGCCCCCAGGCCTCGGGTTTGACACGTGTGCTGTGCTGAGTTTAAAAAACAAGAGTGAAAAGCAGCTCGTACTCCATTGAAGTCAGAAACTGGATCCATTGCTTTGAGCATCGTTATAATATTTTTGAGGCCTTAAAGTATTCCCGCAACTGCAACGTCACGTTTGCCTAATGCATATACACAACAGACCTCAGCGAGGTAGGAGAGACTTCCTCCTCAACGGTAAACCTGCTGATCCGAAGCTCCATCGATTTGTGGTCCGTCGGTACAGTAACCATTAAATTGAATATTTAATACGCTGGCAAACATTGTTTCGAGGCTTCATCTAACAGTGTAAACCTCGTCTTGGTCGAGCACAGACCAAATATCTCCAGGTCTGCGGCAGCTCATTTACAGCGCCACAGTGTTTTTTTTGGGGGTTGGCAAACAGTGCCCCAGAAAGGGATAAAGAAAAGCTGCATCTACAGACAGTAGTAAAACAAGAATTTAGGGTGAGAGCAGAGGAGGATGTTTATGTGCTGCGACAAAGCTGTTTATTAAAAAAAAGAAAGAAAAAAAAAAGATGCCGTAAGGGCGGAATCTACTGAATTTGAATTTCATTCATAAAAAGCTTTGCCACTGATTGGAATGATCTCTCTGTTACATTGTGTCTCTTCATTCAATATTTGAAGAGACGAGATTTTTTTTTTCTTCTACTATTCGGTCTGACCAACACTTTTATTAAAAAAAAGAAAGAAAAAAAAAGATGCCATAAGGGCGGGATCTACTGAATTTGCATTTCATTCATAAAAAGCTTTTCCACTGTTTGGAACGATCTCTCTGTTACAGTGTGTCTCTACATTCAATATTTGAAGAGACAAGATTTTTTTTGGTCTGACCTACACCTCACCAGACTCTTCTATTGTGTGGCCCGCGAGAGCTTAAAAAGCCTGGCTTAAAATATTACCTGGTAATATTTTTAGTGTATAAGTTGCTGGTATCAGCATTCTGCATACAAGCCCCTCTATTAGAATAAATTAATAAAACAATGCTGCCATCTAGTGGTTTTTACTTTGACCTACAGCTGTTTTTCCCCCAAAACTGTTTTTAGGGCAGAAATCATTTGGCGAAACCCAGACAGTGCGTTATCGGGTTTTCATAATCTGAAGAACAACCAGTAAAGATTACATATATTACTTAACTATGCTAATATCGGGCCGATAATATCGGTGGGGAATATTATCAGACATCCCTGGTTATTTTCTATATTGAAAATATGGCTTTACTTACTGTATAATATATATGCTATAGAATGATCTAACACAGCAAACAGTCTCACTCCTAAATTTCGATTGAACGAAAAAGATCAGGTGACAAACCAAGGACCTCGGCTTTAAGGAGTGGATCCTGTTTGTTTTTTTTTCTGTTGCCATTTCCTCGGTTTGAATGAGACGTTTGGGAAATATGTTGCACCAAATACCCTGCCAACACATTTGTGGGAAACGATAGACTGAACACACCGACTCTGTGGGTCTCTGACTATTAAATCTCACTTCCGCCATTGGAAGTCCATCTGCTGATGGGTTCCTTGTAGCTCTTTCTTTAAAGAACCTCCAAATAGCTGCTGCCCGTGGTTCCTCTCGTTCGCGCTCTGTGCACTTGAATGCCTGGAACTCGTTGCTGCGGTACTTCTCTGGAGAGCCTCGTGAGCTGCTCTTTTTTTCCATCAAAGGCCAGCTTTTTTTTTAATCTAGGATCAAGAATGATGGCATTCTGACAGAATAGTGTTATATTCCATTCAGTGGAAACTTTGTTTCCATGGTTGCACAGAGCAAATCTAATAACTGCTTCACTTTTCCTATGTTTACACGGTCACTATCTGCAGAGCCTTGCGCAGCATTATCATTTTGAAAGGTTGTGACAGCGGGGGGGCCGAGGGGGGTGTACAGTATATACCGTGAAGGTCAGTGTAGAAACAGAGCCTACGTCAAACATGACCAATCACGTGTAGATTTAAAAGAAAAGGAGAAAAAGCAAAGGTCATCCATACGAAGAGTTGGGTTGTTAGCACCTGATCACTGAATTTGCTGATGAAGCAAGCTTGCGTCGTAGCTCGCTGCGAGCTGAAGACACAGACACGGAGCGAGGTATTCAAGAGAAATGTTGGACAATGGCCACCGCCAACTAGAAAAAAAGGAACTATTATTAATTATTCATATTTAAAATGATAATAATTTCCTAAAGATGAAGTGTTTGTGTATTTTTTGTTTTTGTTTTTAAAATTTATCAAGCGGGCCAGATTAAACACCTCAGGGTGCCAGTTTGGGACCGCGGGCCGTATGTTTGACACCCCTGGTCTAAAGTCATTCCAGACAAGCTAGCCATGTCAAGGATTAAATACGGTCATATTAGGGAGGCACGGCGTACGCAGCTCCATTTCACCGTGTGTCAACATGAAGCCTTAACAATAAACATTCAAGCCAAGACTTGATCTTGGACTGAAATATCAGCGTCATAAAAACAGTCAATAGAAAGATTGACTTTTATATCCCCTGCAAATATATATCATTTATTATCCAACTGAATTCTGCAAACAGCCCGGCTGCCTCGGTTGCAGTGTGCACATTATCTGGAGAAAACGTGTTCTCAGAGCCAAAGGCCTCTCTGTATATTCCAGTTCACAGCCCAGTCTAATGAGGACACCCAGGGTGAATCCCCCATCTTAGTTACACACAAACACAAAGCCTATGTTCAATGACTGACTATGTGGGCGTGTGGGTGCATCACACTAAAAACAGAATTAACAAAGACCACAGGGATCATTATAAAAACCAGAACGTGTGCGGGAATTCTTTTCTTACCAGATCTACAAAAGCTCTCCCTCACATAGAGACGCTAACAATATTCCAACAATCGTTTCTATCTTGAAATGATCTAAAGCAGCTGACGCAACTGAGCACAACACAAGCTTTGGTTGTGTGTGCGTTAACACAACAACACAAGCTTTGGTTGTGTGTGCGTGAGCACATATATGTGTGATTAAATATTACATAAGATTATGTATATTTTAAAAACCTTAAAGTTTAAATTTCTCTCTGGACTTTGGTGTAAGATTGCATGTGGTTTGTTACGTTTTTTTAGAAACCTTGGAAGGCTGTTTACACCACGACTCTCCACTCATCCAGGGCAGGGGTTCTCAAACCCAGGTCCGTGGACTGGTACCGGTCCATAGGTCATTTGTTACTAGGCCACAGTGGTACACAATAAAAAACGTGGACTGGTACCGGTCCATAGGTCATTTGTTACCAGGCCACAGTGGTACACAATAAAAAAAAGATAAAGGAACCCCAGGGTTCACCTCCTGGGCAAGTTCGAATCCCGGTTAGGGTGGTTGGTACCTTCCAGTGGACTCACCACCTGCAGGAAAGTTTAGGGGAGTTGGTACGGTGCAGTGGGATTTGGGTGGCGACTGCTGCACCCGCGACCCGGTAACAAATAAGAAGAAAATGGATGGATGGATGGATGGATGGATGGATGAAAATATTAGGTCATCCAGACTCCGATACTAACAGAATAAAGTCTAAAAAATGCTTTGTTTTGAAAACGTAACGATCCTTCAATCAGTGCGGTGCTACTGGCCCCTACTGGCTGACCAGTCCTAGGTACAAAAAAGGAATGTGATCTGCCAATCCCAATACCTCGTACAACACAATCCAGGTTCCACGCTGGTGGAATGACCTAGCAAACGCTACTAGAACAGGGGCATCAAAAAGCTCGGAGAGACCCAGCTCTTCAGAGAGCACCTCTTGTCATAGCACTTTGCTCTGTAATTCCCTTCTCGTTCCGCACTTGTCTCCACTTCTGCACTCTCACCCTCTGGGAACCCCTCCTCCCGAACTACCTAACTGGTTTCCTTTCAAGAGTTCCTCTTTGTAACTTGACTGTTAGACCTCCTTTTGTAAGTCACTTTGGATCAAAGCATCTGCTAAATGCACCGATGTAAATGTTAGCTTGTGAGTTGTGAACGGTTAATGAGACTCAGAAGTCCAAAGAGTTGTTTAGGTCTCTAGTGGTTTAAATCGTTTTCCTCGTTGCCCAACTGACTGCCTGGTAATCTGTTGCCATACACAGTCAATACAGTTTTGTGTATAATGACTGCTATAGGTAGCTAATAGGTTTGCTAATATCTTAGCAAAAAAGGGTTTTTTAGCCAAAACATTAGCTAAATGCTATTTAAAAATTTAAAAGGTGAATATAGAAAGGTGAAATATTATCCAAAATAATAGCAAAAAAAAAAGCAAAAAATTATCTGGTGTATACAAGTGTAGTGGTAGTTATAACAAATATTATTTGTATCCAAGCTGATACCTTAATATATCTGTGAATCAGCAAATCTATCTTAATATTAGATATAATATTCCAGAACCTAAGCGTGAATGATGAAATAGTTTAAACTACATAAATATTATAAACAAAAAGCCTCATCAATTAAATTGTAATTTCTTGCCGTCATGCGGCGCCACAAAAGTTAATTCAAGAAAGGAGACATGGGTATAAATCCAGTTACCGCTTCCAGTGCTAAAAGAAAAAAAGGCGATAAGCTAGATATTGTTAACTGCCGACTGCACTCGGAGAGATTGAGTGGGCTGTCAGAAACTTTGAAAAAAAACATTTGTCCTGGAGCAGACTCAATGCCAAACGGTGACCTTTGTGATTAGGGCCTGTTTGTTGTTACAGCAGAGATTTAAAGAAGTTCTGCTGCACATTTGCAGTTTGAGTTTGTTTTTCTCTCATCTCTCGTGTGGGCTGGTGCGGACACGAGTGTACACGTAAGCCTCCTCCTACAAGAGTCTTCTGAACACTTTTACCGCTAAAAACTGTTCACTTCAGGTTTAAATGAGTTCAGATCTGCACGCTGTAGGTTTAGGGGGCGTATGAAACAGTTGTCCAGCGACTGAGTGGGCCGTCAACGAAAATGTGGAACATTTACACTTTGTCAACATCTCATCTCAGGGCATTTGCAACAAAAACAAAAACACTTTTGACCTTTCGACTGCTACTAAATCTACTTCTTTCGACTACTAACTTTAAATTGACTAGCATGGAATTTTTTAACTCTTCTCCGGCTATTCAGTAGTCAGACATACACAAAAGGGCTTCTTTGTGGTCTTGTTTCATGTGTTAAATTGTCTAAACAGAGGCCAAACAGGAACATCAATGAGGATCAGATCTGAGCACGGACTCTTCACACACGATATTTTGGCCAGGCAAACCCGATCTTGAATTTATAAACTGTATCTTGGCTACAAGAAAAAAATTAGGGATTTGCTCGTTTACAATCCGATACCTTCTTGTCTCATCTGTCTATCTATCCATCCATCCATCCATCCATCCATCCATCCATCTATCCATCTATCCCTTCAGGCTGTAGATTCTACATGACTCCATCTGTAAATCATACATTTGAACAACTGACTCCTACGATTCAGTTCGGAGATAGTTTAGATCTTTAAGATAGTGGGAACAGGCAGACCTTATAGTTCACATTTGGAAAAAAAAAAACATCAAAGAATCTGCAAAGTTTCATGGATATGTATTTTTCCTGTGTTTTTAGACCTTGAATTTAGACTTAGGTAGCTCTATGTTGACTAATGGATTGTGTGCTCTCAGCCTGTGCAGCCTCACGGAAATATAAGCCGTAGTTGTTAGGACTGCTACATATCTATTCAAATCTGAATATGTACACAGGACAGATTACTTAATACATAAGAAGTTTTACCATAATTATAAGGGAATTGCACACTGATAGCGTGATGTGAATCCACTCCTAATATATATTGACTTTTACGTACATATATGGACATACTCTGCATTGAAACTGACTGTTTTGTGTATTTGTGTGTATGTTTTCGAATGTGTGTGCTGGTGTAAATGTCAATGTATGTGTGCGTGCATACGTGTGTGTGTGTTTGTGAGACATTGATAGGTCCAGAACATCAGTCAGTCAATGGAGGTGCTGGACCTGAGGACATACAGGGACCTACAGTATATGAGGAACACGGAGACTCTGATGAAAGTGGTGGACGAAAAGTTGAAGGTGGCGTCGGAAAATCACCGTGGTATGAACCCAAGGGGCTTTCAGGTAAATGTTAGAGCTTAAAGTATTGAAATTAAAATTTGAATACAAGTACGTGCCCGCTCTTATGACTAAAAAGGGACTCTTTGACCTCTTCAAGTTAAAAGAGTTTCACCAAGTCCTTCAAGATGCATAAATTGTAATAGCTTTGCAGTTTGAAATGTGTTGTATTTGAAGTGTAATAATAGCTGCCAGCTGCTAATGCCTCAAGAAACGGTTCAGAGGCTGTGGTACTGTCAAAAAGACAGCACTCTGACAGCGAGTGTGAAGTGTTATTGTAGAACACCTGACACAGCACAATACCACGGTTGTTACAAGCTGTAGGCTGCAATCCGGCATTAGAGCAACTAGGCCGATTAAAAACTCCGAATAATTTGACTCAAATGAATAAAAAAATAAAATAAAATATGCTACAATTCTGGAGATAGTGTTATACAGGGGTCTCGGATTAACGTCCGACTTCCAAACCTATGATGCGACGTAAAGTAATTTTTGCGGTAAATCGAAATTCACATACTGTAAGTACCTATGTTACTCAGCTACGCTAACGCAGTGGTGGCATCGTAATCTAGGACATAAAAAAAACATCAGAAGAGTCCGACTTATGTTTGGGAGCCATAATGAAGGGCAACAAGTTCCAAAAAAACAACACAAACAAAAGAAAGTGAATGTCGCAAAATCTAATGTATTGTGTACAAACAGCGAATGTGAACAAAACTGTCTTCCGCGTATACGATGTTTGCTCCGCCTAACTAGACGGCGATTTTTCATGGTGGAACAACACTCTCTTTAACACGTTTATGGGAGATAAAAACGTAGCTACGTAACGCCATAGGTCGAGGACGTCGTAAACCGAGGACACCTTGTTGAGGGAGAATGAGAGACTTGGACATATAAAGTAAACACGTCTGTAATTTCATCTCATTCTTTGCTTGAAAAAGATAGTGAATGTAATTGACAAGTTAAAGCTGTCTGACAAGACGGAACAAAAGGAAGAACCCGAAAGAAGATCCATTGACAAAGTACACACTAAGCAGAAAGGAAGTTGTTGATGATTCACACAAACAACCTTTGAAGAAAGTTCCACTTAAACTATGTGATTACTGGGAAATGACTAAGAAATGTTTTTCAGTACGTGTAATTTTTCTCTTGTAAATGCATATTTATATTTTATGACCAATTTTGGAAGCCGGTTTATACAAATGTAATTTCTTTTGAAAAACAAAGTTGGTTCAAATTCTCCTGAATTATGAAACTTGGACAGTGCCGTAAGTGCTTTTGTTTATAACTATGTTTTGATGTCCGTTCCCATATTCGTTCAGCCGGCCTCCTTTGAACTCCTCTCTGACGCCTCTCAAATAACAGACGCATATATTCCCATTTATCGCCGCCTTATCTCCGCAGTCTCCCAACGCAACTGCCATTACCTGTAGGTCATTTTGTCTTCCTGTCAGTGGTCCGTCCTGCCCAGACGTTCTCCACATTCCTCACTCTCTGTACAGATAAAAATATACATGTTAGCAGGTTCTCAAAAGTATTTCAATTCGCAAGGGTATGGGTTGGGGGGAAGCGTGAAAACATTTTTGTGCCCAAGGGGGGGGGGCATGATAGAAAATAATTGTTTCTTTTTTTATTATTTCTTTCAGTAAGAAAATAAATCTGTTGCGGTCTGTTCAAATTCCATTTAATTCCATTTATGGTTAAAGCATCATCAGTACTAGACTGTTCAAGAAATGTTGATCCTGTTCAGCTAAAAAGTGAGACTGAGTATCCAATTTTGGCCCCTTGAGTGATTGAGTTTGACAAGCCAATCGAAGATTCAGCCCATGTGTCATTTTAATCCAGCTGAAAGTACAATGCTTTTCAATTTTTTATGCAAGAATCAGCTTGTCAAGAACAACGAGCAGCACTCTATTTCAGGGGTGTTCACATTTTTTGGCATGGGAGCTACTTTTCAAATAATCAGGCTTTCATTTTTAATTTACTAGTAGAAACTGAATAGATTTCATACATATTTATATACATATATATGCATATAAATATATATAAAATGATCCATTGCCTGGTACCGGTCCCTGGCCCATCCCTTGGGCACCACTATGATGCCCCTATTTGAGAGATTAAGCTAATGTGCTAAGCTAACTGTACGTACAGACCACCTAACAGGTTCTTCTGTTTACGTTTTTCCTTACAACAACATCCTCAGGAGTTGAAAGACAAGGTCAGCCAGCTGCTCCCACTGCTGCCTGTGCTGGAACAGTACAAGGCAGACACCAAGATGATTCTGCGTTTACGAGAGGAAGTCAGAAATCTGTCGGTGGTTCTGATGACCATCCAGGAGGAGATGGGAGCCTACGATTACGAGGAACTGCGACAGAGAGTCTTGCTGCTGGAGACAAGGCTCCACTCCTGCATGCAGAAACTAGGTACTGTAATTTAGAGCTAATGTTAGCATTAGCCCTGGAGCAGATCACTAAGTCTCCCCTGTGCATTCCAACTACAGTCGGGGCTCTGAAGCAGTAACGTGTAACTAGCCATGTTACAGGCACTGTTCGGAAAAAAAACATTTATTTAATTAAAAGTGAAAAAAATATTTCCGTGTAAATATCCCATGTTACAACGTGGACACCTGCGGCTTATAGAGAAGTGCAACTTACATATGTACAATTTGATTTTTCTTTTTAAATTTAGTGGGTGCGGCTTATATTCAAGTGCGCTAGGTAGGAATCCGGAAATTACGGCATATACAGTACCAATGTTCGCAATGGCTCTGAAGTACCTCCAGGTGTTAAATGCATTATTTCCTCCTTGAATCACCTCAAAAACGATCCTTCATTTACTATCAGCACTTTGACAATTATCCGTCTGCCAGCATCTCAGCCTGAGATGAATTAATAATGAAATGATCGTCTCTGCTGAAAACACAAGCCACACAGCGTCAGCATTTCCTCTCCCATTTCACAAATGTTGCAGTAAAACC
>NC_024323.1:2615633-2619681 GCF_000523025.1 Cynoglossus semilaevis | reverse complement strand
GTTTCGAGAAATTGAGTTCTGAAATTAAACACTGGAAACCTATTAAAAAAAAGTTCAAAAAGCGTTTGTGAAGTTATGTGCCAACATTTTTTAGATTCCTTGAATCAAATTTTATTGCGAAAGTTAGGTTTCTTTAAAGTTTTCAAAAACAGTGAGTCATAAATCCTTCAATCTTTACCCCGCAGGCTGTGGAAAACTCACTGGGGTCAGTAATCCCATCACAGTCCGAGCATCAGGATCAAGATTTGGCTCCTGGATGACGGATACTATGATCCCCAGCTCTGACAACAGGGTAAGTCCTTCTGTTTCTACTTACATCCCTCAAAGCTGAACTCTAGATTTTTTCTTACGCAGCCACAATAACCATGTGATCACTGTTCAGGATTCCTGGAGCTTGTTGGGTAAAAGGGGACATTCATTTACCCAAGAAATATTGGTGTGAGGCCTTTCCTCTAATTGGACCATAGCATTCCATGATGAAACAGACCAACAGTTGTTGATGGTTCAATAACCCATCACCTTTCCCAAAGATATGCTAGCAAAAACATATTTTACTAGAGTAAGAATTAGATTTGACAGAACCTTAAGTTGATTTGGGTCATTTAGGTGCTGTCGTTTTTAAACGGTATTCAGGAATTTGACCGAGTCAAACAACACAAATTCACACGTGAGCATCTCCAAATATCGTAATGTCTTCTGGCTAAACAATCGTGTGGCGATTTTTATTCCAAATTTGAATCGTGACAATGAAAAAGCTGCTGCGGAATTATGCTAGGATTATGCTACGATGTTGAGTCGGTGGTGAAGTGCTTCAATAAATGCATTCTAGAAGCTCAAGTTGAAGTCGGACAGAAAGATCGAATGGGTCTTGTGACCATTTACCTGGAGAACAACAATCACTGAGGCCTGAGTCGTAGACTGCCTGTACAGGGACTAGGATAGTTTTCTTGGCACTTGCAGGAAGTAAAAGGAAGTGGTGGCTTAGTGGTTAAGGAAGCGGACTTCGAGTCCACCAGCTGCCAAGTTAACACTGAGGTGCTCTGCGCATGGCACCGTTCCCACACTGCTCCCCGGGCGCTTAAAGCTGTCCACTGGTAATGGGTTAAAAGCAGAGGTCACATTTCATTGTGTGCAGTGGTGTGCTATGTCACAATGACAAGTAGTTCACTTTCCACTTTCTTACTTTCCACTTAAAGCCGAGGTCAGAGAGATGTCGAATAAGTACCCCTGCTCACTGGACTGCACAGTCCCCAAGCACTCTCCTGGAGATGTGACTAGGGTCAGTGGCTTTGGCTGGGTTAAAGGGCTAAAGGGGCTAGCAGCAGGAGGAAAACCGTCGCAGCATTGACAAATGGACACAAACAGAATGTCTTGGTCACAGACTTGGTGGAAAGTCAAGCACGGAGAACACACTAGAACACGATGCACCGGTTGATCAATGAACAATCTGGCCTGGTGGGTTTTGTTATTAATTTAGCGATTATTTCACTTCATATCATTTCAAGAGAGCGGGTAATAAACAGATTGAATGCAAGGCAAAGATTTGAAAACGGACATTACAGTTGGTCAAATTCCGTTCCTAGGGCGAAATGTATCTCAATTTTTGGAAGTCAGGATGCACATGCTGTCCATAAGTGCCTACGTCACTCAACCTACGCTAACACATCATGGTCTACGACAGGCGTGGGCAAACTTGTTGACTCGCAGGCTACAGCGTGTCTGAAAATTTGGGCATGGGGCCGGATCGGGAGCAGATAAATGGAGCGTTTCTATGAACTAAAACTTTTCTTTGCCATCTGTTGGGGAAATTCATTGCACGAAAAAGGCAGAAGTATAATGATAATTGAAATTAATAACATAAATTGGACAAGTTCAGTGGGCCATATGAAAAAGTCAAACGGGCCGCATTTGGCCCCTGGGCCGTAGTTTGCCCATGCCTGGTCTAGGATATAAAAACAAGTGTCTGACTTACGCCTGGACACCATAACGAAGGGCAAGAAGTTCCTATCAAAACATCACAAACGAAAGGAAGTGAATGTAGCACAATGTATGGCCAACGTAAACAAAGCTGTCGTCCACATATAACGCAGCATGACAATGTATTTCTCCATTTCTTTCGTCATTTCCCGCCCGTGTATTGACATGGTGTAATTTTGTAACACTTGTTAGTGGGAGAAAAAAAAAAATCTACTGAACACTCAGTGAGCGCAAAGATTTTTTTTTTTTTTTTTAATACAGCGCTAAAGAATCAAATGAATAGAGCACTAAAAGAGGATCAATTAAAATCTGGGCAGCACTTCAACCGAACCATTAAGGGAATCAGACGTGCGACGGGTAGAAAAGAAAAAAAAAAAGAGCTGCGTCAGTTGACAGATCCGCTGAGAGGGCTTTAGAAAAAAAAGATAAAGCTGCTACATGGATTGATTTTCGGTAAACATGGAGCAGAAAGGCCAAGAGACACGGACGTCTTTAACGAGTCACACACAAAGACGGAAGATCGATTGCTTGGAACACACGCACTCATACATGCATGGAAGGATTCAAGCCGGCAAACAAGGGACAGTTTCCTGTAATGAGGAGTTTTTGTTCAACACATGAGCACATCCTCCTGTGTTCTGATTCCCGAACGTGTCATCAAGTCTTTAAACTACTTTCCTACCAATTATTGAAAACATTGGAAAGCTTTGTTTGCTCCATTTATCACTCAGGGAAATTATACAAGCTGCTTGATAACTCTTGAATGACAGCAACACAAAGATAACACAAATAGCTACTTGCCAAAATAGCACTTTTATTCGGTTCTCACCGGGGTGCAACGATTGGTCGATGTTTTAAATAACAACTTAGCCGATGCCAATTCATTTCATCTTTTGTGCCATGTGAACATTTGACTGAATGAATGAAACAAAAACAACCTTTAATGTCAATTCTTTTATTTGACATTTAAGACGACCTCAATTCGCACCACGAAGTTCTTTTTCTGAAAAACAACTTTCGAAAGACCTTAGACCGCTGACTAATCAACGAAAATACTCTTTCAGTATTGTATTATATAAACTTTTTTTTTCTTTTTACCTTCATTGTCTAACAAAACTATTTTTGTGAAACGTAAAACTTGAAAATTGAAATATGTATGAAAACAAAAATGTTGAGCCATTTGGTAAATCAATGAAATGTAAAAGTACTATGTTTTCTTAGTAGTTTTATCAGTAAAAGTGTTGACATTAGGAAGCCTGTGCCGTGTGGTTCCCATGACAACGGTTCGGTCGGAGAAAGGTGGTTGGGAGTGTGTGTGCGTGAGGGCCGTGAAGCTGGAGCGAGAGAGAGAGAAAGAGCGAGAGAAAATATTTGTTGTTTTTGTTGTTTTGGCGTTGGCTACAGCCCGCAGTAGTCTGTGTACTCCTGGCTGATTAAACCCTGAGTCAGAAGCACTTTGCAGTACCATCATTTTGTGCTACAATATTTGTGACTGATTACACACTTGTATATAAATAATTCACCATTGGTGAATATCATCTTTATTTCCCAATGGCCGATGCACGAGGTAAACATCAGCCGATACCGATGTTAATCCGATGCATCGGTTCATCCCTAGTTCTGCACAATGCAATAACAATTTGAACTCCTTTCACGTCACAGCGGTTTTGCACGACGCGTACGGCTTCACGTGTTCGATTTGTGGTTCTTTTACCAGTCGATGTTAAAAGTTCTATGATCCCCATTAATTGTCTCACAACATTAAAAGAGAAACTAACCAAACCGAGGTATATAAATAAAACATTCATCAGTCATTTATAAATTGACCTGTTGTGACCCACATATGTATGTGGCCCATGTTTTTTCCCAAGAGCCAGTGGTTTGTCATCCCCAGCCAGTGGACACAGTTGGTATTTTTTTATGGAGTTTGCATCTATCCATCTATCTATCTATCTATCTGCTAACAATGCTAACAATGGTATCTATCTATCTATCTGCTAAAAATGCTAACAATGGTATCTATCTATCTATCTGCTAACAATGCTAACAATGGTATTTATCTATCTGCTAA
>NC_024323.1:2606530-2615531 GCF_000523025.1 Cynoglossus semilaevis | reverse complement strand
TATCTATCTATCTATCTATTTATCTATCTATCTGCTAACAATGCTAACAATGGTATCTATCTATCTATCTATATATCTATTATTGACCATAGGTCTTAGAATGGTTGATTGTCTCTATATGTAGCCCAGTGATGGACTAATGTAACGTCTAATGTCTGATGAATGCTGGTAACAACCATGAGTTATCAACCCTGATTATCCCGTAAAAGATGAATGAATTACTTTTTAATCCCTGGTTGCATTTTGGTTAGCTGCTGCTAATGTCTGATGAATGCTGGTAACAACTGGTTTCCAGCTGGTTGCATTTTGGTTAGCTGCTAATACTTTAACAACTCTTATGGTTGCTTCTCAAAATGTTTCTGCTCAGAGTTATTTATCACAGTCCCTGCAACCTGAGGATAATGAATTGTTGTTTTTATTATCTACGCCTGGAGGTTTTTATAGACCAGTGACCTGTCCCGAATGCTCCCGACCATTTATTTGGTGCCAGCTATCATCGATTCTGGATCCCCCGAAATCACACTTAACAAGATTAAGTAATTAAAGATAAACAAAATAACCTTCCAAAAATGCTTTTCTTCCCCTGTAGTCTTTAGTATGGTAATTCGCCCGAATATATATTGAACATGCACAATGATTTTTCCAAATTGTTTTAACAACAAGTTCTACTTTATTTCATCGGCTCATTCAGGAACTGATGTCTGGATAAAAGTTGGGACAGAGTCAGAATAAAAAGGTCATAAAGGTCAAGATTTGGCATGCTTGTTGTCCAGGTCTATATTTAAAGTCTAGATCAGGGGTTTCCAACCGTCGGTCATTTGGCACCGGGCCGCAGTGTGAGACAGTGAAAAAATGTACTTCAGTTTTACTAATTTACTTCATTCAAAAAGAATCCAGTCATATCCCTTTACTTGTTTCAAAACAAGAGGTCATTCAGACTCTGATACTAACAGAATAAAATTTAATGATCCTTCAAGGATGGCGCGGTATTGCTGGTCCGCATTAACGGCTGATACAGGCCGACCGGTCCTTGGTACAAAAAAGGTTGGGGACCACTGGTTTAGTACTGGGTTTGAATATAATGTGCTTTAAATGAAATGAGTGATTTTTTTTTTTCCTCACACAGGTGTGGTCCATGGATGGTTACTTCAAGGGTCGTCGAGTCCTGGAATACAGAACTATGAACGACTTCGTCAAGGGCCAGAACTTTGTACAACACCTGTTGCCTCATCCTTGGGCGGGAACTGGCCACGTGGTTTACAACGGCTCACTCTACTACAACAAGTACCAGAGCAACATCATCATCAAGTATCACTTCCGTTCTCGCAGCGTGCTCGTACAGCGAAGCCTGAGCGGTGCCGGGTACAACAACACCTTCCCCTATTCATGGGGCGGATCTTCAGATATTGACCTGATGGCGGATGAGAACGGGCTGTGGGCCGTTTACACCACTATCCCAAACGCCGGGAACATCGTCATCAGCCGTCTGGAGCCCCAGAGTCTGGAGGTTCTGCAGACGTGGGACACAGGATTCCCAAAGCGCAGCGCAGGGGAGTCCTTCATGATATGTGGCACGCTCTACGTCACCAACTCCCACCTGGCCGGGGCTAAAATCTACTTCGCGTACTACACCAACACGTCGACCTACGAGTACACAGACATTCCTTTCCACAATCAGTACTCCCACATCTCAATGATGGACTACAACCCAAGGGAGCGAGTCCTCTACACCTGGAACAACGGACACCAGGTGCTCTATAACGTCACACTGTTCCAGGTCATCAAGACTTCTGGAGACTGAGAACTCTCCGAGTGAAACCCTTAAATAATACTGTGTTTATTGTTCCGGGCTGGGGGGTAGATGCAGTAGTGATTGGGAAACGGAAGTCTGGGGTTGGGTGGTTAGGAAGGGCATCGGTGTACGGTACACAAATATTGACTTTAAAAAAAAAAAAGAAAAGAAAAGAAATTTTCATAGAGTGCTACTGTATTAATGACATCATTTTAATCACGCTGACCTACAAGTCGGCAAGGAATCAATGACTGACAAAGACACTCCTCTCCCCTTTTTTTCCTGTCTGTGAGTAAGCATGGTTCTTTACATTTGTGATGACAATAAATATCAGTCTTTACCATTATCGACTGTACTTGATTGCTACTCGTGTTCCAACGTGCTGTGAACTTGAAAAAAAAACAAAAACATAACGTCACGTTTATACGAATGTATGTAGTCCCTCTAGGTTTGTGCTTCTTTCAGCTGGAATCGTAATATCCATGAGTATTTATTCAATTTTTATAACATTTATACATTTTCAGTGTCTCCAGTGCTACAAGGAGACACGTGAAATGGCGAAAGACTCAGAAAACGACGCGGAAATTAATGTAGAATTTCATTCAAAATGTAGAGGTAGTCACTGAAATGTGAATAAACTCGTGGTTTTCTTTCTATAAATTAAAAGATATTTGGTGCCGTTTGTGCGACTGAACCGTGTCTGTGGCCGCTGATACCGAACCATAAAAGAAGACCTGATTATTTATGGTGCCCTATTGGGTTGGGATTTGTTGGGTGATGTATTTTCTGGGGCGGTCCGATATTAACTTTTTGCTGATATTCGATAAGCCAAACACTTAATTTCCGATTCCGATATCAACCGATACCGATAAAGCGGGCAGCGGTGGTCTGGTGGTTAAGGAATTTAAGTGCCGCTAGCTCACTAAAGTGAAGGTTAAAGTAGTGTTTCTCAATTATTTTCTCCACCCCCCAGGAAACAGAAGCCCACCCCCAATTGAAGCACAAATCACTTGGCAAAACAAAGGGATTGTGTTATCGGGTTTTCATGATCGAAGGAAAAAAAACGCTAACAATTCTTACGGATATTACATAATTTTACTCATATAATAACAGTCGGGCAATAACATCGGACACCCCTAGTATTTTCTTATCTAAACAAACAGCTCTATGATTTTGAGTGTTGCTGCCACCTAGTGACTGGAGGCTTGTTTACCTTTCAAGCAATACAGAATACGGTACACTTCTGTCCAGCACACAATATTTCACTGGAAGTCTGTAACGTTCAACCAACCCCCGCCCCTTTGGCACCTCACCGCGGCCCACTGGGGGGGGGTCCGCCTCAATATTTGAGAACTACTGATTTAACTGAAAATGTGCCTGACTTGCATGACCTGAACACGTCCGTGTATACCGTACATAGAGACCATTATTAAAAGTCTCAGCCAAATTAGCAGAAGCTCGGACTGACTCACACCCAACCTCCGCGTACTCTCCTGGCACCTCACCACACCCCCTAGGGGCCACCACTATTTGAGAACTACTGGGTTAATGGTTCTCTCACGATTATGTGAGAAAAAAAAACGGCAACGGAATAAAGGTTGCCGCAATACTTTCACGGATGGGCGCGGTACTATTTTAGGCTGTGATCTTGAAAAAAAAACCCAACTCAACTCTTTATTTATTTTTATTTTTTTAAACACTCCTTGTGACTTATTTGGCAAGGACATACAGAGATCTTGTGTTTGTAGCAGTTAAGTTCTCTGCGATGAACAAAAAGACAAGCTCAGCCGAGCTGAGTTCCAACTTGTAGAGCACAAGTGCAGAAGTGCTAAATAAATGAATACGGCGGAGCACCAGTAACTAGGACACCGAGATTAATCCATGATTATATATATGTATATTTATAAAAATTGAATTCATTCAAAAGCGGTGCACTGCACACATTTATTTTAAGTACTGCATATGTACTGCTAATGATCAAACAGCCACCAAGAGGGTTGGAAAGCCTGCCTCGCGCCCTGGCAGTGTATCCCTAATGGAACCTCCCGTGGCGACCAACTTTCCCTAATTCAACCATTAATTATTATCATTATTATATGATTGTTGAGCAGTCCTTATATAGCCAAAAGTAGATTATGTTCCATTGAAAGGAAGAAAATGAAATAAACAGCTTTATTAGTCAGTCTGATAAAATGTCCTTTTTTGCAACTTCAATTTTTTCTTTAAATTAGTTTTCCCCAAAAATAAAATCATATCGTAAGAGAAGCAACTTTTAAAACCAAAGTTAAAGTACACACTTATAACTACGGGGGGTTGTAAATACTGAGTAGACGATCTCTAGAGCTACATCAAACTTTACGTTTCTTTACATTTTTTTTTTTTATCTGTCCAATAAAACTGCATACTGTATGAAAAACTATATAAAAAAAAAAATTTTAAATTTCCTGCTACCGACATCAACAACAACAGGAAAGGAGCACGTAATAATGGGAAATAGAAAAACCCGAGTTTCATGGACTCTGATTTTGGAGATGAAAGCCTTCGTGGTAATTGTGACTCTGCTTTCATCTTGTTAGTAACGCAGCTGTGCTCTGAGAGTCGGGCACTTTCTGCAGAAATGTGCCGTGAAGTCAAATGCTGCTTAAATCCCAGTCCGTGTTAAATTTTTTACCTGAACTGTTAAAATATTGCAAACCTGGATTGGTTTTTGATGTTTCCTTGAAGCAAGAAGAAACTTTCAGTAACAGTAAGAGATGAAGATTTTTTTTTTTTTTTTTTTAAATCTGGCTTTAATTTCTGGCGACACCTTGGCGAGCCGACTCACACTGGATGACCTTTCTAACATCAGGGCGCTGTGTTGAAGGAAACCCTGATGAGCTGAAACACAGCAGCGGATGGCATTCAAAGCACAGCAGTTACACACCACCAAACCGAGGATCGCACGGCTAAAAATAGACAGATGGGAAGTTCATGGGAGTGTGGGAGAGGGAGCGTCTAAATGTTACAGGATTTGAAGAAAGCAGAGGTGGACTGGATGTAGGATTTGACTTTAATATTTAATTGAACTAAAGGTTAAGATTAAAATCTAAATCAGTTTCCAACTAGATATTGTCTAATATCTAAGATATTCAAATAAAAACATCATTCTGCCTCCTGTACTGTAACATCGACCATCTCCGCCATCTGTCATCCACCCAAAGCGTTTTCCCGGCTGCTCCATCTCTCCCAACATCCACATCTCTCATCATCACACAGCGACTCGTTCATTATCTACCGCTTATTAGTTTGCACGGTCAGGCGGTGGCGGTGTAAAAGGACAGGGGGGAGGGGTACAGACTGGACGGATGGACAGTCCATCACAAGGCCACATATAGAGACAAAGACCATTGTTGATCACATGCAGACCCATGGTCGATTCAGAAGGACTGACCTAGTCCGCTAATGAGCATGTTTTGGGCTGTATATCCAATAATACTATCCAATAATTCTACACTGCCCATATACTGAGAACTTCTCCAATATATGCACTAAAAACCAATTTATTTGTTCCCCCAGTTTTCTATTTAAATTAGAACTATGTATACTTAGTATACCACATATCTACAGTATGTATGTATGTGTATATATAGGCCAAATAAGTACGTATAATTATAATAATAGTTGTTATGTGAACAAGTATATAAATAGTTTAAATATATATACACGGTATAAATAGTTAAATAATTCAATTTATTAAACAGTTTTGTCCAGTCTGGACATTATAAACAGCAATGTTCAATTTTCTGAATCGATTTATAATCGTTAACTAATTACATAATTTAATCGAATCACTTATTCGTTCCACTATGGGGAAGTCTCAAGACTCTGCAACTGACACAGGTGGCCACACGGGGCGCCATTGAGTATATCAAATCCAGGAATCTCTTCCTGCAAGGCAGGCATGCTAAGCGCTACACTATGAACCAATCGCGACGCATCAATAAAAAAAAACATTATTTCCTCCTCCCCTTTTTTATTGCCGGCGTGACAGAGCTCCGCCTCAGTCAACTCAACGGTAACATAAAGTAAAGGTAATTAAATGCAGTCACTTCAGCCCCACCAGGAACATGCACGCCGCGCTGCATTATTATGCAAATTGAAAAATGAAAAAAAAAAAAAAAAGAGCTGTGATTATGGTGCTTTACTTATCAGGTATTAAATTAATTTTCAGCAGGGGCTGCTGAGTTAGAGTTTCTAGTCCCTCTCCTATCACCGAGCATGTTAATGAGCTTTTATCAGTTTTGCATTCAGAGCAGGACAGAGGCGACGGGAAATGCTGGCACAGTTGTCTCCTCACACACACACACGCACGCAGGGTCGTCCATCACCCTCAGTAAGCCAGGGACACCGAGGGGGAGCGGGGTCTCCATCTCATCAGGTCGTGCTGCATTTGCGACGCCGCACTGGGATTGAAACGCTCAGGTTATTGCAGCAACGGCAACAGGTGATGACATATGGCGTCCTCAAAACTGCCGCAGTCTCCGGAGACACAAAGCTGTCCAAGCAATAAGCAACAATTCAGTGGCAACAACACAAGAACACCAGGTTCGACTTCCAGGAAACTGACACTTCGCACTAAAATCATTTTTATTGTTTATTTAAATTCCAACGCGCTGACTAAGATGCTCGTATTTTTCCGACGAAATTTCCAATTTTCATTATCGGACAAGTAGCGCAGGTTTTTAGGGGTTTTTTTTTTTTGGAGATCACCAGATGGAGGGCAAATTAGCCTTTCCTGTAAGTCTTCTCCAATATCCAGTGTCCTGCAAAGTGATAACTCTTATTTCTCACACAGCGTCTCCGTCCTCCGAGGCATACATTTTGGTGGTCCCCACTGTATAGTTGGCCGCACTCCCCGATATGAGCAGTGTCGCGAAAAGACCCCGCTAAAACACTCTGGCCGAATCTGAGGCTCAGCTGATAAGAACGAGGTTGAGGAGGTCAGTGTGCGCTCCGTGTTGAGACATCACTGCCGGCCATTTCAATTTCCTTAAGGACGCAGCAGGTCAGAAAGCAATCAGTACATTTCATACCACAGCCAGACTCCTATTGCCTTTTCCCCAAACTCGAAAAAGAGATAGCAGCAGCAAGGGAGAAAATCTTAGGTAAAGAGAAAGTATAGCTGTGGAAACTTCGGAGGTTATCAAAGCAGTAGCGGAAAACATTATATAGAAGTACAGTATGTAGCAGAGACAATATTGTCCCAGAATACTATAGTGTTATCCAAAAACTCTAAAGGTAGCGAAAATATGAGATTGTTCAGGTCAGAGTTGCAAAATGTTGGCACTAGTGTAGAGGTAGCAGAGAAACGTTGCCCTTAAGATGATAAATGCTAATGCTAAAAATTGACGTCTAAGCTTAGAAAGAACAAGCCTATGAAAAACAAAATTTTACATAAAAATGCTAAAATTCTAAGAGTGATTACAATTGAGATTAGGGACGTACCGAATATTCGGCCACCTAAAATTTTCATCCGAAAATGGCCCAAAAGCGCATTGTCGGTTTTCAGCCGAAATGTTTTATTACCAAAACAAAACAGCCGAAACAGGAAGTCATGATGACGCAAGCAAAAAACCGCAGCTTGCGCTTTTCTGAAAATGCCGACATGTCTGCGATGTGGACGTATGTCAATATATCTGAGAAAGACCCACGGATAGCGATTAGCAAAACCTCCCTAATTGGGATTTTACTAGGAACAGAAGCCTCAACGCAGCGATAGCATGACTTGTTAGTCATGCTTTAAAAAAAAAAAAAAGATAAAAAAATAAATAAAAAAATTACAGTTAGCCATTTGCTAAAAATAGCCCAAAAGGTTGGGAAAAAATGTGGAAGAAAAAAAATAAAGAAATATTGTTCATTGTTGACAAGGAAATGACCAAATAAAAAATAAATACAAGTAAGGCATTGTTTGCTAAATCAAACAGAAAATTATAACTTTTACCAAGATTTGAAAAATATCAGCCAAGAACTAGTTCAGTGTTAGCGACATGATCAAATTAGCCAATTGACAACTTACATTTCGCAAATCAGACCAAATTTATCAAATTCAACAAAACATTTTTTATATTTTTACCTTCGATTACTTTATTTGGAGTTAAGTAGCATCTAAGTAGCATCTTTTGTGCGACTATGCTAACTGTAGCTTGCAGAAAACAAAGCTAACTACGACTGTTGCTGTGTCACGTTTGAGCTGGCAGCCCCGAGACGTCGGAGCAGCTGCAGCGTTTGGTTGACTTTGTGTCCAACAACTGAGTGCTGCAATCTGGCAACATTGTTGCTGATGTTTCTATAGGTTTACGTTTTAATATCTGATGCTCTCTCTCTCTCTCTCTCAAATGAGTGCGGGGAGCGAACTCTGCCAGAGTTCTTTTCCCAGAGACCAACACGGCCAACTTTAAGATGTCCTTGATGGCTCTTATCTTCTGCGGCCAACAGATTTCTCTGAGGGCCAGGAAACTGTCGCAGGATATTACTGGTGCTCGGGCCTGAATGTAGGACACAGTCACAAGAGACAGATGGCTGAATCAGTGATTCAAAGACAGAAGGGACAGTTTAAATGGCAGGTGAGGGGAAATGATTCAGATAATGCTAACACTGATCCAGATAATCCTAACATTCAGTAGTTAAAAAAAACTTGATGGACAATTGGGTTTACAAAACACCTGTACACCTGTGTAAGTGACCGTTAGCAGTTATTTGTGTCCTTGTCTCCTTGAAAAGTGCTTTAAAAATCACAAGGGAAAGATTAGGCGTAGGCAAACTATGGCCCGAGGGCCGGATGCGGACCATTTGGCTTTTTAATCTGGCCCGCCCAACTTGTCCAAATTATGTTTAGAATTTATATTATAATGACATGTCTACCTTTTCCCTGCAATGCCCGCATTTCTCCAATAGATGGTGTAATAAAGGCTTTAATATAATATAATAATAAAGGCCCAGGATTTGATCGAATCCTGGTCAGGGCCGTTGGCACCTTCCAGTGGACTCACCCGTTAGGGTGGCGGTCGTGGAGACTGCTGCCCCCGCGACCCAGTAACGGGTAAGCGGACAAAAATGGATGGATGGATGGATGGATGGATGGATGGATGTGATTTATCTTAGTTCACACAAACGTTCCAACTATCGGCTCCTGACCCAGCCCGCCCGTTGAATTTTAGTAGCCATTGTGGC
>NC_024323.1:2582030-2599431 GCF_000523025.1 Cynoglossus semilaevis | reverse complement strand
TTTTAGGGGTTTTTTTTTTTTGGAGATCACCAGATGGAGGGCAAATTAGCCTTTCCTGTAAGTCTTCTCCAATATCCAGTGTCCTGCAAAGTGATAACTCTTATTTCTCACACAGCGTCTCCGTCCTCCGAGGCATACATTTTGGTGGTCCCCACTGTATAGTTGGCCGCACTCCCCGATATGAGCAGTGTCGCGAAAAGACCCCGCTAAAACACTCTGGCCGAATCTGAGGCTCAGCTGATAAGAACGAGGTTGAGGAGGTCAGTGTGCGCTCCGTGTTGAGACATCACTGCCGGCCATTTCAATTTCCTTAAGGACGCAGCAGGTCAGAAAGCAATCAGTACATTTCATACCACAGCCAGACTCCTATTGCCTTTTCCCCAAACTCGAAAAAGAGATAGCAGCAGCAAGGGAGAAAATCTTAGGTAAAGAGAAAGTATAGCTGTGGAAACTTCGGAGGTTATCAAAGCAGTAGCGGAAAACATTATATAGAAGTACAGTATGTAGCAGAGACAATATTGTCCCAGAATACTATAGTGTTATCCAAAAACTCTAAAGGTAGCGAAAATATGAGATTGTTCAGGTCAGAGTTGCAAAATGTTGGCACTAGTGTAGAGGTAGCAGAGAAACGTTGCCCTTAAGATGCTAAATGCTAATGCTAAAAATTGACATCTAAGCTTAAAAAAGAATAAGCCTATGAAAATTTTAAATAAAAATTCTAAGAGTGATTACAATTGAGATTAGGGATGTACCGAATATTCGACCACCTAAAATTTTCATCCGAAAATGGCCCAAAAGCGCATTGTCGGTTTTCAGCCGAAATGTTTTATTACCAAAACAAAACAGCCGAAACAGGAAGTCATGATGACGCAAGCAAAAAACCGCAGCTTGCGCTTTTCTGAAAATGCCGACATGTCTGCGATGTGGACGTATGTCAATATATCTGAGAAAGACCCACGGATAGCGATTAGCAAAACCTCCCTAATTGGGATTTTACTAGGAACAGAAGCCTCAACGCAGCGATAGCATGACTTGTTAGTCATGCTTTAAAAAAAAAAAAAAGATAAAAAAATAAATAAAAAAATTACAGTTAGCCATTTGCTAAAAATAGCCCAAAAGGTTGGGAAAAAATGTGGAAGAAAAAAAATAAAGAAATATTGTTCATTGTTGACAAGGAAATGACCAAATAAAAAATAAATACAAGTAAGGCATTGTTTGCTAAATCAAACAGAAAATTATAACTTTTACCAAGATTTGAAAAATATCAGCCAAGAACTAGTTCAGTGTTAGCGACATGATCAAATTAGCCAATTGACAACTTACATTTCGCAAATCAGACCAAATTTATCAAATTCAACAAAACATTTTTTATATTTTTACCTTCGATTACTTTATTTGGAGTTAAGTAGCATCTAAGTAGCATCTTTTGTGCGACTATGCTAACTGTAGCTTGCAGAAAACAAAGCTAACTACGACTGTTGCTGTGTCACGTTTGAGCTGGCAGCCCCGAGACGTCGGAGCAGCTGCAGCGTTTGGTTGACTTTGTGTCCAACAACTGAGTGCTGCAATCTGGCAACATTGTTGCTGATGTTTCTATAGGTTTACGTTTTAATATCTGATGCTCTCTCTCTCTCTCTCTCAAATGAGTGCGGGGAGCGAACTCTGCCAGAGTTCTTTTCCCAGAGACCAACACGGCCAACTTTAAGATGTCCTTGATGGCTCTTATCTTCTGCGGCCAACAGATTTCTCTGAGGGCCAGGAAACTGTCGCAGGATATTACTGGTGCTCGGGCCTGAATGTAGGACACAGTCACAAGAGACAGATGGCTGAATCAGTGATTCAAAGACAGAAGGGACAGTTTAAATGGCAGGTGAGGGGAAATGATTCAGATAATGCTAACACTGATCCAGATAATCCTAACATTCAGTAGTTAAAAAAAACTTGATGGACAATTGGGTTTACAAAACACCTGTACACCTGTGTAAGTGACCGTTAGCAGTTATTTGTGTCCTTGTCTCCTTGAAAAGTGCTTTAAAAATCACAAGGGAAAGATTAGGCGTAGGCAAACTATGGCCCGAGGGCCGGATGCGGACCAGGGCCCATTTGGCTTTTTAATCTGGCCCTCCAAACTTGTCCAAATTATGTCAATAATTTATATTATAATGACATGTCTACCTTTTCCCTGCAATGCCCGCATTTCTCCAATAGATGGTGTAATAAAGGCTTTAATATAATATAATAATAAAGGCCCAGGATTTGATCGAATCCTGGTCAGGGCCGTTGGCACCTTCCAGTGGACTCACCCGTTAGGGTGGCGGTCGTGGAGACTGCTGCCCCCGCGACCCAGTAACGGGTAAGCGGACAAAAATGGATGGATGGATGGATGGATGGATGGATGGATGTGATTTATCTTAGTTCACACAAACGTTCCAACTATCGGCTCCTGACCCAGCCCGCCTGTTGAATTTTAGAAGCCATTGTGGCCCGCGACTCGAAAACTTTGCCTACCGCTGGGGAAGAGATTACGGATACTACTCAAGTACTATTCATAACCTTAACCGGGACATCAAAAACTACAGTCTTAAATACACAAAACGCACTAATCTAAACACGATGGCAGGAAGTTAAGACTGAAATGTTACATCATTCTGATCAAAATTCATCTAATGTAGCACACATGCAAATTAGCAGGCTAAGGTTTTAGTTGAACCAGTACACATATATCCAAGGGATTAAACAGGGAGTCAGCGGAATGAGCTAGAGGAAATCAGACATCACTTCCACCTACGGATTCGCCAAACGCTTCAACGCTCAAACAAACACTGAGACACTGCCTGCTACAAGGCAGGATGGGGACCACCGGTTAAAGCGTTAGGCTTCTGGTTGGAGGATTACTGGTTGAAACAGAGAGAAAGATGTAGTAAATAAAATGGCGCTACCTCTTAGCCCAAAAATCCTGTTGCTGAGCCTTGTTAGCTAGGGTGTACCCCAGGCTGTTTACAACAGAAATAAAAGTTTTCAATAATCCTTTGGTAAGGGTTTTATAACATTATGGGTGTCGGGAGAAAATAAATAAAAATAGGTAAGTGGAGTAGCTGACTCTGGCAAAAGTGTAAAAGCAGGAAGTTTCATTTTAATACCAGCTCCCAGTCGTTGCCTACACCGACAGCATATGTTTGAGGGGGGAAAAATATCCCTGAACATATTAAGTTGAAATGTTTTTAGCATATAGCCGTGCTTCTGCAGCGCCAACATTTATAATGGCTGTTCTTTTATTTATTCGTCTTCCAACACTCAGTCTTGTCTCTGGTTGTCATGGGAGCTGGGCGAGAACTGGGTTAAGTTAAAAATGGGGCAAAACAACTGTATAGACTGAGGCGCAGCAGCTAACTGCTATCTCTGAGTCTATAGCGTTATCTTTAACGAGTGCTAATTAAGGAATGGCCGGGTACAACGGAAATAGGATATCCACGTTGGGACATTTAGTTCACCAGGATCCTGATCGGAGTAGTCATCGAAGTATTTTCATACTGTACTGTACACAAATGTGTATCAGTATCAGAAAAAAATGAACTTTTTTTTTTTTCAATGAGTCTAAGGCAGCGGTGTCGAACTCATTTCCACCAGGGGGCCACATCATCTATACAGTTCCACTTGAAGGGCCGGTTGTAAATGTCAGACTGTATAGATCGGGGTCCCCAAACCGCGGTCTGCGGACCAGTACCAGTCGATAGGTCATTTGACAGTACCAGTCCATAGGCCATTTGGTACTGGGCTACTTTGGAACACAGTGAAAAAAAAATGAAAAAAATGTATTTAATTTTTACTAATTTCTAATTTACTAATTTTTACTAATTTACTAATTTTACATTCAAAGAAAATCCAGTCATATCCATTTACTTTCTTTATTTAAAGATAATCTGGCAATAACAGGTGGCACCGGCTGAAAAAAGGTCAGGGACCACTGTTATAGATGTAAATAACAGACTAATACATGTTTCTACAATAGATTATTATTTATTCAAGCTGCAAATATTGTTCATTGTTGTGTAATAAACAAAAACTTTTTGTTTTCTCAGGTTGAGAAACTCTGCTGCATGAACTTTACTAAATGCTTGTTAAGCTCCCGCGGGCCACACGAAACGGCTTGGCGGGCCACAATTGGCCCCCGGGCCTTGAGTTTGACACATATGGTCTAAGGTAATGATCAGTGATCTCTAATCCTGTACAAGACACAAACTCAACTTCAGTGTTGTCGTAGGAACCATCCATAACATCATCAAAACTGCATTCATTTCCAAAGTATTACTTGTCACAGCCAATTACAACCATTCTTGATAGCTGAATTTCTAATGCTATATTTATTTATTTATTTATTTTTGTTGTTGTGAGGCCTGAATTTGAGCAAAGCAAGTACAAGAAAGTTTTTGAGAAGCTGCGAAGGCTCCTTATTACACAACCATAACACAAGCTTGAAAGTGAGTCCAAGTGTGCTTAAAATAGCTTCAAATGCCAGCACAGGCATCAGGCATGGATGACTCATGCAGTTCTATAACAGATGTAACTTTGTTCCAAACAACTCTGCTCTGACTCAACACTGCTAGAAGAGACACCAACATATAGATTTGAAATGCTCTTTGATCATATAGACCTGTGGTCTCCAACCCCCGGGACGCGGACCAGCACCGGTCCGTGAGTCAGTCGGTTCCGGGCCGCATAGGATGAATGTATAAGTAACATTATTTTCTTGTTATTTATTATCTGATTCTTAACGATGTTTTTATTTTGAAAAATTACTGAATTCTCTCCACCGCATTTCAAGATGCTAGCCTCGGTCACATGTCTTGTACATTGCTCTGTGTAATAATAAATTAATTTTTCAGGAAACTCAGCGACATGGACCGTATTATAAGGCTTTCTAAGCTCCCACGGGCCACACAAAATGACTTGTCGGGCCGCATTTGGCCCCACGAGCCTCGAGTTTGACACGTGATCTGGAAATACCAAACTTTTCAGGAAAACATATTCGATATGTTGCCACTCTACTTCTAACCTGTAGCATCGAAATGTGCAACACAAGACCTGGATTCTCTTTCCGTATCGATCTTCCTGCACCTCTCCACATGAAGCCACACATTCAAAGGTCCAGAGGAAGGTTTTTGCGTCCAATGTATTCCGTCCAACTGTGATACTCTTCACTACTTCCCCAAGAGTGATGCTTGCACTTTTTCTTTAATTATAAAGAGCTGCACTGCTCTTGTTGTAGCCACTTCTCCTAAAAGCTGCACCAGGACTAATTTACGACCTAAGCGGAAGGAGACAGGAACAGGAATGGATGAGAAAGTGCCTCGTCTGTTAGTGTGTGTGTGTGTGTGTTTGTGGGGAAGGGGGTTTATATGTATGTGTTAAATCTGTTGTTGTTGCTTGAATTTTTTTTCTATTTTGATCTTGTGTTGTCTTTTCTTGTGAGCTGTATTTTATCATGTTTTCTTGTCTTTTGGGGGGATTCAATTTCAAATCAATCAATCTATCTATCTATCCATCCATCAAAATTAAGTTTCTCAATTTTGGAAGCAAATTTGATGCTTTGAATTTAGGGAAGTCCGATACTAAGTTTTTGCAGATACTGTCCAAACACTTAATTTCCAATTCCGATATCAATGCATACTGATATAGGCTTGGTAATATTTGTTCATTTATCTGTACACTGTATAACTATGGAATTAATTAAATGAGCTGCAATGCTGCCATCTAGTGACTTTCACTTTAATACACAACATTTATCCCCAAAACTATTTTAGAGCACACAGCTTGAAATTTGGCAAATCCCAGGCATTGCGTTAACAATCCCTACAGATATTACTTTACATGCTAATATCGGGGCGAATAATATCGGTCGGCCGATATTATCGGCCATCCCTATTTGAAATAGCTATTTATGCTGTTGGTGGATTACTTCAGGAATTTTGTTGGCTAACTTTTAGCATGCTTTCTTAAATGAATCTAAATGTAGTTATTGTCTACTTATCAAATCATACATAACTAAAACATCTCTAAATAACTCACAGCCAACAACTTGATTATTAAAAAAAAATCATCAGCAATAAATATTTCTGTTGATTTTCAAAAGGAATTCTTTATCATTTTTGTCTCATCTCCTCCAAGTTAACAATTATTCCATAAATCATTTAACTTCTGATTGCATGGGTTTCATATTTCATATTTAGTATTTCGTAATCAAACAAGCACGGCAGATAAGTTCCCCCGACACCGCTGTTGATCAAAGTTTTAAAACCAGGCACAAAGAGAGAAGTGCAAACATGACGCTAATTATTCGGCTTTGAGAAAGAAATCTATACGCCGATGAAAAAGACTGGGGTGAGCAGCCGCGAGAAGAAGAGCGACTGATGAAATGATTGGAGCATTTAGAAGAGAGAAGAAGCCAGTGATGTGCTTATCATCACGTGGCTTGTCTGCTGATTCGCAGCGATTTGGAAAACAAGGAGCTTTCAGAAGACCACACTTAGCTAGCAGTTACGCAACAAGCGCCATTTTGTGAATCCGAAGTCTCTATCAGAGAGGAAAGACAGAGGTGGATTTCTAAGTTTATTTTTATACTTCATGTACACTTTGGGTAAAAATATGGAGTCACCTTACATTGTGTAAAAACCAAGTCATGTTTTTTGTTTTGACTCATGCATTAATGAAAAATACACAAAGTTCTAAAATGAACAGTATTGGTCATGGGTTTTAGTATGTGTTTAAGTATATGTTATAAATTCCCAATGAGAATATTTTTAGTCAGGCATCTGCTTTCAGTTTTGTTAAAGAGGTCCTCGCAAAGTTCGAGGGAGAGTTGTTGTCTGTGCGTATTGGTTCGTATAGATGCTTCTGAGAGTTCGATAAAAGTTGGAACGTCATCAGTGTCTGACTCTTCTTTTACCGCAATACTCTCATGGGACGCAAAATATTCTTGCCACTCGCGGACTCTCCAATAGTATTGACGTCAGTACCGGTATTGACAAAAAAGTAACCGGTAGCATATCGAATCAAAACGTCTGGTTTTCGCCAACATCTTAAACCGAACTCCATACTATTAATCTTGCAGTAGATTATTAGAAAACCCGAAAAATGAGTTTTCAAAGTTACAAGTAAGCAAATTTTTGCAAGTTTTTCCTCGAGGATACGAGACCAAACCAACAGTTGAACTCACGTGTAGCTCGAGTTCCGCAAATAAGATACATGGAAAAATATTTACCATACATGACGTTTGGTCTGTATCGTCGAAACTGTTCAACCATGAACATCAACAGTTGTATCGTCGAAACTGTTCAACCATGAATATGTACAGTAAAAAAATCTAATCCATATAATGACTAATAAATACACAGTTTTTGTAATGTAATACCCCCCATTCCATGTTCATTTATTAAATAACAAGATTTCACCTCAACGGAGAAAATGCTGATGTGACAAATCTGTGAAACCTCATTACAGCCTACATGGACTCTCTCTATTTTTAGCCTTTAACGTTATTCCTACATTCTTCTGAACCTCTGAAGCATGTGGGATGCAGCGCGATAAGGATTATGTAGATCAGCACGTTAAAAAAAAAAAAAAAGAAAATTAAAAAATGAAAACCACAGAGAGTCAGTCACCAGAAGTGCACAGCAGTGGGTGACTCCTTGATGATCACTTCCCCTCGAAGGAGGAATCTCAAGGGCTTCATTATCAGACTTCAACACCCAACTATCCATGCAGGGAAAAGGAAGTACACGGTAAAGGTTCTTCATATCTCACCCCAGACGACCCCTGATCCTTCTCCCTGTCATCCTCTCCTCACTGGCAGGTTTGCTTCTTGACATGTTCCCTCACTTCTTCATGACCTTCTCTCACATCGTCTGACTTATTTGCTCGCTAATGTTGCTTTGAAGCGGGCAGAAAATACAAAAAGGAAAAATAAAAAAAGAACCAGGCCTTGGGGGGGGCAGCAAAGTTATATGACTCACAAAGGACTTGTCAATCTAATGAAAGAACAGAACCCTGGCTGAGCTTCAACAACACAACTTCAAACAATTTCTGCCATCGCTCACTCTTCCTTCAATCTTCCAGCACTTTAAAACCAGTGTCTGACATCGGCTGACGGGTTCCACGGCGAGGAGTTGTGCAGATGCGCTTGTGTTTTTACAGTACATCTGAACGTCCACTTGTAAAATGCTGCTTACAACCCCGGAAACAGTTTAATTTTTCCAAGTTGTGCATTGCCCTGACCTCCAATGGTGAGGATTTCAAAAGCAGTTCAGTCCGAGCTTCTGCTAATTTGGCACCCCCCCCGGTGGGCTGTGGTGAGGTGCCATGGGGACGGGGGGTTGGTTGCATGTGAGAGACTTCCAATGGAATATGGCACACTGGATGGAAAAGTGCCATTGCTGTAATGCTTGAGCCTCCAGTCACTTGGTGGCAGCAACTCATACGGTGGTTTGTACTAGGGATGTCCAATAATATCGACCGACCAATATTATCAACCTGATATTAGCTTAATTATACAATATCGGTTATCTATCGATGTCCAATAATATCGACCGACCGATATTATCAACCCGATATTAATTAATTATGTAATATCGGTAGTAATCGTTATCAATCTTTCCTCCGATAATGAAAACCCGATAACGCAATGCTTGGGTTTCCCCAAATATGCCGGAATCGCTTTAAAAATGTATTTAGTAGAGATGATGCTAATTTGTGGAATGTCTTTAGTGGGGCATCATAATAAAATGTGGTAATTCCTAAAGAGAAGATACAGTATGTGATGTGACTTAAAAAAAAGACTATTACAAAATTTGTTTCGGAGAAAAACGGCTGCACGTATCGGTATTTGTTGATATCAGAATCGGAAATTAAGCATTTGGACAATATCAGGAAAAAGCTAAAAACGGACATTCCTAGACTGTACAGATAAGAAAATACATTTCAGGTTCTCAATAGTATTTCAATTCAGGGGGGCGTGAAAAAAAAAATGATATCCCTTAGGGGGGCCATGACAGAAAATCATTGAGAACCACCGAGTTAAATACATCAGTCTCAGGTCAGGTCACTATACGGTTATTTAGAGAGCTGCCATCTTAATGGACTCGCACACAGAATCTACCTGCGCCAGTTAAAACAAACACGAATTCTAGCCACTCCTACTTCGGTTCGTAGATATGCACGTATTCATACCACGCAGGGCACGTACAGTAAACCACGATCTGTTCATCTGTGGCTCAGGGGACTGACCGCATTTAATTAACCGTCCCAGCTGCCCTGCTTCCTTCATGCACATTAGCGGTTTTGCTTGACTGCACGCCACTTCCTCACCATAAATACATGTGTATATAAATTAATTAAAAAGTATATATAACAACATAAATGTAACAATATATGTATGTATATACGTATGTATATACAGGTATGTATATATATACATATATACATACGGTACATGTACATATATAAACGTATACATATATACATACATATACATACACATATATGCATATAAATATACACACATATACATATATACACACATATACATACATATATACACATATATACATATATACACACATACATATATACACATATATACATATACAGACACATATACACACATATATACATATACACATACATATAGAGTATAGATACATATATACATATACATATATAGATACATATATACATATATATATATCCACATACTTTTAATATCACATATCTGTAAAAATGCAGTGAGGGTTATCAACATAGCCTTAAAAGTCACAAAGGAATCATTTAGTAGCACTTGCTCGGCTAAGCTCCGTCAAGATAAGATCAACTAGAAATCTCAGTGTTTAATCAACGTGTGTTTATCTACATATCCAAATTTGCTACATTACGCCAAATCCGAAGAATGTCTCTTAACACTTCTGATCTGCTCTAAGGAGATCAGGATCCCCGGAGCGTGACAAATCTACAGATGAAGAGGCACAAACAGGAAACACACACAAAAAAACCCATCTCTTCCAGACACATCATTACAGTCCTCTTCTAAGCTGTGCAAACTTTTTGATAAAATCTCTGTAGAAATTTCTTGGGAAATTGCATCAGACTCAGGTCAACATTGCTATCCATCCATCCATCCATTTTCATCCGCTTATTCGTTACTCGGTCGTGGGGACAGCAGTCTCCATGACCACCACCCAAGTCACACTGCACCGTACCCACCCCCCTGAACCTTCCTGTGGGTGGTGAGTCCACTGGAAGGTACCAACCGCCCTAACCGGGATTAGATCTTGTCCAGGAGGTGAATCCTGGGGTTGGTCAGCATTGCCTTGACCTTAATATAAGGTAATAATATAATATAATACAAATTGTTTTTTTAACCTGGGGTCGTGACCCCACATTGGGTCACCTTCCGGTCAAATGCGGTAACTTGAAAAATCTAGTCATTGATTTTTTATTTTTTCAACTTCATTTGTTTTTCTTTAAAATTATGATTAAAAACACGACCACACAAAGTGCACAGAAATGACAGAAGTAAGCAACGAAAAAAGGCGTCATCCTGTGACAATTAGGACACAGTAATCACTCTAATCTATGTGAGGAGCACAGCGGTGCTTTCCTTAAAGCCCTCTTCAGATCATTAGTCAGATGCCAGTCACCTAGATCTGGAGAGTGAGAAATTAGAGAGAGTGACACCACAGCCACAAAAATACACAACACACATGTTCCAGGACTGTAATTACACTGTAAAAGATAGATCAGTAGATCAATAGATCAATATTTAGATTAGATAGATGGATGGATAGATGGATGGATGATGGATGGATAGATGGATAGATGGATGATAGATGGATGGATGAAATCCTACAGAAAGGATGGATGGATAGATGGATGGATGGATAGATCAAATCCTACAGAAACATTTCCTCTGCAGAAAGTTATTAACTTCAGGTTAAGTGCAAAAAATAAAATAATAATTTTTAGAAGGCAAAAAAACCCTCAGGTTAAGTGCAAAAAATAAAATAATTTTTAGAAGGCAAAAAAAACAGGAAATGTGTTTTGCAGATAAAATAAATGAATTTAGTTTCCATCTTCTTCCCTCACAGCTATGTTATAGCAGCCTCTGTGACAGGGAATCTACAGACCGTAACTCGTCTGGGTCAGACGGAATCAGACCAGCAGGAGAATGTCTGGAGCACGGAATGCTGCCTGATTTTGTCAAGATAACACTCTCTTCTATTCTGTAGTTTTTATAAGGGGCAAAAAGCAGTAGAAAGTGGTGGTGAACTACCAACCACTGCAAAAACCATCAAGAATGTTCCTTGTATACTCTGCCCAACACCCATAACTGGAACCAGATAATCTGCTAATTGAGGTACTTTGTATAACTACATGTTCTATTAGGTTTTGTTTTTCTGCCTTTCACTATTTCAGCAGTTTCCAACTCTCTTTTTTTGACTTGTGACCTAATTTTGACGTCACAAATTTCTGGTGTTTTTTCTAATTTTCCTACATATTTTCTCTGAGGCAGAAAATAATTGAGACACTCGTTTAACCCATCAACATAGTGAGCGGGCCACACTTCCACCACTGCCCCGCTACATCGGAATCGACTGATATCGGAATCGGAAATTGTGTTTGGACAATATCGGTATATATCGGACATCGGCAAAAAGTTAATATCGGACATCCCTAATTATTAGTTGGACATTTCAGGCGACCGCATTCGAATTCTAGGCGACCTCACGTGGGGTCGGGACCCCAAGGTTGAAGAACACTTCACTGTTCCATTAGGTTGTTGCTGCTATATTTTGTTGATTGGAAAAGCAAGAGAAACGCAGCATGTCACTCTCCAGTTTATAAACATTACTTCCCTACGGTATGTCAATATTAAATGTCCTCCTCATTCAGAAGGTTGTCCATCATACACATTTATAGCCACACGCTGATGTATTTAACTGTAATAATAGGGTCATTTTGGTCCAGACAGTGTGTTGAAAAACACCGAGCGCAGACATAAACTGCCTGTGTGGTTGCTGCTGCACCATAAGTAACTGTAAAATGTAGATGATAGCATCCACCTCGCGTCAGTGTGGAGGAGATAACAGAGATATGTGGCGGCAGCCAAGATGGAGCAGAGTGCAATCTGGTGAAGAGACAAAGCTTTCGAATGAAACTAATTTCTTTCTCCCCGTCGGTATTCTGCTTTGTCTGCAAAAAATCAGGATTTGCAGTGACTTCCTAGACACTCAGGGCCACCGGTGAACTGAAAGAGCCATTACAAAAATCACAATAGCACACACACACACACACATAAACACACACATACACAGGTTGGCTCAGAGCACCATTTGCTGCATTTTCTCATCCATTCCTATTCCCCGTCTCCTCCCTCCTGGTCCTTAATGAGTCCAGGTGCAGCTCTGGGGAGACGTGGCTACAATAAGGACGCCGAGATTCTTTTAAAAAAGCCCATCTGCATATATGGAAGAGCCACATTACAGAAGCTGCGAAAGGTAACGGCAGTGGGAGGGGAAACATTTGAAAAAACTTAATGTACACTTTACTCTGTGATTGTGTAACTGCTTGTATAGATAATACACAGATATATATGTACGTACATATATAAATATATGTGTACATACATATATAAATATATATATTTAAATGTGAGGGTTTACCCACATTTAAAGATGTTGTACAGTGATCCCTCTCCTATCGCGGTAGTTGCGTTCAAAGACCCACCACGAAATTTAGTTAGTTATATATATACATACATGTTTTTTCATCTGTCCATTTCCTCATTAGCTAAATAGTCAACCAGAAAAATTATGTACAGAAGATTAGCCCGAAGGCATATACAGCAGAAAATATGAGTTATTATATTTTCTGTATTTGTGTGTGTATTTGTGTGAGTGAGAGAGTGGGAACGTGTGCATGATAAATACAGGCTGTGTGAGCGAGGCCCGGAAATAAAACCTCCTACCCTGTTTGTTGTAGCATGATGGAGCTCAATGGAAACAGAATCTGACAGGCGTGTTTAATTTCCTTGCTTTGGGTGATAATTAAATGTGGTAGCTAAACATGGGCATGAATTTTCATCAGAACATAGTTTCTGTGATGGGTGATCAAATGCAGTCCAAACATCAGTATACAACATAAAAACAACCATAGGGTTTCAAACCCCCGACTCGTCGCACCACTACCTGCCCAAGGACCACATATATCAGGCTCGTTACTCCATGTTATTAATAATGTATCCTGGTCCTTGTCGACAATATTAATTCATTTTTTGGGATGAACTCAAACTTAAAAGTCATCGTGGCCCTTTGAATAAGACAGGGAACATGTTCCTACAATGCTAAATTGTTCAGTTAACCCACTGAGCAACACAGCAGGTATCCAGAAAAACCATGTTCTGCCCGATTTTGTGGCCTAGACTCTGGATAGACTGCTAGAAATCATCTCTCAAATACTGTACATAAGACCAAGATATTGTTGTTTTGTGATCAAAATCAGGCCTGACAAAATTGTATGACCCAACCGAAGGTCACAAAAATAATTCTAAATACAAGACGTTGACCCAAAACTGGTCATGTGAGGGGTCTAAATTCTTTCCATATCCCAGAGGTGGGCCACATTTGGTTTTCGGTCCAAATTGATCAATATTTCAGGCTGAAACATAAAAAAAATTTAAAAAATCGTCGGATCCGATACCTGCCCAAATGTTCGACTTAACTTTGCGCGAAATGTGCACGAAATGCGACTATGAACAGGAACACTATCAACACAGAAACGGCAGCCTATGGTATGGTGGAGGGGACAAAAAGGTATCGGATTGATATCAGTACTGACGGATACACCAAGTTGTAGTATCGATGTTGGAAATGAAAAAGTTGAATCAAAACATCCCTATCTCTTACCGTACAATAATCTCTCAGAGAAACAGCAAAAGTTTTAAGTGCTTCAATAATATGTATTGCCAAAATATTTGTCCAATTTTTGTCCAATATTTATATTAAAATGAACTGAACCTCTTACCTAAACCTTAAACCTAAATATAATGGGTTTTTTTTTTTTTATTCCCAGTGATAGGGACTCTGCTTTTGAAAATGCCCACACACCGGGCAAAGTAAATGCACGTGATTGGTGGAAAGTTACAGCTTTTTTTTTTTTTCCTTTTCCTGCAGACAAAAGCCTGAGCGGAATTGAAGGTGTTTTCTGAAGCTGCCAAGCACAGCCCCTAGCAGAGTCAAAAATTGCTTTTCATTTTCTCTGCTGCTTCACAGCCTCAAAAGTAGTCGGCGCCATGCATCAAGCACCGTGGTGCCTCTACTGCGAGCCTACTGCCAAATTAGTGCCACATGCTGCATGGTTCTCCCTCGCAGGAGTGGAGGTGGCACTGCTGAGTCGCGGGTGTATCATATAAATCTGCTGCTGTTTGAAAAAAACAAAGAGAATACTGATACAGGTGGAGTGATAGAGTCAGCTCAGAAAACATTTACAGAGCCATTTGTAACACTTCTAAACTGCCACTTGAAAGTGATTGCAGGTTTTCCAGTCATTTTAGCGTGACACTGCTGATAAAGAAATCTGTATATGGTTGCTCTGTGTGTTCATAAGCAAAAGAGAAAACTTTGGTCCCATTTTGCAACAAATACTTCTCTCCTTTGTTGTCATGCAAATAATTACAATTTATTCAAAAATATTCATATTTAACGAATCATCACAAACATGAAGTGTTTTGTGCATTTTTTTCACTTCACAATTCAACTTAACAGTTCATCAAGCGGGCCATATCAAACCCCACAATGGGCCAGATTTGGTCCGCGGGCCATATGTTCGACACCCAGAACGTCCAGTTATTTGTTCATTAATGTCCAAACATAAAGAAAAATAGACAGAATTTAAGCAGCCTGACCCACGTGATGGGCGATACCATCATTTTTGATTACTTTTGATTATATTTATTTCCAATACCAATACTGACATTTTGTGGGGTATTTAAATCCAATAAAATACATGACAAATACTGGCCATGTAACACCTTTAATATATATTTTTTATAACATAGCATAAAGTAGAAAGAACGAAAATATGCTAGAACCGAAATAGGTTTGTACCTTTAATTAGGGATGTCCGATATTAACTTTTTGTCGATATCGGATATGCCAATATTGTCCAAACACTTAATTTCCGATATCTACCAATATCGATATAGAAGGGCAGTGGTAGAAGTTAAGGGTTAAAACAGTGTTTCTCAGTTACTTTTTGCACCCCCTAGGGGACAGAATTAAAATACTATCAAGCACCTGTTAATATGTATTTTTTTTATCTGTACAAATCACTGTAAGAGTTTCTGCATGCAATCCCGATTACCAATATAGGTCAATAAAATAAGCTACAAGGCTGCCATCTAGTGACTAGAGGCCTGTTTAGCATTGATAATGTTTTGTTCATGTCTTATGAAGGAGTTAACAGTTACGAGAATGGGAGGGGAGTGAGGAGCTATGGGAGAGAGTGCGGAGCGTGTGAGAGGAGGGAAAGGTGTTTCTGGAGAAGCTGTTGGGAGCAATAAAAGGAGTTTGGGATGAGTTACTGCAATTGTGTTTCAATAAAAGTTCTTCGGGGCTCTGAGGCATCTGACTGGTGTGACGCTGGGGAATTAAACTATTTTTAGAGCACACATTATTGCGTTATCAGGTTTTCAGTATCGGAGGAAAAACCGATAAGAATTCTTACAGATATTACAAAATATGCTAATATCAGGCCGATAGCATGTGTTGGCCGACATTATCAGACATCCCCACTTTCGGTACATTAAAGCAGTCTGGATCTCAAACTCAACCGAACCTTTGGCCGCTGTTTCCACCACTGCCATTCAAGACGTATATTTACAAACCCGCAGGCCATGAGTTTGAGACCCTTCGATGGCAAAGCTCAGCAGAATTAAAACGTAAGGTTTTGAAAGTGTTTGTTTGCAGAATTCTGAGCAGACTGTTCCTGTTCATGGCCTTGGGGTCAGTGGTTCCCCATGCGAACGGCAATTAAAGATATCATTATAGTGGAGAATCGAGAGGAAAACGCCACCAACCGTGATTACGCTAATAACCTTTGGCTAACATTATGCCGAGGATTTCTCTTGAGAAAGATCACGTCTTTCACTTCATCGGAAGATTTTTGTGTATTTGTACAACAGTTTTAGTAGTAATGTAATAAACAAACACTGAGACGGCCTTTAGGCTAGTTTGTGTAAATGTCTAAATTTTCAAAAAAAACCCGGTTGAAACAGATCATTGTCCTCTTTATCAGTGTTAAGTACACTATACTCTGCCAGCTGCGGTCAGACAGCAACACTGATGCACTCTCTCTTCTGGTGCAGAAGAGCACGATGCTCAGGGGAAAGCACAGGTTGTGTGGCTGCCCAGACACCTAAACAACCATTACTGCCCTGCCCAAGAAAACATTAAAACCAACTTAGCATGAATATGTGAGCAGTGAGTTATCCATCACTGGACTTCCTCGCACATTTTATACATTCTGAACGACTCCATCTGACGTTGCATTAACATTTTTTTAATGTGCACGGATGCTGAAAACCAAAGCGCTTATAACCTAGGTAATGTAAAAACATCAGGAGTCTGACTTACGCTACGGCAGCCATAATGCAAGGCAAAAAGTTCCGAAAGAAAGCGAATGTAGCCAATGCAAAAAAAAGCTGTCTGTTGCATGTAGTGCAGGGTGACGCCATATTCGCCGCACACTCCGGAGTTTTAACACCATAGATTGGAGTGATAGAACTAGACTTTCTCAATAATTCTTTGCGAAATGGTGACATAACCACAAAATGGTTTCTAATGTGGCCATAACCACAAAATGGTTCCTTGGCTCCTTGGTTTACGAGGCCGTCGTAAACAAAGGAGCCCCTGTAGTATTGTATATCAGGACATACACATTTGACTAAATATATCGTAGCCCAGTGCTTCTCAAATAGAGGGGTAGGCCCCCCTGGTATACTGTTTTTATTCACGGTTTAATGATAAACAAGCTGCTGTCACTAGGTGGCACCAGAGCAGCTCATTTTATGAATCTACTGTTTCGGAACAGAAATTACTACTTATTTTACCAGGTTCATTCTAAACACATATTTTGACTTTTGTATCATATAGCACCGAAAAATGTAAGAAAAAATGAGTCTTATTTTTCTTGAAAAGGTGTAGACAGGAAGTAAATTTTTTGTACAATATTTTTTATTCCTGATTTTCTAGAGCAATGAAAATCAAAGAGTTTCCTTTTAGAGCAAATGTAGACTTAAGGGAACAAAACGTATTTTCTTGTTTTCTGCCAACAAGTCCTGCTAAATGTTTTATAA
>NC_024323.1:2564243-2581249 GCF_000523025.1 Cynoglossus semilaevis | reverse complement strand
TTTTTTTTTTTTTTTTTTTACCCCAAATGACTTGGACGAAATACATTTTTTATAATCAAACACGTGTTTAATTAAAACAACATCACTGTGACTGGATGTCTTGACTACCAGTCACCTAAAGAGAGCATCAGACAGAATCATGAGTTCGACGCTCGATATCAGAGGCGTCTTGTTAGATGTTGCCACTGTGTATTTACCACGAGTTTGATGTCAGCAAGCAAGACGAAGTGTTGAGAGGTTGGAAAATTGGAGAGAGCAGTGATAGGTGAGAATGCCAAATAACGAGATGCTGAACAAACAGTAAGTATTGCCACTAAACGAGGAGGTGCTGGAAGGTTTGGTATTAAAGAAATTCCAGCTAGTTCTCTGTGACATATTGTATGGAAGTGGCATCAACAGGGGGCTTATATCCTGTGCAGAGAGGTGAGAGATGTGGGAGACGGTCAAAGGTTGCTAGAGTACAGTAGGGCACTCTTGTAGGTAGAGAGAAGTTACCAAAGAACAGGAAAAGAACTGAGAGGGAGATAATGAAACTCAGAGTGTGACTGCAGGTCGGGAAAAAAAGAAATGGAAGTCCCACCAAACGGGAAATTATCAGTGTTAGCCCTGCCCTTAAAGGCACCATTAGGTATGGGGATCATCTGGGACCTCCTTCGTGTAAGGACAACAGGATAACTGCTACACTATGAAACAGAAGAGAAGGAAGAAAAAAAAAAGACAAGAGTATATTTAAATAAAGGAAGTGGAGTTGGAAAGTAATAAATTACATTTACTCTAAATACTGTAATTGAGTAGTGTTTGTGTATGTCATTAGTGTGTATGTCATTAGGTAGGTCATTTTCCTTAAGTACATTTTAACTCAAGTATTTTACTTTGTTACATTCTGCATTAACTGAAAGAAAATTGTGTGGGTGTGCGCGCGCGCAGATTTCCTAATATTTAAATGTGGCCAGAGAACGTTGACTAAAAGACAGGCTCTAGTCATTAGATGATAGCTAGTGCCAAACGACGGACGACTCAGAAAGAGAAGGAAAGCCTTGACCACATCTCAGTCAGCTCTTTGTTTTTAAATGCAAACGAGGCCATAACTTTATTATGCGATGTAAAATGTGCCTCCCCCGGTGGACAGAGCTGTCACTGTCAAAACTGAAGTGTGCTTTTGTGGCCTGAATTTGCAGTATAGGCCTTCAAATGGATCAAAGAACTCTCTACATCTGCCACTTGTATTTGAATTGTTGATTTAAATCAACTGGTTACAATTTCAATGTATGACTCATTAACTTTTGCAGCATGTAATTTAAATTAACTAATTAACTTTTACTAAATGTGTATTTGAAATTTTAATTAACTTTTACTAAATGTGTATTTGTAATTTTTTTACTTTTACTCGAGTAGATTTTTAGATGGTACTTTTACTTGAGTAGAATTTAGGCAAAGTAAAGATTTAAATTTTACTTAATTACATTATTTTTCATACTTTTTCCACCTCTGGAAGTAGCCCAGAAAATATAAATCAAATATATTACATTAAATTATAATACATTTAGCAGTCGCATTCATCCAAAGCGACTTACAATTTGAGTCAATCAATCAACAAATAGGATAATAGTATAAATAAATCAGATAGGAACGAAGGGGTATTGTGTGGGGGGGGCTTAATGCCAAAGACAGCAGTGGTAGAAGTAAAATAAGATTATGATTAGTTAGTAAACAAAGAGATAAATCAGGTACGACACACCAGGTTAGGGTGATAAAAGATAAAAGGAATCGGTGGAAGGATATCAAGAAGTGCTGGAACTGAGGGCTGGTTTAGAGCCTAAAACGATTAAACGCCATTTGTCCAAGATGACAAATCTGTGAACATGTGAAGACCTCTAGGACAAAGGGCGTTTTTGACTCATTTGTTTAACCCTCTCCTATAGACTGAAGGTCAACAACAACAAGATCAACAACAACAAGATCAACAACAATTAAAATTGTAATACGTTTTCTAGAAAGAGAATATAAAAAGAGTTTTTAATGTGTCATGTGGCAATGTAGGAAGTGGCAGAGGAGATAGCGAGGGTGTGCGAGAACTGTGAGACAGAGGTGAGGTGTGCAGGCAAAAGTGTTACATTCATTAGCACCTCTGAGCCTTGTGTACAAGGGTGAGGTAGAGGGTGCTCAGTAGAATGAGATTGATGCAGGTGGAAAGACGAAGCCGCAGGAAGTAGAGGTAGTGAAGATGGTCCATGGATCATTAAAAAAAAAAATTGACAGTACAGTATATGAGCAGAAAAAGAAGAAGGTGCAGGCAGGATTGATTGGATGGTGACAAGTGTTGGGATGGTGGGTGACAGAAGGATCACAACAAGATTGAAAGGAAAGGTCTGCGTGAGAGCTGCTATGATGTATTGCTTGGAGACAAGAACGGTATACTGTCCAAGAGTCGTAAGGCAGAATTGGAGTTGGCAGTTAAATTTAAAGAAGATGACAGTTTTATTAATAATGACCAGGGTAGAAAGATATGAAATGAACACCTCTAAATAACATTGTCATCATGGACTCAATAGACAATTTGAACCTTTTAATCCTTTCTTTATTAAGAAAATATGCATATATACACATATACACACATATATATGCACACACATATACATATATATGCACACATACACATATATGCACATGTATATGCACACATATACACATATATATGCACACATATACATACACATGCACAAATATACATACATATATACACACGTACATATATACATCAACACACATATATACACACACATACATATATACACATACTTTTTATTTTTAAGGATCGTGTGAGCGTTAATTTTACATAATTTCTATAGTGAGCGAAACTAGTGTTGTTGTGCCGTAAATACTGTATTAAGTGCCAGTGTTAAAACTAAGCGATCAATTGAATTTTCAAAATGACAAAATTGTTACGGGAACAACACATTCTTTATTTCTTTGTGCAAAAGAAGGTAACTTAAGGTCAGAGTGACCAAAACCGGTGCAAGAAAACAATGACGCAAATGTATGGGTGTGAAAGACCAGTGCTAATTAGACGCTATACTGAGGATGGGGCGATGACGCAACGCAGCTGAAAGAGCCATTAAACCCAGAGTGTTTAAGTTTGCGAGATGAGTTGAAGACATTTTCAGCAAACAGTGCTGCCTGTCGATGCAACAAAGAGGATGCAGTGATGCTGCAACCTTGTGTTGTGAATCAATACAGCTCAGGATGGTGACTGGTGATACTGACTCAGCCTGCCAGGTGTCCTTTTGACATAGGTGCCACTCCTCTTATTGACTTTATGAGAAAAGAAAGAATGCAGCTGCCATGGCCAACCATCCAATTAAAAACCTGAGACTATTCAGATTTAATTACAGGGGCATATTACTGCTCATGGCAAGGAGCATGTGAGAGATGAATTGCTCATCTTTGCTCTAATTTACCTTTTCTCAGAGTTGGCCTGTGGCAATTTGGCTGCTTCAACTCTGCAGCACTGGTGAACAGATGGTAGATTTGACATATTGACGGTAGAAAGATTAATGGCATGTAAATGGGAAACAATGCATTCATTTCTTTGTGGGGGGTTTTTGTGATTTATTTGCATTTCTCCACACCTTCTACAGTTTTTAGTGGGCAGAATGTAGAATAAATAGAACAGTATAGTACTGTACAATACAACATTGTTAAATGTTATATAGACGTATATTGTAGCTAGCAAAAGTAAGTAAATGCTAGGTAACCAGTTAGCTAGTGTTAGCATATAAGCACTATTCAGCAACAGCTGCGACATAATGTTCATAAAGCATCGATAATATTATATAAAACTACAATATTATAAAAAAAAAGGCAAAATGCATTTGCATGGTCCTTTTCTATTTCCATGCCTGCTAACCCTAAAACTACATTCTGACCGATCGTATTTATTAATGGAAAAAAAGAAAAAAAGTTACGACCACGCAGTTTGCTGGATTCTAAACTAGGCATTCTTGGTTCATTGGTTTGATTCCGATCAAACCAATGAACCAATGTGTTGGTTTGGACAACTCAAAATCTGATTGGTTAAAGAAACAATCTTTTTGCCACTCATTTTAGGCTTTAGCACCCGCACTACTGATTTGGAAGGCCTTAGGATGGATTTCTTTCATCCTGGCAACACATGAGGCTGAAATATGATTGGATAAAAAACTTGACAATACATGATTGCAAGTGGAGCAACAAAGAGAAAAGCTGAGTATACAAGCAAAATACAAGAACAGACTACTCTGTGTTATTTCATAAACATTCATGAGAAACATTTGAAAAATAATTCACTGATTCTGATACTGTTTAGGCCAGCAAAGAAGGCCTTAGCTTGATGGTACGCTACTGGGTTAGCTTAGCCCCAGCTTGCACTAGAATCCACTAAAATGGCACCGACTCCTTTCATTTCAATGGCAAGGGTATGAAACCTCTAAATATAGACATGAGTTCACAGCTAATAAAACAAGCCTCTGGTGTAACTCCCAAGCCTCGACTTTAGGTCGGGCTTTAAGCTGTCAGAACGTCAGTATGTGCAAATAAATTCATGTTATTTAAAGATAGTTATTAACTAATTAAAAAAAGAGTTATTTTCACATTTCCTATCTTTGGGTTATTTTCCCTCTAACAGGATGCTTAGTTAAGGAGGCAATGAGGCATTGAAAAATAATTTTGTCCTCACTTCAGTGTTTTATTGTGTGGATATAAGTTTGGGGGGTTTACAGTAAATGTCCCATCCTCCTGTTTTCAAAGATAGATCTACATGGCCTGGTCTAGGTGTCATACGAAAAGTAGCTCCCAAGCCGAAAAAGTGTGGACACCCCTGTTCTAGGCTGTGCATTTTACTTGTCAGAAATGTAGTACGGTAGATACAACAATCAGCATTAATGTAGACAACATGAAAAGTGTTGTAGATTCCACTCTCCTTACACCTGGTTCGGAACATTTGAACCCCAAGTAAGCCATTCTCCAAACTATTTTGAATGTAAACTGTTGAGTGAGTTGCACGTTTATGGAAAAGGGAACAGCACACAGCCTGGAGACATACTATCTCTTGGGAACCATCCAGCAAAGAAACACCAGCACTAAACGGAACACTTCCTTTTTACTTTCTCGGGCTGTAAAGCTGGTTCCCCACCAAAACATGTTACTGTGAGTGCACAAAGTTTATGCCTCTCAAAGGGAGGTCGGCCCCATTCCTGCATCCCCAAGTCTCAACAAAGACTCTTTTTTTGGACTTATCAACATTTAGATTCTGCTCCTCTCATTAAACAATTTTTGATGTAATTTCTCTATTTTTGAGTAAGGATGTGCTAAGCTTTGATTATCGCTTTAAAAAAAAAAAAAAAAAAAAAAAAAAGGGCCAGTTACAGCCTGAACAGCCCCCCCTAGTCCAGGCGTGGGCAAACATTTTGACTCGCAGGCCACAACTGTCCTGAAAACATATCTGAGAGCCATATCGGGAGCCACACAATCAGTCACTCACATTCATAACTATTGATAATTTAGTGTCTAACGGGTACAATTTTGGGTTGTAAAGGCAAGCGTTCTATCGACATTTGAAACAAGAAACAGGCAAGACCATAATGCAGCACTAGAGAGCCGTGGAACACTTGCAGAACATTTGGTTTAACAGTAGAAACTAAAACATTTAAAACAAACAACCATTTACTAGAGACCGGAACAGGCAGGTAAACCAAACACAAGCAGGAACATGGGCACAAAGCGCAAAGCGAAGCACAAAGCATGGACACAGAACAATTTACGACAAAGACTAAGTGAAAGAGAGAGGTATACATGCCCAGAGAGAATGTTAGAGAATAATGTAAAAGACTAGAGAAATTATCTGTCAGGTGACAGAGCACAATGAATTGCTTGTCAAAAGAAAACCGAACGTTGATGTTGAAGAAATAGCACTTTGCTCATTTGTGCTGGTAATTTAAAAAAGGAAAAACCTTCTCTCCGTCTCCTTACCCAGTGCACTTCTTATTTAAAATAGACAAAGTTTGACCTTGGAATTTATTTTGTTATTAATGGACATTTTATTTCATGACAAGGAAAGAAATGAAAGGTTGTGCATAGTTTATATTTTTTTAATGTCACTAGAAATGATATAATAATATATAAATAAAGCAAAAGGACTTGATTTGTTATGCAGACCTAAATGTAATGAACACGTTTTTATTTGTCAGAAATTTAGGTGCATTTCATTTCGTTTTAATACCTCATTTCAGTTTTGTCATAAATCATAGCACTGTTAAACAGACACAAAATGACACACCAAAACAAATAAAAGTAGATAAAATAAACTCAGAGTCATGTCAAAGTCAACCTTCTAGGAAACAGTTGAAACAAAGAGACGTGGTGGGATTTTTTATTGAAGGAAGTCACAATTTAAAAAAAAAAAAAAAACTTAGCTTTACTTTGCTTGGTTAGTGTGTTTTTTGTTTTGTTTGTTTTTTTTACTTCATAGAGGCGGGAAGTCAATAGTTTGTGACAGAATTTCTCAACTCAGCAATTATTTTATCACCTCAATGGAAAATACGTACGGAAAATATATCTAACGCGGGCTTTGCGGAATATAGTACCCACAATGCACTGCAGACACGCTAACGCTGACATGCTAACGGCTAAACCGCTTAAATTTAAACCAGCGTACACAAACAACCACAACATAGCATATCACCGACAAAATCAATTTATTTCAACATTATAGCGGACGGTGAGGTTCCCGCTGCAACAACAACTCTATTCCATTCGTAATACAATCTTACAAACCACACATACTCACCGCCGCACCGCTGCACCTCTTGGTCCGCCAGCATAAACCGTCCCAGTGGAAGCGAGAACAATGGGAGTAATTTGCTTTTATATTCCATCTCGGGAAAGGGAAAACTTGATTTTTGTGTAGAGGTTGAGTGTTTATCTGTTGTTATCACTGTTCAGACATCGTAGAGGTGCCAAAAATGTTCCACACAGGTTCTTTTCCAACCAAGCAGTAGCACACCTGAGTTGACGTCTCAGTCTTGAGACATCTGATTGGTCAAACTATGTGCTGTTGGTTGGTTGGAACAAAAACCTGGAGTCACAGCCCTTTGAGGAATAGTTTGGACATGCCTGTGGGTCCAGTCATAATAATAGATGTTCATCATCAGAAAAAACTCAACACCAAACAAAAACCTCACAAAAATAATAAAAATAATTTTCGTGTTTAGTTTAAGACATCACAAAAATAATAAAAATAATTTTCGTATTTAGTTTAAGACAACACTAATATACTGACAGGAATTGAAGAATTGACACTCACAAAGATATTCAACAGCTGTTTTTCAATATATACAATATTTTATTGTATAGGTTAGGTTGATGAATAATATATTCATTTGTTGAGTCATAAAACAAATGTATTTAAATGAAAGCAAAGTTCATTGGTATTAATACTGTATTTCCTATGTTAACATCATAATACCGTACCTCAGCGGTGATAGCTTTTAGACAGCGAACGATATTTTGTTATGTTTTTGAGGATAGTATTTTACATGTATTTTATTCTCTATAGCGTAGCATTATGACAATATCAACTGTGCTGTGATGGATTTCCACAAGGGGCAGGGTTGGGTTGGTTTGGTTTCGGTGGATAGGGGGCTAACTTGAACATTTTGCTTAGGGCCCCCGTTTGGCTAGTGGTGGCCCTACCATAAAACATTAATCTATATCATATATATGAATAATTTATATACATTTAATTTGCTAAAGTTCACGAAAACAATCAACTCTATGATTGAACTGTTGAACCTTAGCGTCGATTGGCTTTCATATTTAATTATTAATGCTTCCCAGCCTAAATGAACAGTGGGCAGACATGTCAGCTTGTCTTCTGCGTGATGACTGGATAATCTTCCCCTCACACTGCCTGCTGCACACCAAAATATAACTCTTCTCTTTCATAAAGGTATTATGATTTCAATACAATAGGAAACTCCGCCGTTTCATGTTTCAGATGTCGCTATTGCGGCAGGAACTTGATTTATTTCGGAATGTCGCAGAAAGACAGCAGTAACAAACAGTGTAAGAACGTGAGCCTGAAGTTTTGCTGCAGGAAGCAACAAGAGGCAGTGAATCATTTCTGCTGCTTTTATTTGCAAAATCTACGGCGCGGTTACGATTAAAGTCGGTGAAAAAGCTGGGCCAGAGCTTCATTGTTTATTCATGAGTCTCATTATATATTTTGACTCCGATTCTGCTCAACTATTTATTGTTACTTTGATGTACTTTGGAAGAGCAGAGGAGTATACTAGGCAAAGGTAATAAATGATACCTCTGGACCACCAGTCTGTGCCGCTGAAGGAGTAAAAGGGTCTCGTTACGTGGCGGTATTTTCGTTTTTTCCTGTGCCAATTGCTGGAAGACAGAGTTCTTCAATCTTTAATAGCCTGCAGTGCAGCAGAGAAATAATTGCTTATTTTGTAACGGCACACACTTTAATAAAAGGACTAAGAGACACTGCTTAGAGTAAAGGATGGGGGGGGCAGGGGGGGAGTGCGGGGGGCTGAAGCAGAATACAGATGAAGACACAACCGGGGTTGTTGTTTTCACAGCGAACTCATTGGAGTTAGACTTGAAGTGTTCCTAATGTGATTCATGGGGCTGCTTACAGCTGGTGATGCTGGTTTTAGTAGTTCAATGATTTTAACCTCTGACGTTAGAGTCTAAGTAGATAGATAGATAGATAGATGATAGATAGATAGATAGATAGATAGATAGATAGATAGATGGATGGATGGATGGATGGATGGATGGATGGATGGATGGATGGATGGATGGATGGATAGACAGATAGATAGATAGATAGAAAGAACGATAGAAGACTTTTTTAAAATACATTTGTTGTTAGATGGCAATGTAATGAAGAAACGCCATTGGTCGAGGACGTCGTAAACCAAGCACCCCCTGATGCACTAAATCAGGGGTCCCCAACCTTTTTTGTACCAAGAACCGGTCAGCCAGTATCACTGTTGTAGGATCATTAAATATTCAAAGTAAAACATCTTTAATTCTGTTAGTATCAGGGTCTGAATGACCTGTTGTTTTGAAAAAAGTAAAGGTATATGACTGGATTTTTTTTGCATGACGTAAATGAGTAAAAACTAAAGTACATTTTTTTCTTACTGCGGCTCGATACCAAATGACATACGGACCGGCACCGGTCCCCGGACCAAGGGTTGAACACCCCTGCACAAAAAAACTCCTTGCTGAAAAAGGCATTTTTTTTATGCATGAACAATGAGGGTTTGTCTTGAGAAAAATGCAATCTAGCAAGAGAAAACAATTTAACTTGTTGGGGGGAAAAAAAATCCAATTAAGTATTTTAACTGGAAATATGCGATGAGAGAGTCTATTGGAGTCTTCTCTGAACCAGATGTTGCTTAAACAGCCTTTCTGGTGGCTTCAAAATAAAGACAGAGCGCACACTTATATTTACATTACATCTATGCTGAAGCTTCAGCACCATATGGTGACATACACACTGCGACGGTAATAACATCAACCTGGATAAATTGGGCTTATGAACCCGGAGAGGCAGCCATAGAAAACACCATGCCAAATCCCATGCGTGGACCGTCCGCTATAGCAATCCCTGAAGAAGGCAGCGACTGAAACAGATGGTTCAATTTCAGGTGAAACTTAGCTGATTTGATCTGCAGTGGCAAACCAAGTCTAGTGTTGATGTTCCAGCGCTCTGATATATATTTTAACATGCAGGTCAAGGAGCAGCGACTGAACAGATGGTTGCATTGCCCTGCATATGAACCGTAAGTGATCCCTTTACACCGACTGTACTTAGCATCGACCCTAAGGCCGAAGAAGCTAATAGAGGGACAGCTTTTCCGGGCCAAAGAGTGAGGTGAAGAGTGAGGTGAAGCACAAAAAAAGTTCACAGCTGGGGTTAAACTGTGCAGGGACTAGTATTTAAAGTCCATGTTTATACCGGATTTCACTGGTTTTAGCACTCTGCAACGCTAACAGCTAATGCAACAGGCTTTTACAAAACGAAAGCCGGTGAGCAAAGGACGTTTGCTAATAATAAAAGACATTTTTTTTATTTTTTAAAACTGCATTAACGCGCTATAAATTAATTAATTAATTAAGGAGCGCTAACACATTAAGTTGCCCAGCCCTAAAAAAAGTATTGAAAAATATTTATACAGTGTACAGTAAAGTGGTATTTTCCCAATGGACTGTTATATGTATATGTATCAACAAATCATAGCATGAAATGGTAGCATATTAGCATGTTAGCACAAGAAAGAAATGCTAATCTTATACACATTTACCTAGAAATAATCGGTACATGTTTCTTCAGTTATGTACCTGCGAAATGCTAATCTTATACACATTTACCTGGAAATAATCGGTACAAACAAGTACAGGAAAAAAAAACATGTTTCTTCAGTTATGTACCTCGAGGATATTTGTTCCAGACCAACGGCGCAGTCAAGTCTACACACCGTCGTGTTGCTAGCAGTTATACAGACAGTAAGTGACAAGTATATAGTCACTTACTACTATACTATACTGTATATATACTATACAATATACTATACTGTATTAGACAATGTTCAAGCCGGCCGGATTGAACCTCCGAGTGGGCCGATTTTGGTCCGCCGGCCATATGTTTGACACCCTTGATATAAAATAACTAATACAGCTTTAAGGCATGTACTGGGTTTATACTGTCTTTTTAAAATGTGTTGTCTCATTTATAAATGTTTGTGTGGCAGTTGCAGCAGTGTTGACAAACGACCCAAAAAAATGTATGTATACGTTTCTGTCGGATGTGGACTAAATTTAGTAAAATATGATTCATAAAACTGACCTTCTCAGATCTTAAGGTCAAATGAGGCTTTGCATACGGACGATGATCGACCCCCCCCCCTCCCCCCTGTAGTCTGAGCTCATTCGTTTCCAATTTCCACGTCAAACATTCACTCTGAACCACGGAAATGTTTTTATCTTCTCCAGTCTGCCCCGCCGAAGGAAGTTTAAATATGGATGATGTGGTGTTTATTATGATAAATAAAATCGGTTTGAAAACGCAGTGCATTTAAATCAAGACGCCTAATACTGGAATGTTATGCAGAAGCAAGTGGATGCCAGCGATTTGACCCCGAATTTAAAAAATGTTGCAAAAGCGCCACCTGCTGCACGTAAGCCGCAGGTACCACTCAAATAAAAAATTTTCTCTAAAAAAAATCTGCCATTTGCCCCCCCTCCCCCCTTGGTTTAAAGTTTGGAATGATAAAGATACTACAGGTGCTTCACTTCTGAAAAGAGCTAAGGGTGTCAAACATATGGCATGGGGGCCAAAACGGGCCCCCTAGGGGGTTCACTCCGGCCCGCTTGATGAATGAAAAATGCACAAACACCCCATATTCATGATGTTCTGTCAAATATATATTTCATTAAATATGAATATTTTCCAATATAGTTGTACTTATTTGTATGAAAACAAAGGGGGGCATGGACTTATTGATATATATATAGGTATTTATGTTGTGATTGTACTGGTCCGGCCCACTTGACATCTGTCTGGCTGTATGTGGCCCCTGAACCAAAATGAGTTGGACAGCCCTGATGAAGACATGATAGGTAGGTAGGTAGATAGCTAGCTAGCTAGCTAGATGGTTGAACGGATGGACGGATGGATAGATAGATGGATAGATAGATGAATAGATGGATGGATGGATGGATGGATGGATAGATGGACGGATAGATCGATAGATAGATAAATCATCAGGAAATCAACAATTTGTTGTAACGAAAAAAGACAAAATCATATCAATTTTAAATGCGCTTTATTTATTGCATTCTGAGAAGAAGAAAAAAAAAGAAGAAATATTCTAAATGCAAAAATGTACATACACAATGAGCTGAACATAAAAGGCACCAATGCCGTGACTGCTTCCTGTTGTCTCAAACCATGTGACAAAACAAAAGAGACCTGGGTCTGTTTGACACGGTTGGAGTGAAACCGAAACATTTACGAGAATACGCTAGAAACTGAACGAGACTGTCGTGAAATGGTTAAAAAAGCGGAATAGGCAATAGTGGTGATATGAGTGCTAATATATATATATATCATTTATATACATATTAAATACATTAGTCTTTGCGTACCACAGTTTGTGTTCACTGCCGTCTGTGGTGTCAAACTGCCCACGTTGTGCAAGGAGAAAAAAAATGTGAGAACATCCTCAAGTACAAAGTACAATTTCCATCCGAACGTAAAGTGTTATCCGGAGCGCATTTGTAATAAATAAGATTTGGATAAGTTCAGGTTGCAACCGCTATTGTGTACGATCACTGTTTCTGGTTTGGACTGAAATTTAAGATATAGCTGGGAATCGATTGCTTCTTGCTAGAATAAAGCAGGAAAAAAAAAAAGAAAAAAAGAAAAAGAAAAAAGACAAGAAGAATTTGACTAAAGACGGTTGTATTTGTCTATAAAAGACCAGGAATAAAATAGCTGTGATGCTAATAAAGGATCGTTCCTGGAAATGGCCTATAAATAGCACTGCATGTTTTGTAAGGAACTCTGGAAAAAAAACTGAAAGTCTGTTGGAAAGTTTCACTGGATTAACCGTGACCTGAAACGTCCCCGGGAGAATTGTAGGTCACGTAAGGACAACATAAGGGTAGGGGGCGTCAGATCAGGTTTTTGTGGCCATTAATATATTTATGGAGGACATATAAGAAATATTTATCATGGTTCTCATTCGTACAAAACAGTGTCACATGTCTTCTATTCCTGATTTTTGAAGATGCGCATTTACAAAATGACCATCAAGTACTGTATTTATGAAATCCCCCGAGTCGTTGTAACAAGTTTTGTGCATGGAGGTTCTGTTCGTCTGCATGAGAAAAATTTTACGATTGTCCTCGACTTTTGTATACTGCATCATTTTTGGGTTTGGTACGTTTGGTAGAAATAGTTGCTGGCGATACAAAAAGGCAGACGGTGGCACCAAGGCAGTGGTTCTAAATTGAATTTCTGTCATGCACCCCCTTGGGGACAGCAATGTTTTCACGCCCCCCCCATCCCCCATCCCCCTTACTGCTGCCCATCCAACGCGCACAACCCAGCAAATTTAAATACTATTAAGACCCTGATAATATGTATATTTTTATCTGTACAAACCACTGTATGAGGTGCTGCCCCCTAGTGACTGGAGGCTTGTTATCGTTCAAGAATTACAGCAGTAGGTACACTTATGTCCAGCGTGCCATATTCCATTGCAGCCCCCTCATGTCCCGGCACCTCACCACCCGCCCCCCCCATGGGGGCCCGCCCCACTATTTGAGAACTACTTCACTAAGGGAATGTCAACTCAGGTTAAAACTCAATTTTTTTAACGTTAAAATCACTAGATTTTCCAAAGTTATCAAACTATACATTCTGCTGCAGAACACACTTTTAGGATTATCCGACTCACACACGTAGTTGTACAGCTGGTTTTAATAATTTCAATAATAATTTATATTTTTAAAATGTCCAATTTTATTCACAAGAGTATTTTTACACGCGTCTCTCGAGCGTTTTGTTTTGGGGTTTTTTTCTTGTCCAGCTCTGAGCTGAGGCGTTGTTTTAATCATTTAAAAAAAGTCAGAGGAAACGTCAACATGGTTTCTTTTAATCAAGCTAAAAGTTTTACAGCTAAATAATAAAAAAAAAAGAAGCAGGCTGTGACAGAGAGCACTTCCAGAGGAGCTTGAACTCAAATGGTAGACCTGAAGAAATAGTTTTGGTATTTGTGACAGAGAGCACTTCCAGAGGAGCTTGAACTCAAACGGTAGACCTGCAGAAATAGTTTTGGTATTTTTTTTCAAGAAAACATACGATCTAGCGCTGCCTCTGGGGATTACTCTCCGAGGCACTGATTCAGTCGAACCGGTTTTTAACTAAAATTCTAATGGATCAGATTTATTCTTACGAGAGAGAAAAAAAAATGCTTTGTTTGCTTAAAACATTGACTTTGAAAGCGAAAAACTGAATTTAATTTTTACAACGTTTTTAATAGTGCTATAATGGGAGGGGGATCAAAGATTTGTAATTTTAGTTTTCTTTGAAAATATCACTCCGAAAAAAGTTCCGTGGAATTTTGAAGCATTAATTGTTGAGGAACCACTGGCGGAATAAAACAGGAACTGGGATTTATGTGTACGTCTGCTCCTGGAAAAAATGGGTTGAAAAGACAAGAGTTCTATGACTTTTGTAATGTTCATGATGCGGCTTACGTTCATGATTGGTTGAAGAACTTTAAAATATTCTGAATGACAAACCAAACCGTTTTTTCCCCCCATAAATTGTGGACTTTTCCGACCACTCTCTAAAGACATGTTGGACGTTTTTCTTAATGGTTCCAAGAAGGATGTTTGCATTATACTAAGCTAGTCAACCAGCCAACCCTTCCAGTTCCATTTTCAAAGCCTTTGATTAGAGGTAGCCCTGCTGGCCAGGAGTGGTAATGCACTCCAAACTGCTTCTGTTCTGGGAGACTTTAAATAAGGGACTTTCAGAAAAAAAAAAGTTAGATTCAGTTCCAGCTGCTTTCCGGTACGGTACCAACCTAATGCTTTACCCAATAAAACGATAAGAAGAAAATCTAGTGTAAAAAAAAAAAAATATATAGGAGGAAATCACTTTGTGACCTGCTGTGGTGACCCCCGATGAAGAGAGAGGTTTGATGGTCATTTTTTTTCTATAGACCAATTGTATGTGGTTGAAACACATACATGCAAATATATATATATATATAAATCTTTTCATAAAATAATGTGAACTGTGAAAAAAAAAAAAAAAACTGTCAGAGCCCCTGTCTGCTCATTAAGGACACCTCAGGTCAAAGCCCTTCCCTCGGACACTCCAGTTGTCCCCTCCGTCTGTTTCTGTTGGCATCACTGTCTGTTTGTTATGCCTCCATGGTAAGAAATGCGTTCAGTTTAGCAAACGGCCCTTCTCCTTCTCCGCCGTTCCTCGTCTTTGTCACTATCTTCAGTCATTTGTTCAGGGAGATGGTGACATAAGACGTGGGGATGTAGCCTTCCTCCCCGTTGTTCCTGCGGACGCGGGTCCAGCCGTCGCCTTTGTCCTCCTCCACCACGGCCAGAACCTCGCCTTCCTGCATTGAGATGGTGCCTTCGCTGGCCCCTGAGTAGGCCAGAGGAGAGAACATTCTAGTACAGCGGCGCTTCAGGGATACGGGTTTAATCCTGTTCCACAGCAGCACTCGTGCATCGATCGGATTTTTCTACATTAAAAATAACTCAAAACCAATTCATTCGTTACAGCTCCCCAGAAATATACTATTAAATAATTAAATTAAAATTTCCCCTCTATATAAACATCAAAAAAACATAGATATAAACAAATATATAGATCATATAAAATAATAATAATTAAGAAAACATTTTATATTTTTGTTATAAAAATGGGTAAAATGAGGGACAGTGAGCGAGTCAGTGTCAAGGCAACTAAGGTAAGAAGGACGAGAGAGAGAGAGAGAGAGAGAGAGAGAGACACTCGATGTTTCCTCGTATTACCAGGAAAATCGTGCAAAAAAAAAAATTGCTTGCTCAGCCCCACTGTATTTTATGAGGAAAATGTTAGCAGAACGCGGCTAACATTTAGCTGCAAATTTTGTAAAAAAAAAAAAAAAAAAAAATTTTTTTACATTCAGGTTTTTTCTTTTTGTTTTTTTTCCCCCGTGTAATTTTACTTTATTTATTTATTGCTTTTACTGTATTTTTATTGTATATATTTATTTCACTGATTAACTGTATTATCACTGCTGTGCCGCTGTACTCTGTGTAAAGTACTTCAAAGTGGACAAGTTTTACTTTCTGAAGAATGCCACTGTGTCTGCGGTCCCCGGTTTATGGAATCAGACATCGACATCAAGTCCTGCTGTTCACACAGTCACTAAGACTTTGAGCAAGATAATTCCTATTAGTCAGCATATTCCATGAAAATGTTGGCAGCTAACTTTTGTGACTTTGGTTAAAAAGGAAAAAAAAAAACAACTGTTCTTCAGAGTCCTTGCGTGAAAAGACTTGTGTTTTTGTAGGATGCAAGGGAACATAGTTAAACAAGAAAAAAAAAAATCTTTTGTTGTAATTAGTAGACGCCAAGCCCAGGGAAACTCGATGTCACTAAAGGCAAACTAAACTAAACTTTTTTTCCTGTGATATATTTTCTCTCTTTAGTGCAGCGCTGATTTCCTAAGTGTGTTTTGAACGTTCTGCTTCTCTAATAAAATCAACTGGTTCCTTTTAACAGTAAATTTGCACGATAAAAACAGATGACGTGTAATTCACGTACCAGGAAAGTTGTACATGGCTGTGCAGTTGCCAATACTAACAGCTATTTCATCGTCTTCGAAGTCATCGTCAAACTCTGCGTAGATGGCTTGCGAGGCGTCAGGAGAGCTTTCGTCGGAGTGAGCGCCGTCAGGGCTGGAGGAGAGAAAAGCGTTTCCTGTCACGGCACTTTTTCACATCACACGTGACCCCGCTGTCACTACTGACGAAGTGTTACCTTGACACGTCATGAGCGCCATTGTTGTTGAACATGTGTGTTTTGTAACGCAACGTTTCACCGCGGCCGCCTGCCTCGGCCAACCACGTCTACCACAGCCGGAAAGACAAAAAAAAAAAAAAAAAAGAGTTTGTTGACAAATGATGCATTCACGGCCCCGGAGCTACACGTCCAAAGTCATCATTACCTCATACTTGCCGAGATCTCGCCTCAGTCGCTCTATGTTCTGGGATGTGTGGCTGATTTGAGAGGCCAGACTCGCGGGATCTCCCATCTGGGGGTTTTTCTCATAAACATCTTTCATTTTTCCGAGGGCCTCGCTGAGGAAAGGAGAGAGAAAAAGGGGACAAGGAAGGGGAGGGAGAGCCCGGATTGATTT
>NC_024323.1:2562308-2562860 GCF_000523025.1 Cynoglossus semilaevis | reverse complement strand
CGTTTCGCCCCCGCCCCCCGCCCCGCCCACCCACGCCTCCCCCAGCCGAAAAAAAAAAAAAAAAAAAAAAGTGAGTTTGTTGACAAATGATGCATTCACGGCCCCGGAGCTACACGTACAAAGTCATCATTACCTCATACTTGCCGAGATCTCGCCTCAGTCGCTCTATGTTCTGGGATGTGTGGCTGATTTGAGAGGCCAGACTCGCGGGATCTCCCATCTGGGGGTTTTTCTCGTAAACATCTTTCATTTTTCCGAGGGCCTCGCTGAGGAAAGGAGAGAGAAAAAGGGGACAAGGAAGGGGAGGGAGAGCCCGGATTGATTTGATTTCATGTCAAAAGTTGAGCGTAAAAAAACGCTAACACACTCTACGCTAACAGGCGAACGTTTCCGTACACACCTCTGGTCTACTTCCTTCTGCAGTTCCTTGCAAATATCGTCCAGCTTCTGCTGTAACCTCTTCCTGCGCTGCTCTGGAGGAAGATGTCCAAAGTCCTCCGTCACTGTGGGCTGGAAAAAAGGTCAGAGGAAGATGGGGTTTTTTTTTTTTTT
>NC_024323.1:2557684-2561455 GCF_000523025.1 Cynoglossus semilaevis | reverse complement strand
ATATTATATTATATATATTAATATTATTATTATATTATTACTATAAATATAATATACATTATATTATATTATATTTCAAGAGTATTTTGCGTTTGCTAAATAAATACTATTTCTTTTTTGTTAAACTTATAGCTATTTCAAGATGACTTTTATTTGATCTGTATCCTTTTACAGCAAATTGGACTATATTGTTATTTGACCTCTCAATTTGGTAATTTTGACATGTAGGAAGTTGAAAAAAATCTTAAATTCTTGAACTAAATTGTGGCTAATTCAAACAATATCTGCAACAGCAGCTCACTTTTGTTAACCTTAGCTATTTTTTTTTTCGATTTTTCTTTTTAAGTTTCTTGATTGTAATCCCCAATACCAAAAAGAAAGCCTCAACACCCTTAATAAATATTAATATTACCCCACAACAAATAACTGTGCCAAAGAAAAAATATGACCATTTTTTTTGTGTGTTAAAAGCATCCCTTCTTACCCTACCACCAGGGGGCCACCTTTTCAATACAAACAACCTCAAGACTGGATGCTAAACACTGCATATTAGGGACATTTGATCACAAGCTTCATTAGAGCAAGGGTCCCCAACCCCTGGTTCAGGGACCAGTGCCGGTTCGTAGGTCATTTGGTATCGGGCTGGAGTGGTAATTTGGTTTTAGTAATTTAGTTCGTCATAAATAATCCAGTCATATCCCTTTACTTTTTTCATTCAAAGATAATCTGTTAATGTTTCAAAACAACAGGTCGTTCAGACTCTGATACTAACAGAATAAAGTCTAAAAGATTATTTTGAATATTTAATGAGCCTTCAACGATGGAGCGATATTATTGGCTGATACTAGCCAACCGCTCCTTGGTACAAAAAAAAAAGGTCGGGGGCCGCTGCATCAGAGCATTGCGGAGGTAAAGTTAATGTTCAAATGATTTCATATAAAGAAGAAGAGCTGCTGTAAAGAAAAGGTGGCCATTTTGTGTGTCACCAACCCCGCGCACGTACAATTGGTTAATTATATATTACCATAATCCTGTCTGGAGTAAACTTCTGAGGAAGAAAAAACATGTTGTGCATATAAATGAAAGAAATGAACATCATATAACATGAACCAGGTTGTTATTATTAATGCTGCCCTCTGTCACGGTTTTTCATCATTTTTCTTTAGCTAAATGCAAATTTGACATTAACTGCAAAGTGAAAATGTATCTGTCATAACATGTTTTTTTTTTTTTTGTTTTTTTTTTCTAAATCCAGTCGGAAAATTTTTTTGCCTGGAAACCCATTCTTGTACTTGAGGAAACATGCTTTCGCTATGTTGTGTCAGGGCAGGCATGGGCAAACTAAGGCCCCGGGGGGCGGGATGTGGCCCATTCAGCTTTTTAATCGGGCCCGCCAAAATGTTTCAAATTATATAATTTATTTATATTACCATTATGGAAGTATAATGGTATTTGCCTTTTCCCTGCAATACCCATGTCCCCCCAATAGATGGCGTAGAAAATGATAAAAGCATTTTTAGCTTTTTAGCCTTTATGCATGACTTTTACATGTCATTTATCTTAGTTCACATGGACATTCCATCTATCTGCTCCTGACCCGGCCGCCCCTGTTCAATTTTAGGACAATTGTGGCCCGCGACTCCAAAAGTTTGCCCACGCCTGTGTCAGGACATCCAGACTGTGTTTATAGTGATGTGCTATAACAAAGAATCCTACAATTTCTTGCCTGGAATACAAATGGGGTCACCTCAAACATCTAGTAATATTTGTTATTTTTAAATTACTGATTTTTTTTTTTTTTTTTAATTTATGATTGAAAACACCATACACAATCTTAAACGTCTATATTCTTCCACTTTCACTCTGTATTTGCAATACAGTATAACAGACATGATTAAAAAAATATCTAAAAAAAAAAAAAAAATGTTTCTGGGGTCGCCTGAAATTTGTGATGTTAAAATGGGGTCATAAGTCAAAAAAAAAGGTTAACTTGTGAGCGGAGGATTGATGGCGTAGGACTACTGGAACCTAGAAGTGTTTCTATTCGCCGCTGTTGACTCACCGATCTTCTGAGTGTCCGGAAGGAAGAGATTCTGGGTTTGACTGTCTTATTGAGCTCCTTCAAACAGTACGACAGGGGGTCCCGGCCGAACTTAGGGGAAGAGGGTCCATTAGCAGGCGAGGACATAGGGGGAGTGGAGAAAGGTGGGTGTGTGGAAGGGGAGAGCTGAGAAATGGAGGAGAGAAAGAGCAAGGCCAAAGTTCCAGCACAAGGGCGTGAGATGTGCAGCGTTAGGATGGTGAGGTGGTGAGGAGTGGGGGGGAGGAGGAGTGGAGGAGGGGAGGGCCCAGAGAGAAAGAGGGGGGGGAAAAAAGAAGAAGGTGACAAGGGAATTACAACATAGACATTGAGTCAACACCCTAAAGCATACCCACAAGGAAAGCTAGGGAGAGAAACCCCACAAAACCCAGCATACAGGCCCACACAGCATGAAGACAGCACAAACATGGAATCATCAACATATAAACACATTTCACAACAGCACAAAATGCACACTGAAAGCAAAAAAAAAAAAAAAAAAAAAAGCCCTGCTTTGAACCACAGCCAGAGCAGCCCAACGCCTGTAGTTTTATTGTTTATTCGGGGTTTTTTAAGTGCAAGTCTTGGGTGACGTATTCATTACTTATCTGAACTTTAAAGTTTTTTTTTTTTGGTTATCTTTGTGAAAACCTAGAGATAAAAAAAGCTGTCGTTTTGGGAAAAATTACACTAGCTAATTCAAAGTTTTTGGTTTTTTTTGTTTTTTGTCTAACCTTAAGATTTGGCTTTTATTTTTGAATTTTATTTTTTTTATTTTTTTTTTTATTTTAGAAAACAACAACAACAACCTAGTCAGTTGTCTATTCATTTTATGAAGAATTTTCAGAAGATTTTCAACTTCACTTTTTAAAAATCACACCCTATATTCTCATTTAAACACTTAATTTGTAGTAATAATAACCGGTTGATGAGCAAAGTATAAAATATATATAAAAAAAAAAAAATTCTGCCTTGTGCCAAAAAAGGTTCTATAATGAGTTTCAAGATCTACTGACCGAAGTAACAGATGATGGAATGTTTTATTGTTTGTTCTTCCCTAAATAAATATGTTAATTTACAAAATTATCTGAGTTTGACTGAAGAAGTGCTCAAACTGATAACTGCAGTTATAAACTCTTTGAGACTATTTTTTATTACTGGTCTCCATCGACAGAGAAATAACACTGTTTTTTTTTTTTTTTTTAAATAAACCCCTATTTATATTGGAGCTTAGCGTCGAACCGCTAGAGACAAAAACATTGGCTCGACTTTTCGTCCTTTTCTTCTGTTCTTTGTCTGTGATTTAACTCCTCGGCTCCTCTAGCTCGAAACCCATCACCCATCTCCCAGTCTGACCTAAATAGATGAAATATTACTCCATAAATCAGTCGCCGTTGGTACAAATACCCGGCCTGTCTAAGGCGGCGAAAGAGTGAATGCTGACTCTTTTTTTTTTTTCCACGAGAACGTTTTTACGATTGCCCCTACGTGACCTTTGGTTAAGAGGTTAAGTTGAAGTAAAGTCTGCAGTGAAGTGCACAGTGCTCCAGCATTTAAAGTTGGAGGCGGGGCTCTATTATCTAAATTACATTGGAAGCTGATACCTCCGGGGCTTTTTTTTTTCTGTCTCGAACGGCAGTTCAAAAAAAAAAAAAAAAAAAAAAAAAAAAAAAAAAAAAAAAACCCCCCCC
>NC_024323.1:2556830-2557675 GCF_000523025.1 Cynoglossus semilaevis | reverse complement strand
GGGTAAGGGGGGGCAGGGGGGGGGGGGGGGAGGGGGGGGGGGGGGGGGGGCTAAGAACTTGTTAGTTCAGCTTCTTGTATCACCATGTCAAAGGGAGATCCCTTGAACAAGATATGACCGTAGAAAGGGCTTTATTACATGTGTTGGCCAATTGGAATGACCTTTGGCAGTAGCACAGCTCTGGCTTTGTCTGGTGCTCACTCGACCACATGCAACCCTTACCCTTGCCCCCCCCCCATTCATAGAAATACCACTAAGTGGTTAGGAATTGGCAGGTTGGATAATTTTTTGTGCAATTTGTAATATTATTTTTCATAATGTTAAGAAAACTCTAAGCTATTTTTTTGCTAACCTCGCTAACCTGACTTTTTAGGGGGTACATGTAAATTAGCTCAGTCACCTTTCAAATGTCAAATGCTTGTTCGTTCCATCAAAATATCAAATTAGTAGCTCAAACAGCTTCATTTTCCAACATAGAAATTCAACTGGCCCACTACTCAAAATTCAAGGTTTTAGGGAGCTAAGTAAATTAGCTAGGCTGGACAGCTTTTACAAATGTAAAAAATGACTGTTACAGGAAAATTACGATTTAGTCATCGAAATGAAGACTTAGTGTCAATTGTGTATCAGAAAACATTACATTTACTGGTCTAAATCACCAATGTGGTGTCCCGAAAAAGTCTTCGTAAATTTTCATCTCGTACAGTGACGATCAACCAAGCAGACTACGTGGGTCAAATCTGATGTAAAATGTTTTTTAAACACCACTGGATCGTACTGGAACTGTAAGATTATTAACCTTTGGATTATTGGCCAACATAGAAAAACTGTATGATATTGGTTCA
>NC_024323.1:2500353-2556730 GCF_000523025.1 Cynoglossus semilaevis | reverse complement strand
GTCACTTTCATTGTGAAGTGTATTTGAATGTTGTAAACAATACCATCGTGAACAAATCCATAAAAATAAAAAGTCCCCCAAAAGACTTAAAATGCAAGATTGTCCTAAAACATGCTGCCAAGTGAATATTTTGTGTTTAAAAGTCCAAAAAGTATTTTATATGAATATTTCAAAAATCACCCAAAACATGCCTTAACTGCCGGCAACAAAATATTCCCTTGGCAGCATGTTTTAGGACATAATCTTGCATTTTAAGGCATTTCGGGGACTTTTTATTTTTATGGATTTTTTCACGAGGGTTTTTTTTTTTAAAAAAACAACAACAAAAAACAACTTAAAAACAAAAAACTTAAACAAAAAAAATCTGAAAAATAAAAAAAACAATCTAATTTTTTTTTCTTTCTTTTCCTATACGCTACCTTTGACTTTGATAATGCACGCTCCAAAGGTCAATGAAAAATTCCATTCATATTTTCAATTTTTTGCTCAATTTTTGGAAATAAATGCAGATCACACACAACATTCCAACAATTTAATTTCTTTATTCTGGAAGGTTTAAAACAATCAAATACACTTCACAATGAAAGTGACTATTTTACAACAGCATGAAAGCACAATGAATTTTTACCTTTTGAAGAGGCTTGTTCCGGAAGGTTTACAACAGTCGTTTAGCTCACAATGAAAGTACAATAGCAGTAAGGCACCAATGAATGGAATGAACTGGAACAACACAGTGTGAAGGCAAAAAATAGACTAAGTGTTGTTAAAAAGTGACCCTGTTAACTATCTGACAATAGCATTAAGGCACAATGAAAGGCCAAAAAAATGACAGTGTTGCCAAAAAGTGACTCCATTTAGTATCTGACCATAGCATTAAGGCACAATGAATGGAACAAGCTGGAATAACACAATCAACAGCTGTCTGTGTAGGTTCTCAGTCATTTACCTCTTGCCGTCATGGTGGAAAGCCACACAGTTGATGAGACCAAAATGACCTTTGACTCCTGCCAAACTCCTCCTCGTACGCTGCTTGGAAGAACCTGCAGATTAGAAGAACACGTCACTGTGCCACATGTTAACACAAACAAACAGGTTTTCCTTAAGAGCAGCTACAAAGTAGTCCCTTCCACAGGACCAACAACATTACAATTACAGTGGGAAGTCTGTTGAACAATCAAATGTCATAACAACTAAATGTTTACACATCACTATCAACAATATTACAAATTCAATGCTGCAAACAGATATTTCATCTGGATTCCAAAACAAACAAACAATTTTGTTTTTACTCCACCCTATCTGGGTGGCTGACTTAGAGCATTTAACAGCATCATGCACTCATCTCTCTTCAAGGCCTTAAAGTCACAGACAGTCAAGTCACTTAGCTTTATTGGACTGAAATCTGTCAACATTAAAAAGTAACACTAAACTGTACCACTCATTTCTCCTAAGATGTACTTCAAATATTCTGAAGTCTATTTCAGTATAAGTACATAAGTCAGTGGAATCACATTACGAGAGGTCTGTAGTACAGACAGATTGACCAACACGCCCAGACTGAAGGAAAATGTCATTGTAAATAAATTGGACAAGTGGACACACACAAAGTAACCACACCTACTATTGTATGTGTATTAATATACTCTCAGAAAACTGAAGACGAAGAGGAAGTTTATCTTTCAACATGACAAAGATCCAAAAAGATTGAGGTTTTAGAATGGCCCAGCCAGAGTCCAGACCTGAATCCGATTGAACATCTGTGGAGTGATCTGAAGAGAGCTGTGCATAGGAGATTGCCTCGCAATCTGTCAGATTTGGAGCAATTTTGCAAAGAAGAATGGGCAAATATTGCGACATCAAAATGTGCCAGACTCATAGACACTTACCGAAAAAGACTGAGTGCTGTAATTAAAGCCAAAGGTGCTGCAACAAAGTATTAGTTTAAGGGTGTGCATACTTATGCAACAAGGTTGTTTTAGGTTTTTATTTTTCCCTCGTGAAGATTTCAGTTTGTTTTTCAATTGCCTATTACATGTTATGGGTCACATTAAAAGTGGAAAAAGTTATGAAACGATTTATGCTTGTGTCTTTTCTTTACATCACAAAAACCTGGCTTTGAACAAGGGTGTGTAGACTTTTTATATCCACTGTATTTCTGTTGTTCTACTCTGGAGCGGGGGTCTCAAGCACAAATGACTGGAGGGTCAGCTCACAAATACAAGAGTTAAAAGGAAAACAATAACTCTTTTCTTTGTTGAAGAATTCCATTAGGCAACTGGACTTTACATTTTCACTCAACAGAGGAGGTGGGCTAGGACACAATCTCCCACATACTGAAACCAATCTGATGAGGATTACAACGACCCATGAGACTCCTAACGACTGTTAACACTTCCCCAGATGACCCTGACAAGAGGGACCTGAAGTTTTTGTCACACCCACAGTATATTGAATGAGAAAATTCCACGTCCAGTTGCCTAACAGAACTCTTCAACCTTGACCTGGATGACTGAGAATCTTCATAGACAACTTTTTTCTATAAAAACTACAAACTCAGGTTTCATTTTTAAGGTTAAAAACAAATCTCTTCTCTGGGCGTTCTCCCTGATGGCCAGCCAGGTGTCATTCTGATGACATTATTTATAACATGTTTCAACAACTGTAATCACATCAATCATTTAGACTCAAATGGCACAGAACTACTGTGACATAAGAGTTCTCACCTTGGCGGTGTTGTCCTTTGAGGCACTGATGAACATGGTGAGGGCAACAGACATCTGGATGTCGTCGATGTGCCTGTTGTGCTCCTTGGCTTTCTTCAGGACTTCTCCGGACTATTTAGAGAAAAAGAAAAGAAAAACATGTTCATGAATATCACAAGCTCAACAACAGATGCTGTGGGTGATTCATTATTTCCTCTATTTCAATTCTATAATACTGTGTGCAAACAATATCTTTAGCAGTAATCAGGAAGCTGTGTACTATCTGCAGTCTCATTTCTTTTACGGTATTCATTTGTTTACGTTGCGTGTGACGATCACCTACCGATCTGTTGTGGATCCCTCAGGTCAAAGAAGTTCATGAAACACTGACAGCCCATCTGCTTCTCTGTGGACAAACATGATGATGTTGCCGCTGAAATTGAACCCGTGTGTTCTGATGGCAGACATTAAAGAAAGGACACGGATCAAAAATTAAAAACCAAAATACATTTAAATACGCATGCACTAATATGTCTGCTGAAATCACCTATATAGCTGTTTATTTAATTTCATTATTTTACTAGCCAACTATTTACACTGTGCACATATTTCATATATATTTATTTTATATACTTGTTCATATAACATCCCTTTATTTATACTAGTTCTGCTTATATACCTATCATAGGTATAATGTGGTATACTTTATTATATGTAGACACCATACAATTTAATTTAGAATAACAATAGCATAATAAAAATATGATAATTGAGATTGCAATCAACAACACCACACACGGCAACAACAATTACCTACTAATCTACTAACACTAATCTATCTACTTCTAACAGACTAATCTATTAACATCCACTGTTCAGATTTCCCATATTCATTGACAGTGTGCTGCTGCTACTCATGTTTGTATTCTAGCCATTTGTGTGTTTTAATTGTTGTTTTAATTGTTAATTCCCTTTTCATTACTACAGTATGATTTTCATATCTCACACACTTTAAAGCATATGGCCTTATATTTTCAACACAATTACCAGTCAAAACTAGCAGAGGGTTACTCTGCTTTTCGTGACGCCATTTGTAGGACATTCCATATTTTTTACGTCAAACTAATTACTAAACTATAGTCATTGGTGGCACTTGTTAAGTGAAATCATTTCGTGTCACTTACTGGATCTTTAGCGACGGAAAACAGGTCTCCTTCTCCGTTGTACTTGATCTGAGTGATGGACCGTCCGTGGTCCTGCAGTAGGATGGGTTTCTGTACAGAAAAGTAATATTCGCAGGTTAATTTAATATTTTTAAAAGGTCCAGACCAACTTAAACTCCTACGGCTAATTTATTATTGACCACGGCAACTCCATATTCATTATTTAGGACGGAAAACTAACTACGAATCATTCTAACTTCTGACAAAAGCTAACGTTAGCTGCCGAGACGCATATGCTAACGTAAACTGCATTAACGGTCTCGACCGAACGACTATCGTTTCAAATAAAATACAACAGACAATTGTTTTCAAAAACCCACCATTTCTATCAATCAGCTGTTGCCACTGTGCCCAGTTTTTGTACTTGAACGCCCGCTGGAAGCCCAAACGGCTAACACGTCCGTCGGATCCACAACCGGAAATAATGACGTACAACGTATTTCTATTTCCGTTACACAAACCATACAATATCAGCGCACCCCCTACAGTCGACCGCTGACAGTCACATTCTTTTTTTCACTTGGTTTTCACTTTTTTTCACGTGCTTTGACGACTGTAACAGAAAAGCTCATTGGTAAAAAATCTACAAAAACAAATGATTTAAACACAAAATGCCAACTAACCGTTTCACCATTGTATTTTGTATATATATTCAGACTTTCTTTATATATATTCAAGGATTCATTTCCTGAACAGCATGTCATAAAATATATATACATGAGTGATTCTAACCAATCTTCTGTTAGAAATTGTTTTACTAAGGGGTTGATGTTCTTTCACTAGTGTCAGTCCTTTTTATCACAGGAAAATCAAGAACTCCATTCTACTGTGAACACTTATAAAATCTCCAAATTTACATTTAATTTGCTTTCCGAGGGACTGTGAAATGTGTTGCTAATCAGCAGAACATTAATTGTTTGTTTGCCAATAAACAGAATTTAATTTGAAGCCCTCCCCTTCCCTTTCCCCACCGCACACACACATTAATACATTTTACAGTGCCTGGATTTCAGTTGGACATGCTCAGAGACATTTGAGTGAAGTAAACGATGTTCTATTTCCTCAGGGCCAGCTCACTGCAGAGGTTAATGCAAGATAATGAAAAAAGCTCAAGTGGAACATTTATGAAACAACATTCTGCACAGCCCTACCCTCAGGAGGCGCTATCGTGTACAAATCTCTATTCAATCATGTTATTTTAATGACTACAAACTGACCAGGCGCTTTGATGTTTCACTCCATGTGTGACTCTGAACGTTAATATTATTCATTTTTAATGTCTGTACCGTCAAACAGAGAAGAAGACGCGTGTCAGTTGTCGACCTCTCACCTTCTCAAACCCTTTGTGTAACATCTCAGAACCAGGACATTCATCTTTTTCCTCAGTGATTTTTTGAACGGCCATTTTTCTCTAAACTACACCGAGACCTCAAAAGAGAAATTTCTACTTTTCTCGTCACAGTCACAGGGCAACAAGGTAATGTCCTTGTGTTGCTGCCAGTGATACTATTTTTACTCTTGTATGACAGCGCAGCTGAGCATCAAGCTCTCCCAGGTGACCCATAAAATAGATAATGTTTTCCTCCTCTCCATTTTTCTTTTTCTCTTTTTCGCTGAAGAGAAAATAGACTTCAACTCCACGGGCTGCCACGGCTCTGACCTCATTTCCATGCAGCTGAATTTCCAAAACAATGCCACACGACAGTGAGCAGAGTTTAAATGGCGGTGTCACCTTTATTTTCTGTGTTATTACACAATTTTACGTTCCTCCGGGAGATGGAAAATATCCGCTCTCCTTAAACCATCAGTTGCGCTGATGGCAAGTTGTTACGGTGGCTGCCTAAGAGCATCAGTGACACCATTTTCCCATTGGCATAGGTTGATTTAATCTGGAATAACTCATGTTGAAGGCACAGAACAACACGTGGGAACTCAATTGAAAGTACTGTGTGACTCCAACTGTGTTGGTGAGTCTGGTCTAGTCTAGTCTAGTCTGACATGTCGCTGATGAGCAGGGGTTGACCTCAAAGAAGTTAAGAAGAAGTTAAAGTGCAGTACACGGTGCTGATGAAGAGTGAATTGAGTTAAGGTTGAATGACCTGGATACTTATTTAATCCAAGTAGCATAGCAGTACTTGGATTCTGTACTTAGTTACTACAACACAACTCAGATATAAAAATCTATCAGATTATATACATATATATAATCTGATAGATTTGTATATATATGGTCTATAGATTTGTATATATATACATATATGTACATACAAATATATAAACCATATGTAAATATAATATACATATCCAAATATAAATTATATATTTATATATACAAATATGTATATATTTATATATTGCATATATAAATATAGAGTCTCTAAATATAGAGTAGCATACATCCCGTATGCATCCCATAGGCAATGTGTTATCCACCCGATAACACATTGATCACTTTAAAAATGTATTTTGTCCTTTTCCTTTACACACTAAGGAATAACCGCTCCTGATTTGATTTTTTCCTGAATTTTTCACTAAATGCAATGACAACTTTGGAAAAAGTGACATCTTCCCATCGTCCTAGGAAGTATGACAAAACATAAATTAGCAGCAGATTTACATACACAAACACACACAAATAATAATAAAAAAAAAAACACTATCAGAGTTCTAAAAGCTTTATTTTCCAAAATCCATCCCGTGTCCTTTCAAATATACAGCACTGTTAAGATTTTTTTATTTTTTATTTGTCAAACCATCCATGTGTACAGTGTTTCCTGCTCTGTGGAGCTATGGATGGATACCCTGAATGGATGGCGTTTGCTCAACCCGTCACCCTGAGAAGGCCTGTCTAATGGGACTGTACCATATTTTGCTAAAAACAAACAAACAAACAAAAGTAAAACAGCCTTGAATCATGTCACTGATAATGCCGACACTGTAAACAAGGAGGAGGAGACATTCCAAGACTTAAATATTTCTTCTGGTACATTTAAAAAAAAAGCCATAAAAGAATGTAAATAGACAAAACAAACGAGAAGCACTTCCTTTTTCCCTGTATAGATCCTACTTGAACATAATCTACCTCCTTCTATAATAACGATACACTGTGATACAGGCAACAATAACAACTCTGATAAAAATCTCTATAGTTACTATTATTATTTCTACATATAACTGGCCTTCTCAAGATTCCTTAAAGAGTCTTTAGGTCAGAGCTTCCAACGAGCGACAGAAAATGAACAGACGGGTGAGGTTCAAAGGCTGGTTTGTTCACAGAGACGTACGACGGGGGGAGCGGGGGGGGGGATCACATCTGCACTGCGGAGACACCTGGTGGCTGCACTTACCCACAGAGACTGAGGGGGGTTCCTTCAACATAAAAGAATGCACGGGGATCAAAAAGGACTGGTGGTTAGCGCTAGTACAGGATGACAATTACAGGGTTTGCACGACAGGTGGCACTTCTGCATCACAAACAAATATTCATAGATATTGCACAACGGGAGAAGTGCATAGGGTTGGCTCCATTTACTGTTATTTCATGAGATGATGATGGTCCATGATGCTGAGTGTGTGTCCTCACGAGACCTTGACAGCAGTCACTTCGGTCAGACTACAACATCAGTGGACGTCCGAGGTGAGAGAAGGGGGGGGGGGACGTTGACTTTTGTCACAAACACTGGTACCAACAGCTCGGTGAACACTCACACAGACGTTTCTCGTGTTTCGTGAAAGAAGTGTAACAACAACGTCACTCTTTTTCTTTCTGCAACAGTAACAACGGCGGCGGTGGCTAAAAATGGAACGGCTCAGCCTGGAGTCAAAACAGTGGAGACTGACCATGAGCTTCAAGGACAGCCCCGCCAGGACCATGCGTCATCTCAAATGACTTGTCATTGATGATTCAGGGTCGGCCCATGGCTATGGTGCAGTTCATACATGTACATTATCACAAGTGTGTACTGTCAGAGACCAAGGGGAGCCACACACACCAAAGTAACAAAAACCTACTGAGAATATTGCTTTAAATCTTAGCTCTCCGTCCATTAGTAGCTGATTAACTCCAGAGTAAAGTTTTCTCACCTGATTGTTATTTTTTTTGACCCTCCAAAGCACAGATTGTAAAAACATTTAATATCAACAGCAAAAAAAGGTGGATATCAACAAAACCTCCATTGCCTTTTCTAAGTAAATCAGTTTAAAGTGCTTTTTAATGCGGTTGCCATGACACTATTCTCTCTCTCTCCCACGCTGCATGCGAGCACTGTAACAGGATGCCAATCATCAAGCAGCCCACTGGCTGTGCAGCAGCAGCACTCCCCACCCACTGTCACCCAAACTTTTCACCAAGCTACGAAATCCCATTTAGTCTTTTGGGATGTGTGTGATTGTGTGTGTGTGTGTTCAGCGAGGGTAGGAGGAGGGCTAATAATCATCTCATGCTGAGATAACGTCAGGGAAAATCAAGGGCGGGAGCGAAGTGAAGGCTGCGGGGTGGAGGAGGGAGGAAAAGAAAACCTGAAGATTTTTGGATCATTTTCCTGCCTGCGAGCTTCGGGGAGAACACGTGCTGAACAATCAAACAATCACAGGCCGTGCACAATAAATGGTACTGCGTCGTACGAAATGCACGACCGCAGCCAAAGCGGTGGATTCTGGTTCTGCACATTAACTGATGCCAAAATGAAGCTACTTCTCACTGGATTTTACTACCTAAATAAAAAATGTACTCAAGACTTTGTGGTCCATCATTAAGGTTTCTTTTTTTTAGCAGAAACTGGATGAAATGAAATCACTGAGACACTAAAAACTGGAGTGGATATAACAAAGAGGAAAATCATGAGGATTGATGTTGACATCTACCGACTCTATAAAAGGAATTACCAACACTTTCCCTTCGTGGCTTTTGAAACAAGCTAAGCTGTAGCTTAACAGCTAAGCGGCTACTTTATTTAATTTACGTGTCCAAGTTCCCCTCATTTCCCAATTAACCTATTTAAACAGAGCTACTTCCCAGCGGAGCCACTTCTGTCTTCACCTCACTCTGGAACAATAGTTTGCAGCGTATATTGTTTTTTCAATGCATGATATTTGGATAGGACGCACTGGACCGGAAAACAAAAAGGAAGATAAAACATTTGCAAATGGAAACAACGCCTATGTGACACGTTGACCTTTGCTGGGTCTTAATGAGTGCTTAATCCTGTAGATAAAAGAGGTGGCAGAAAAACAAAAGCTGTGACTCATAATTCGCTCCGACGCTAGGAAAGGAACAATATTTTAAAGCTCTCAGGGGAAGCTGAGCTACAGAGATATGCCTCCGTGCAGCGCGTCAGAAATCGCAAGAGCTAATTCATGACCCAAATGTACGTAGATTACGGAGTTATATTTTGGTTTATCGTGGGTCTATTGTGGAGGTCTTTATTTATTTTTTTTGCTTTTTGATCTAAACTGCAGTTTAACCTCCAGGCCAGTAGGTGGACAGTTATGGTCCACATAGCTAAAAAGTCGGCTTTTAAACAAATAGAGAATATTTTTGTGACAAGGTTGACATTCCCTCCTATTCTTGTACAAGTACTCAAAATACTCAATGCCAATCATTTAGGCGTACTTCTTTTAGCCTTGTTAGGTGTGACGAATATAGAAGCATCTTAAGTAAAGGTTCTAAGGCAGGGCAAACTTTTTGACTCGCCGGCCACAACTGTCCTAAAATTTGACAGGTGGGCCGGGTCAAGAGCAGATAGATGGAGCGTTGGTGTGAACTAAGATAAATGACATGTAAAAGTTTAGCCTTCTTTACGCCATCTATTGGGGAAACGTTTAGTATAATATAAAAAAAGTTTGGCAGGCCGGATTAAAAGGCTGAACGGGCCGCATCTGGACCCCGGGCCTTAGTTTGCCCATGCCTGTTCTAAGGCGTCGACTAGTACGTGTGCTTGTGCGTGTAGATGTCTGAAAAATATGCTGTTGAAAATCGACATATTCCACGAGAATGAAGTTGCAACTTTAAATAAATCATTGGAAAATGCTGTTGTGGCTTTTACTACAATGCTGCTTGTGCTTGTTGTCATCATTTGCAAAAACGATGATGGGCTGGCCCTCTCTGCAGGTCGTGCTGCGGGGCGTCTGACGGCTCCGTGCAGCTCTGAGTGTCAGAGTCGTTACTTTGCCGGGTGGCCGTCCAACACTGCTACGCTGTAGGAGGGAGGGCTATCCCCGCCATGGCAACGTGACACAATGAGGGCACAGGGTGGGATGACGACGGTGCCCACTTGTCTTCATGAAATACTGTACATACTGGCATCAAAAAGGATGCATATTCGCCTTAGAAATGTTTCTAACATTTAAAGGGCAGACACTGATAAAATACTGAAGGAAACAGTGTTTCATAATGATCAAATTCCAGATACAACAACACGGCTTTAGGTAATCCTGTTAGTTTGACGAGCCTGGCTTTTCCACCTATATATTTGTGTAATCTCAGTGGATTTAATGACCTACTTTATAATGAATACCCAGTTTCTCATACCCATCATACCAATAAGTTAAAAAAAACATTAGAAAAGAGCATCAAGTAAAGGGACCTCATTTTGTGCCAACCACACTAAAGGTACATCTAGGTTAGGTCTCTATTTTCTGTCTAATAAATACACAACTATATCCATAATCCAATCCATGTTGACCCATGAAATGGCTATAAAAGTGGCCTCTGTGCACCAGTCAATGTCTGGAGGCCTGCAGTGCCCCTTCAGGTTGGAGTGGGAGGAGCAGAACGAAGGCATGACGGGAGCTCTTGGCCTTTATGGTTGGAACAGCTCTTACTGTAGACCGTATGGCTGATTCCAGCTCGTACACTGTTTCCATGTTAAGTCAGGTGGGCTGCATAGTTTGAGTGTGGCCATGTCATGTGGGTCACACCTAAGGTCGGGCCTGGGTGTTTGGCGAGGGGACGTAGGAAGTAGGAGTCGGAATGGGAACAAAGTTATGTGTTTAGTAAGGGGAGAAGAGAATGGGTGTGTGGGTGGTCCGCAGTGGACCTGGGGCGGGCCGGAACAGTGCAGGGCCCAGGAAGGGGGTCTGGATGAAGGCGGTGGTGCCCATCGTGTGACGCAGAGCCAGTGGGTTAGCTGCAACTGTGCACAGGGTTGTTTGAGTGAGTGGGCTGGGCAGGAAGCCGGCTGTCAAGCTCTTGGCCAGCTGCTTCTGCAAGGCCAGCTTGGTCTGCAGAGTACAGGGGAGAGAGGGGAGTGGGGGACAGGGGGGGACAACAGGAGAGAGGGACACAGTGAGGAGCCACGTTTATGAAACTAACATTTTCTTTTAAATTATGGCAGCAGCAGAAAACTAGCTTTTTTCATTGTCCTTCAGGCTAGGCTAATGTAAACATTACAGTAGGGAGGTACTTCCATCTACTACGGTCAGGGTCAGTATTACGGGATATAAAATTCCATATTTTGATAAGTTGTCGAGTAAGTTAAATTTAAATTAGGCTACTTCACACTTTAATGTTGATTCAATTAGTAATTTAGTTCAAATCTGCTGAAAAGACAAGTCCAGCGAATCAGAAGAAAAGGTTAGCCTATGTGGAGCTAAGTGTTCGTTTTAGTCTGCTGTTAAACAAAAGTTTCAGTCAAATAAAATAAATAAATAAAATATAAATAAATAAAAATAAACAATGATCACTTCATCATCTCTGCTCTGACCCCTGACCCCTGACCCTGACCCAGGCCCTAAAGCCATCCTCCAATCCAAGCCCAGCCTCAGGCTGTCCTGCCACTGACCTGTGAGGAGAGGGAAGTGAGGTTGTGCTGGCTGAAGACTTTCTTCATGGCCGACACAGCTACGCCAGCATAGCCACTCCACCTCACGCTCTGTAGAATGGAGGTGGGAGAGAAAGGGAAAGGGAATGGGGGGTGGTGGTGCAGGATATATAGGGGAGATGGGGGGGGTGGTGGAGGAGGCATATGACAGGAGCAGAGCAGTGATTAATCTGGAGTGCTGATTCAGGCTGTTGCTGTTGTCAGAGCTGGTCAGTTGGGGACTATTTTAGAACCTGTCTCAGGGGGAGGGGACACAATGAGAACAACACAGTGCTTGACCTCCCTGACAAGACAGAAACACAAGACACAAGAGCCCTGGGCACAATATAATGAGATATGAATATATACAGTACGTGTGTGTGTGTGTGTGTGAGAGTGTGAGTGAGTGAAGTTGAAAATCCATGTCAGTTTCATGAGCACACATTATTTCAGCATTAAAATACTCTGTTTCTCTTGTGTCTGCAGTTACATCCACCAGTGTATGCAGAGTGTATGCTAAGTCTTACCGCTAAGCTGGAGCTCGGCTGGTTCTTGCTGTGGGGGGTGAATTTGGGTTTGGGAGGCTTTCCTGCCAGCCGATCTTTGTGCCGTCTGCTGTTCATGTGCTGTTCACACGGTGGAGAGAGAGAGAGAGAAAAGTCAGTGTAAATTTGTTAAGCACCACCGAAAAACTTTCTCCACACGTACTACACCACTCTCATGTATTTTTCAGCCACTCCTGACCTCCTCCTATATCTGTACCAGCACTTTTCATCATTAAACCGACATACTGATGTCAACTGACACCTTTCGCCAACATCCATACAGGAATCGTTAGTAAATAAAAACTTGTCAAATCAAACTTTGATAATTTCTCCACAGATGACATCAGTCTAAGGTGAAACTCTGCTGCTCTGGCCTTTAACACGGCCTTTAATTTGACCGAGGGCTTCTAAAACCTTTATTTAACCATTTTATGTTGTTTTTTAAAACGGGTTCTTTACAGGACAGTTCAGTTTATGTTACAATATTTTATATTTATTTATAATATCAGCAGAGCAAATTACAAGAGCAGTGGAGGCAGCGCCGCTTGTTAATGAAGTCTCCAGTCCTACCATCTGTTTGTGGAGGTGGGGGCAATTGAATGCATCATTTTACTGCACCGTCAGTTATGTTTTATCCTGAGAGCACAGTCAACATTACCTCTGAGCTCCTTAAACAAATCCATTTCAGTTCGAAATACTTCTCCATAGGCGCCGCTTCTCAAAGGCAGGAAATCCCTGAATGAAAACTATAATCCCTGTAAATCCCTGTTGTATTCGTTTAATATTTTAAAAACTTTTTTTTATTTTGCCACATACATATTAATGTTGTGTTATACTGTGTATGTGTAAGCATTCTGCAGTATTCTCATAACTTATATATATTCTACCCCTAATCTCACGATGTGCTGTACTGTGTATACAGGCTCTGTACTGTACACATAGAGTGGGTTTTTAATAGTTTTGTTGATCAGGTTACTTCATATTTCTAAAGAAACACAGTTCGGACACATATCTATATAAATACAAATTGACATTACCAAAAAAAAGATTTAGTTTACATAGCAAAATATTGCATGTATCGCTAAAAGTTAAAAAAAAGGTTAAAACACTACCAAAGATAAATATTTTAGGGTAGTCAAAATAGCCAAATAATGTATTATAAAGACCTATCAAGAAATGTATACATTTTTTTTAAAAAAGTTAAAAATGTATTATCTAAGATGAGGTTTCATTTTTGTTTTAAATTAGCCAAAAAAACAAAAATATTAGAAAAAAAAATTAGCCAGAATCAATAAAAGCTGAAAGACAAACACAGCACAAGCTAGTACTGACAATAACTATGTCCTGGCCTGGTGGCAAATGAGAAATGTTGCAGGTCATTTTAGTCCAGCAATTTGATATCCTTGTATTACAGATTACAGATTATTAGTTCTTGTGTACCATATTTTACGCTAAAGTCTCCTGTGCACCGTTCGTAATTTTTACCTGGCTCAGTTGTGTTTCAGAGTTGACAAAGATCTCGCACACTTCACACTGAAAGTTCTTGCTGGGGAGACCGACGCTGCCTTTCGTTCCGAGCCTCTTGCTTTTACAGCCAGCACGAGCCGCGACTACCTTCCCTCTGCGTCGAGGCAGAACGCTGTGACCTTCCAGCATCAGTTTGTGCTTGGTGCCTGGTGGAGGCAGCACACAGGTGACAGGTCAGGGGAATATAACCAGCAGGCTTCTATTTGATATGAAACCAACACGGGTGACACATAAACAAGAAAATGTTCTTTTACCGCTGTTGTGTGCTTCAAGTTGGGAGACGGAGTTGACCGTCACTTTGCAGACAGGACAGTGGAGGTGAGCCTTGCTCTTTTTGGGATCCTTATCCTCATCTGTATGTGTCTCCCCGAATGTGCTGGACGTGTCAGCCTGGCTGCCCGGCTCAGTAGTCAGACCTGTGACCTCGGCTGCCTCTGGGACGTCTGCCACACTGGTGTCTGAGGCTGTTTCAGAGAGCTGTAAGGAAGGTGAAATCTGAGGAGGGGAAAGGCTGACCAATTCCACAGAGGAGACCTCTGATACTGGAGTCAGCATGACAGAGCTCCTGGGAGTCTCCTCCAGTTTTGTCTCCAGGCTGACTGGTTCTAGGTCCATTTGGAGACCTGGATGAAAAGAAAGAATATCTGAGAGCCTGACTAAAGTTCATGTAACGTAGGCGTAACATGACGTCTTTTTCAATTATGTTTTCAAAAATGTCTTTTTCAATTAATTTCTGGCACACCTGTAACATTGATGCATGCACAAACTCCAGCCCAGTAGGCGGCGGCAATGCATCGAAAGTTTGCCAGCCAAATGATGCAATGATGCTAACATTAACAGAAGATACATTGTGAAAAATATGAAAAAACTTCCCGATAGCAATGTGGATAGGGACATGGATGTGTACATATGAGTTTTTGGAGTTGTTTTGTAGAAATACATTTAAATTTTTTTTTTCAAAATTGTTTTTACTGCATAACATTTGCATAACATGCAAACATAACATGCATTTTGTGCAGTGAAAATTGCCTAACACTTTCGTCGGTATTGTACTGCAGACAAACGTTTTGACTCTTTAGATCACACGGGTCAAACTCAAGCCCGGGGGCCAAATCTGGCCCACATTGTAATTATATTTGGCCCGCAAGATCATATCAAATGTGTACTAGAGTTAGCCCACCAGTATATAGCCGCTATATACTGGCAGGATTTGCAGTATTAGCAGTGTATGCGCTATATTATAGCACATATATTTAGTTTTTTTAGCCTGTGAAAAAAAGATTTACATTAAAAAGGAACTGGGAATGCTACAGATAAAGAGACGTAATAAGATTTTGCTGTTTATAATATTAAGCCTTGGTTGCTCCAGATTGAATATTTATACAAAATTAAAATTCCCATAAAAACAAATCAACATCCCATATATGGAGAGAAGGAAAAACATGCACAATTGCTGTCAATTCTTCAATAAATATCAAGTTTGACCCACGACTTCGTCCCAGTTTTTAATTTTAGATTATCAGCTTCATTACTACAATTTAAATATCAAACAGGCCCATGATGTCTGTCTATGTAAACAGAGCTATTCATTGCCATGTTACTGGAGTTGGATTTCTGTAGAGTCACTGCCCTCCCCAGAGAGACACAGACCAAACATCTCAGTTTCATTTACTGCACTGTCTCCCTGAACACAAGCCTCGCTCAAAGCCACTGCGCCCTATTGATTTTTCCCTTTATGTCCCAGGGTAAATTAATTGTAGGAGATAAGGCTGTTCCCCTCTCATTCCAGCTTAAGAAGAAAAAACTCTATAGGAGTAAGATTAGACAATCCCCTCCCACTGTAATGAGTGTGACCCTAGAGGAATTTATGTTCCTTTGTTGGTGCACGAAGAGCAGGTACGATCTCCAGCTTATGTGAACGATAGCCCAACCTGAGACGCCCCTAGAGGCAGCAGATACTCATCTACGGATTAGGGCCGAGAGTATATGGAAGAAGACAAAACCGAAGCCATCCAATAATCTAAAAGCTTGGACCACGGAGAACATCATTCAGGGGCATTTCTGTTCCCCGTCTGTCCTGATTTCTATAGTGGCTAATACCTTGATCATTTCTTACGAATGGCAGCACAAACGAACGATACAGATCTTTATCAGATGTTGTTTATTGAAGAAACTGGCTACAACTGGTTTTTCTTTGTGCTCACGTTAGCATACAGTAACTAGTAAAACTACTGATTATCGTTGTCATCAGGCAGTTGTTATCTTAGCTAAATGCTATTAGAGGAACAGGAAACTCTTTATTAAGAGACCAGTTACTAGTTCCAAAACAGCCACACAAAAAAAAAAAAAATAGAATTAATTAATAAGCCGTGAGTTGTTTTTTTTCCTTGTCTTTAGCCAAGATTAATATTAACTCAAAGTTACCACATAAAGAGCTAAACAATTTGCCTTGTGTTTCCTTAAATCTATTTTAGAACTGGCTTTAAAACACATTGTGTATTACCCCCCCCCACCCAAAAAAAAGCAGCTTAAAGTTAATAAAAGACTTAGCTATGAGTAAGCTAAATGAAACTTCAAAAAATCAAGTGCTCTAGAACTGATTGGAAAAGCACTGTTATGCTTAACAAAAAGCTAGCTAGTGTGACTGTAGAATCAGTTTCATAGTTCATTATATAAGAAGGAAAGATTATTTTTTATAAAAAATTTAAAAAATATATAATATATAAATTTAAATTTGTAATCTGTAATTCTTATTCCATCAAATGACCGACGTACGTGTCAATTTTGTGGATGGCACAACCATCGTTGGACAGTCCAGCCGACTCCGACCGTCTTTAAGATCCTAAACCTGTCGCAGTTCAACAGCCCAATCCAGAGACAACTTTACTCAAAGCCAAACAAACAACAACAACAACAACAAAAAGTTTGTCTGGCCCATTATGCACAAGTTGACAATCACAGACAGACACGAGGTTGAGCAGGTGAACACTGATTCAAGACAGCCCCAGAAACAAACAACTCCCACTGAGTAAAACACCCTCGCCCTAAATCATCATGACTGTGATGACAGGCAGAGTCCCCGGGGTTCCAACAGCCGAGTCAATCAAAGCTGGAGGTGACTGATGCTTTGTCACAGCCTCTGTCTCCCTGCTCTGGCCTATCTGCTTTCCTACTCTTTATTGTGTCTGCTCCGCTCAGCTCACGTCGTCGCCGGGACGCGCTTTATAAACATCCGTCCCTTTGTGCGGTAAAATGGGGGTGAAAACTGTTTCCTGTTTACGCTCCTGAATAATTGGTTTTGATGTTGAATGCGGAGAGTGAGAATCAATGGACATTCTTGCTGTTCAGAATTTGTGTAATGCGCAGTAACACACTGGTTTATGGTGGGGAGTAGCTGACTGACTGCATGTCAAGCCACAGGAACAGAGACTGAGCGGTCTCACTGACTCATTGATAAAGTGCGCAGGATTCTTCAAAGAGGAAATGAAAGCAGCAGAAGTGAAATCTTTACTATGACAAGCAGCTATTCATGAGCAGAGAGAAGTCGACCAAAAAAACCTTAAATAACACAGTTGGAAATGATGGGAGTGAGTGAACGGAAAATATAATCTACTGTATATTGTATTATATGGAAATATATGGACTGGCCACTGGGCATGCATATTTCCATCTTTCCACATTTCCAACATCCTTAATCAATCAATCCATCCATCCATCCATCCATCCATCCATCCATCCATCCATCACCCATCCATTTATGTACTTGTCTGACTGGCACGATTGACACTGGGCTGGACAAATCACATTTATAAACACTTCCACTTCAGGTGTTATCACGGCTCATTGGTTGATATCTCGACCGACACAGAGCTGGTCCAATCACTTTTTTAAATTTCTCCCCGCTGCCCCTTTCACTCAGTGCTATAGTACAGCAGGCGTTTGTTGTCAAATATGCTAATAATCGATGACCTTCAGTCTATATTTTAATAAAGTAAAGGTTTGTTAGAGATGGAGAGGAAACGGAAAAAAAAAATATATATATATATGCATTGAAATTGGCTGAATGTTCTCAGAAAGAATTTAATTTAGAATTTACTTCCAAGTTAAAATATGAATTTGAATGATAGCAGCTTCCTGGATCTGTACCTATGAACTGAAGTTGTTCTATTCTGTGTTTTGAGACACACGTACAGCAGACACTTATCGGTTATCAGTGTTCAACGACAGATATTACGACTGTTACCCTCACACAGCTCCCCACCAGCTCTTCAGTTTCATGGCAGACACAACTCATTTCATAGAGTGTTAATTTGGAGCGCTCTTCTATTCCAGGTTGGCATTGTCGTGCGTTCAGCCCTGGCTCGCACTGCTGCGTTTCAATTTCACATCAGGAGAATCACACAATTGGGATTATTAAAAGAGAGTTCCTCTTCACAAAATTGCCTTGAAAGTGTAAAATTATTCACGGCACAAAACTATCTGTGACTGATGTATTTTCTCTCTCCCTGCCGACACTTCCCTTCTTTCTTCAGTTCTCTTTTATTCCCTCTCCCCTCCATCGGTCTCCTTTATTCATTTCATCTTATCTTTCATTTTCAGCTCATCATCTCATTTGGCCTGCTGCTGCTTTCAGGGCTCTCCTTTGCAACAGCAAAGAGTATTAAAATGAGATTTGATGAGAGCATTATCAGAGTCCGAGTCTTTTGTCCACTTTCTCCATTCCGAAGGAGACTCTCAGTCCGCACTGCCGGACTAACTAAATGTTTGTGAGGGAGAATTAACCTGGCTTCTTTTTTTTTTTTTTCCGGCAACCTTTAGTTCTGTTCTCTGACATTTCAAACAGCATCCGAGAGCATTTTGAAATTCTGTCCAGATAGTGATCTCGTCCAGAGGGTTGCCTGAAGATGAGAGGGAAGGAGGAAGGAAATAGTTCAGTTGTCCACCTAACCTTGGATAGAGAAATAAAAGGGTTCGGAGTGAAGGATGAGGACTAAATGGTCTCACCAGGCATTCAAATACCCTTTGAAGTGATTCGTGTTCAGTGAGTTAAAGTTGGAGCTATGGAAAAGTTCTACCTCCTTCTTTACTACCGACCTGGTATTAAATATTTTACAAAAGGTACAGGGTGTGGTGCTGGGGATTGTGGTTAGGGCAGAAGATCCAAATAGACTGAAACTAATATTATTACTTTCTGTTTTAGGTGTTACTAAAGCAGTTATAGTGGTTTATAATCCAAACATTTGTGGTGGAACTGACACATGCAAGCAGTGTGTCATCTGCATAACAGCGGTTTTAGCTTTTGTGCTTTTAATCAAATAATAAAAAAAGAAAATGCACCAAAAACTCGATAAGGTTTCATCCACATTTTAAATATTTTTTTAGCCATATATGTTTATAACAGAGTTTTAATTATTCATTATTTATCATTATTATTATGATCATTATTATTATTATTATTATTATTATTATTATTATTATTATTATAAAAATGTATTATTTTTAAGATAAAACATATGGAGGGAATGGAGAGAAAATATCGTAATCTAAGGTTTACACTTACAGTCGCTGATGGAAAAAGAATCCGATACACGCCTCAGCTGAACTGAGGTTAGCACCAAATGTTAACATTTAAAAAGTTAGGTTCAAAGCCTCAAAAGGTTCTTTTGCTGTGCCAAAGATTGTACTCTCTCTTTTTTATTTCTATTCCGCACTGTTACTACTTCTGTTCAATCTTACTCTGATCACAATTAATCATGATTTGAATCATCTGATACCCTGCGATTACTCATAATCGGTTGACAGCGCTACTACTGTATATTTTATATATCTAAATGTGTGTTTATAATTTTTGCTTTGCTTTTCGATATGTGGTCTATATATATTTATAGCATGTCCATCCAGTACAGACATAGATGGCGACTTTACCGTCACCTCTCTGAGATAGACAGCCCATTGAACAGAGTGATGGGAAAAAAAGTCAAAGTTATTAAAAACTATCCCAGTGAGGTTCCTTCCAATCTCAGCCAGCCCTTTTTTTATTTATCCGACATCTCTCATTCTGAGGTATCCCACAATCCCAAAGCTTCAGAGGTGTCCATTTGTCACGAGGCACGGGGACGTAGAGACGGAGAGTTGGCTTGAGTTTGGACGGAAAGAGACGGGAAACGCTGAGGTGTGAATGCAGAGTGGGACTCTCTGTCTGGATAAGACAATGTGTACGGACAATCTAATCCCAAGGTGTGGCATAAAAGAGCAGAGTGACAGTGAGATGCAGCGAGACCAGGAGGAAGAACCACAGGTAATTTGGACAAATGAAGAGGTTTCTGGGAAAAGGGGGAAACCGAGGCTTGCTCTGACACAGACAGATTGCTGCTCAATGCTACTTTCTGTTGTACAAACCTGTTCCATCCTCCACGCTTGCGTCCATCAGTGCAGGGAGAGTTGTCTCTGACGACGACGTCTTGCTCCGATCCCTCTCTCGCTCTTTGTCTCGATCTCTGTCTCTATCTCGGCCCATGTTCGAGGCCTCACCAGATCGTCGGTGCCTGTTCTTCTGGGCCTCCATGGCTTTGAGTTTCCTGGCGTGCTTGTGGCCCTTGTAGTGGGCTTCAGCTTGGTTCTGTGGGGCAAACAATAGGAAACACAGATTCAGAATGGCACGCACAAAGAACACATCACAGTCTGGGTTGCCGGGGACCAAAGGAACACGTGCAGTAAATGTTAAAACGGACGTCTGCATACGTGCTCTCTTGCAGGCATGTTAGACAGCAAGTCTGTTTTCTCCTGATAACAGCACCGCCGCACCGTCAGGCCAGAGGTATAATTGCATATGTAAAATGTAAGAAGAGAGAGGATTCGATCTCCAACGCTGCCCTATTGATTTGCATCGTCAGAGTCAAGCTCTGGAAAATCATAGACATGTGGAAGAGAACAACTCGTGACACGCGTTTGACAGGAACAGTACGTCATCTGCATACAAACTCAGAATCTGAATCGGGAAAAAAACAAAACAAAGCCTTCGACTGACAGCAGTTTTTAAACTCACACTGTGTAAATCGCATCTGACCTTCGTATTTCAATTATTCTAACTGAATCCGAGCCTGGATTTCTTGCAGAACAAGTTGTCAGAACTGGCCTACAGCAGGTACATGGAAATACCACAGAGATCAATACAAAGATTATTTACTAAAAGTTAAACGACTCTAAAGGGTTAGCACCTCATCAGCTCTGGGTAGATAGAAGAAGCCAACTGTAGATGGAGGAAGTAGAGATTTACTCTGATTATTATATATGAATACAGTGGAACCTTAGTTTTCGAACTTAATTTGTTCCTGAAGGCCGTTCATTAACCAAAAAGTTTGAAAAGTGAAACAATTTTCCCCACAGGAATCAATGTAAAATGGAATAATCCGTTTGTGGATCCTGGACATCTGCGTATTCATCTTTTTTCAACAGTATTTTGTGAACAAGTTCATACACGAAACCAATGACGATTGAATCTACCATAAAACTGAATAAAGAATAAAGCTATGAATAGGAAATGCGTTTCATTCATCCTAACAGGTGCTGAGGAGTCGTGGTTGCGCAAAATGTTCGCTTAGCTTTCTCACAAATTGTTGTCTCTGAAATACTGTAGCCAACCAACTGCTGTTCGTTATCCATATCAATAGCAACTATTCCACTTCTTCTAACGTGTGAGATCTTTGCTTGGTGATCACAGTCACTCCTTTGGCAACCTTAGCTTCTTTTATTGCTTCCTTGTTCTTAATGATGGTACAAATCGATGACTTTGCTAAGCCAGACCTGAAAGACGAGCGCCACTCTCATGCTTTCGTATAATGTTTCTTCGTTTCTATTGTTGCCACTAACTTTCTTCGAAATATTTCAAGAAATACCGACAAAATCAGCCAACATTTTTAGCACCAAGCAGACACTCACATTGTCTCTTGTTATGGAATGAAAACCGGGGCAATTTTTGGTTAAAGATTTTTTTTCGTGAACCAAATTCTTCGAAAAGTGAAGCGTTCGACAATCGAGGTTCCGCTGTTTGGTGTGACCAACATGTATTTACAGGTGTACGCATTTTTTTAAAAGAGCTCAGATGCTAGGTCAACTCAAGTGAAATGTATTTTATCTGTGTAGCCCAAATTCCAAAACACACAAAATCCATTTTGTTCTAATGGCCTTCACTGGTTTAAAATTAGAACAGGTCCAAACATCTAGAACACATCAGAGATCTTCTGTGGACGTCAGTTGTTTCTCCACTCCTGTCTGTCTCTGATGTTTAGATCACAGCTACTGTATATAGAACAGACTTAGCTCTTGTGTTTAGATCCTTAATATAACCTAAGGACCATATGTCAAAGAAACAATAAAACAAAAATAAATATTGTGATATTGTACCAGCTCAAATAGTGTGCGGTCAATAACACAGCATTCCTCTGTTTAACCGGGGCTGCGTGTGTGTTTTGACAAGAGGACCGAGGTAAGAAGCATTCGTTCAGACGGGAGCTCTGATCCACTTTAACCGCCTCGAGGAAATCATCACATAAATCGTCAGGGACCAGAAAACTCGTGTGTACACGGACACGGAACTTTGCTCTGAAGAACTCCTGAGTGAAGACTAAAGTGGCACAGAAGGACTTAGAAACAGTGAGCTCCTTTGAATTAGACGATGAAATGAAGATGTGGATTTCTCTTGTTTACCGAGCATCAACACAACATCCAGTCTCATAAGCAATTTATACGAAAAATACTGTTTGTCCTGCATCACCAGAAAAGTACAAAGTTATAGGTAAAGACACAAGAGCTGCCATATTATTAAAAAAATGACTTCTGGGAATTTTTATGTAATATGCTTGACCTTTAGAAAAGCGATATGGGCCACCAGGGAACCGCCTGCATACAAAACATCTTCTTTCATCAGCTTCACTTTGCGGGTTACTGCTAAAGCAGTAGCACATTCATTATACAAAAGTACAAAGGCAGAAAAAAGCTGTTTATTCTAGGTTCTTACAAAGCTTTAGGGCCCAATATTCACTATTTCTGAAATGTTTTTTTTCGTCATGACAGTTCTTCTGGCCTGGAGAAAGCTAAACACACACACCCAGTACGCTGATTATTAATCAGACAGGAAGACAAACACGGAAATGTTCTTGACTTCTTCAGTTCTTTGAGGAGTTATATATAATTATTTTGCTTCTCACATCCTCCAGGCTCCATTTAGTGCACCCTCTGCTGGACAATTATGTTACTACTGCAGACTATTTAAAGTACGTATTGTGTACTTTGAGTTGAGGTATGGGACTTCCTAACCTCTTATCCTAACATTAACCAGTACAAACGTTTGCCTAACCGTTATTTATACCCTTGCCCTCACCCGTTCAATTCACGTGGTCATCAACTTCGTTATTTCTTATGGGAAAAAATGATTTGCGATACAAGCAAAAGACAAAGGGTTCCCACAACAAAGCTAACTGTTAGCTACTTAACTTTTTATACCATATATCGATCTATTTATAGATATATATTTATATCTATTCTTATAAATATATACTACTCTACTCTACTACAAACACACAAAACTCCACACAGACACCAAACATCATGCAGTGAAACATTCAGACGCTAACATACTACACAGACTCTACTGTGGGCCTAAAAATAGCTCTGAAGCTTCTGGAAAAACTAACCAAATTGTGGCTGATCTGCCATGACAAGGCTTTAGAGATTTGTGTGAAGTGAGAAACTCAGGTGACTCCTTCTCCACCACCAGACTCTAAACACAAGTGGGTCTCAGCGGAGGCAGAGGAACAAGGTGTGAAATGAGGATTGGTTTTCACATCGTCACTACAGCCGGCACGACTACAGTAGGAAACAGTGGTGTACCGAGATCGCTCTGATGATTGAGGGCCGTTCCAACACTGTTCGAAAATAAACTAAAATAAACACTAGGCTAAATCGGGTGGACACGGTTATGGTCGCAAGGTGTAAAAGTGCTTATTTTAGCAGCCACTGAAATTTGTCTTTCTCTACAGAGAAAAACAAATTTCTTTGATGTTCGAGACTAAAGGCTTAACCCCCCCCCAAAAAATTGCTGCACCTAGCTTAAAAACGGAAAAGAATAATAAAAAAAACCTTAATAACTTCAATTTATCAGGTTAAGAAACAGTGCTGCATAGACTTTATTAAATGTTTTCTAAGCTCCCACGGACCATACAGAATGACTTGGTGGGCCGTATTTGGCCCCCGGCCCTCGAGTTTAACACACGTGCCTCTAGCACGGACAGCAGAACTGATACAATTTCTACATTAGTCTTCATTAAGATTAAGATACACTTCACACTTGTGAAGCTTGACCTTCCAGTGACTTTTTCACGTAACCACGGTGATGTAATACGCGAACAGAGTCCAGGGTGGGTTCACGGAGGAGTCGGAAATGTAGTGACGCTCCGAAAGTATCAGATAAAGCCACACTCGGGCCTGACACTTGTGCTGATGTCGCTGTGCTGTGAAAGAAGACAATGACAGTTGCTTGTCTGCAGGCCTCTTGTCCCTGGTGACTCAGTCTTCGTTTTAAATTTTTTTTTACCTCTGTGTGTGTCTGTGTGTGGTTTTGAGTCACGGTTACAACGATGACTCGTCTTCAGGGTTTTATTTGGCTTTTATTTTTGTTAATGCGCCTTCAAATGTCATGGGACGTACGTGCGTGCGTGTGTGTCAAAATGCTGCCTATTGGATTGCATCTCTGATTGCATCTTAAAGCTAACATTTGATTTGACGTATTTGAAGTTACACCAATTTGCATAAAAGAAAGCAGCACCAGCGTAAACAGACACGTTTTATAGGGGAATCAAATAAGTCACTGAGACACATAAGGGCTCTACGGGTATTTGCGGAACAGGTTTTAAAAATAAACATTTGAGAAAATAGCTTTGAGGCAAAGACGACTTTTTGGTAAAACACTCTCTCTCTCTCTCTCTCTCTCTCTCTCCCTGTTACTGTCCTTTTCATAACCTCTGCATGGCTCCCATTAGCAGACAGGCAGAGAACATAAAGAGAATCTCTTACGGTTGAGTTGAAGCGCAGGTGGCAAATGTTGCAGGAGATGATCTGTTTCTTCTTGAGGGGCTGGGGGACACCAAATGTGTGGTTGATCACCGCCTTCTGGACAGGGTCCATCTGAGAGAAACATAAACAGATACAACCATCAGTTGGTCAATTCTCATCTGACCAACACCCAGGAGAAGCTAAGAAAAAAAAAGGCATTGATTTTTCCACAAATAGTGCAAATTAAAAAATGTCCAAAATAAATGGGGTCCATACAGTATGTTGGACATAGTGTAGAGGTTCAGAAAATATGACAAACCAGCTAAGATAGAAATAGAGCTGAGGAATTAGCCAAATGTTAAGTTAGATATATAAAAACATTGCAAAGAAAAAGCCAAAATCTAGCAATAAAAACCAACCAAACAAACAGATAAAAGAAAAATTAAGGTTAAACTAATAATACAAATATTTAAAATTTTAAAGGCTCAAATACATGTTAGCCAAATGAATAACGTTAGCCAAATGATACTCCCGAGGCAGGCAAAGCTACTTTAATCTCTATGTATGTATGAGCAATAGCAGCAAAAAGACATTACAGTTTGCAGAGTATTAGCTAGAAATATGCTCAAAGGTTAGCTTTAAGTTCTAGTTAAAATAGTCGCAATTAATAACCGCTCCATTCCTAGTGGTACACTTTAAATCCCACCATATGTCATCAGTGTTTCACACTCTGTGCTGGGTACGCGTCTCACATTTGTCCGACATGTTTCTGTGTGAACGGTCTCTGTAGAATATGTCTCCCTGTTGTTGTAAAGCCTGACTCCAGCTGGAACACTAATGTGGTAATGACTGCACTGTTATCTCAGACAGGCCTATAAAACACATTATAAGCCACCGCAGCCCATATAAATGACATATATATATATATATATAAATGTGCACAGAGAGCACCTCGGTACCGATACCGTGAGACCGCTGAACGGAACACTGTGAGAGCTGACGCTTCATCAGAGATTTGGAATTCCTGGATGACGGCGGATTTCACAGCAGCACCCCTGACCACCTTGACTCACCTTTTTTTACTCTCTTTTATGTAGTTATGTGTCATACGGTGACGGTAAATACAAATGGAGGTATTATTATTGGATATAATGTTGGATTTAAGACAAGAATATCTATAGTTTCTAGACTCAAATAAATGAAATTCCCAGGTTTTTAACCAGACAATGTAAGACAGTTACGAAAACTATTCGTTGAATTGAATTTGTTGAATTGTCAATGTTAAATTAAATACGCCCCAAAACAGCTAAAAGTTAATTACTGCCAACTAAAGATAGTTTAATCAATATATAGTAGGTTAGAAGAATCAGTAGCCACACTAATCCTGTCAACATGTCATGATCACGACCCGAGCTTTAGGACAGACACACTCTGCTGTTGCTGATTTATCTTGGCCCAGCAGCCAAACCCTCGGCATAAAAACCCCTCACCTCTGTCTCTGCTGCTGCCCCTCTGTCCACTGCAGCAGGACAGCCTGCACACAGCTACGTGTTTGAGAAGCTGAAGAATGTGTCCATTGTCTATTGGCAGCCACCCTGAACCTGCTGCTATAAATGCGTCTTTTGTCCCAGTCTCTGGACCGGACTGCTGAGTTGGTGTTGCGATTTGAGGGTGGAGATGAAACCAGAGGGTGGAGGGAACCTGGAGGATATTTGGTTCTCGTTCATATTTCTGTGCACATCTGGGACAATGAGTGCCATTTTAGTTCAGGACTTTGAGATTGACGCTGTGCTGTTACACTGCATGTTACAGAGTCTAATTACAGTATCGCCACCTGGGGCTGAAAACCACTTTCTGGTTGTTGTACGACTCCAGGTCGTACTCTGACCTGTATTATGTTTTAATTAGGGCTGTCAATCAATTGGAACTTTTAATCAGAAAAATCACAGGGTAGCTGTGGATTAACCATGATTTATCACAGTATAATAAGTCATGATTAATCACAATTGTAATTAGTCGTGAATAATCATGATTAATCACAAGTGTAATAATTGTGATTATTCATCATTAATCACAATTGCAATTAATCATGATCCATCACAATTGTGATTAGTCACAAGTACAATTATTCGTGATTATTCATCAAAAAATATTGATTGTAATTAATTGTGATTTTCAGGGGTTGCCAGGGCAACCCCTGATTATTCGTGTTAAATCATCACAGTTTAATATAACCAATAATGTTTTTTCTGTATATTGCCGGAACAGAAAGACAAATAACAGCAGGTAGATAGTTTAATTGTAGCTAAACAACTACATACAACTACGTACAACTTAAATCTTACTGAAAAAAATGTAATAACTATGTAGAGGTTTTCTGACAGAGTCAGTGGATTTTAGTCATCATGCATCTGTTCATCCAAACCGTTGCTTCTAGAGCGAGGCGAGAGTTGCTTTCAAAACTTTGCTGAAGCTGTTGTCCTCAAAGTTATTAATGAGCCAACAGTCCCTAACAATCCAGTTGTCAGCTCGTCAGCCGTAAACTCATTAACTGCCCTGTGCTCGACGAGGCTGGTCCGACACAACCGACTGGAAGTTGAAGCCTCTGTTGGATGAGAGGGTGTTTTTAACGCCTGCAGTGTGTGTAAATAATAACGGGTGTACTGACTGTGTGTTAGAACAACGATAAATGAGGAGACGAAGGAATTATTGGACGTAAAGTGAAGGTCATTAGTTAAAATTGTAATCAGATTACTATTCACAAAGTAATTTAAGTGATTAACGCATTCATTTCAACAGTCCCAGTTCAAATCGACTGCACCCAGTATCTGTTCAGGGCCCTCTGCGTATTTTCAAACCAGCGTTGTTTACATCAGATACGCACAGTCTGAATTCCTTGTACGTCAACACAGTACTAGCAGATTCCATCAGTACTCACAGTTGTGTGTGCTCTCGTCTAGAGCCATGCTGCTCCAGACTTGTAAACCTAAGGTTGCTCTTTCAGGAACAACGTAACCCCCACGAACACAAGCAGTAAATTTATACTGTATCATCAACCTTTTTAAGGGCGTACTTATTTGTGTGGCTGCGCTCAAGCTTCACACTGTTAAAAAAACCATTGATTTACACTCAGCACATTTGACTTTCAAGGTCAGCGCGAGGAGAAGTGCTGTCAGTTCGAATCATCTGGAATAAAACGCTGCTGGAAATGTTACACACTGTAACGTTAACCAACCGTCAGTGAGTTGAAAAGAAGAAGAGGAATCTCTTTTTAGTGCAACAGACGCCTCTACTGAAGCAATACCAACTGGGTTTAGGACAACATTAGGGTTGCAGCACTCTGGGCCCTTCATCAGTACAAAGAAGTTTAATCAGTACTACAGTATCTGTTGGCTCTGGGGTCATTCTGAGTGCAGACACACATAAACCACAGAGTGGTAATAAAGAACTGAGGTAACTAAAAGAAAAGGGCAGCAGGGATGACATTTTCACTTTTTTATACAGATGCTTCTATTAGTTTCTCAAAGGAAGAAACAATGGAGATGAAGTCAAAACTCCTTTTCTTTTCACAAATTTTCTCCTGTGGAAACAAATGTCAAGGTGACTGCTGAAGATGGAGGTGTGGCCTCACACAGTGGTCCACACATCTGTCTTTGAATACCTTGGTCTTACAGTGCATTAGATTATTATTATTATTATTATTATTATTTTTGTCAGTGTCGGCCACACAGTTGGTAGTCTTGAAGCTAAATGTGCATATGTTTAAACACTCTAACTCATAGTAGTTTGCATGTTGTAACTTTGTTTTATCGTCCACTTGCCTGATAACAACTGGGATTGGTTACTGGTTCCCCCTAAGTCCCTGAGAAGTATAGGTGGTCCTCGACTTATGTCGGATTTCCGTTCTTGTGGTGCGAAGTAATTCAATATTCGTAACTCACATACTGTACACAAGTACACTAACACAGTGGTGACATCATAGTCTAAGACGTAAAAAGATCAGAAGAGTCTGACTCACGCTTGGGAGCCGTAATGAAGGGCAAAAAGTTCTCAAAAACGCCCAACAAAAATGAAAGGAAGTGAATGTATCACGATCCAACGTATGGAGTCACGGGCCAGAAAACTGGATTTGAACATACAGTATCCCTGTGTTCATAACATCTAAAGCAGTGGTTCTCAAACTGTGGTACGCATATCACCAGTGGTACGTTCGCGCCCTCTGGTGGTATGTGGGGAAAATTCATATTTTCACATTTACATTTTCAACTGAATAAATCCGAAACATACCATGCACAATTCAGTTGTGTAAGAATCCCGTTTAGAGGAAAACAGACAATAAAGCAGGACAAGTGATAGTTTACAAGGTTACTTGCGATTCGCCTCTATGGGACAGCACTTCATGCTTTATCATCAAATACTGCTAAATAAGACCGAAATTGTCTTTCTCCTATTTTCTCGACATTTTCTCTACTTCCTCAATTTTCTTCGTCTCTCAATTCTCTGTACTTTGACCTGAAATTGCTAATCACAACACTGAGAACGACAATTAGCGTTAGACATCGACCAGTTACAAATCATCTCTTTGTCGACTCCCATATAAGAATGATTAAATAAAATGGAAATGATGTTTTACTGAAAGAGACCAAAAACTGGCAATTAATTTCTTTAGAAAAATTATTTTGAAAATTATTATTTTTTGTTACTAGACAGATTACACATTCAGATATAAACAGAGCCAAACAAAGGCCCAGACATGGGTTTGACAAAATAAAGCAAATTTCCCAACGAAACGTAAGCAAAACACAGACAAAACCATGCAGCGGAGAGCTGCCCTCTCACCTCCACCGCTAATATAAATACATGGAGGCGTTGGACGAGTGATTGTTCTCCTCTCTGCCTTTGCTGCTGGGCATGTTCAGGCCTCCACAGGGCTGTGGAGACAACCTCATGACCTGCAGCGGTAGGCAAGAGAATAAACTGCACTTTTTGTATACCAGACAGGAGACGTCCCTGACACACACACACACACACACACACACAGAATCACAGAACCACCCCCTCAAACATGTCCTCAATTGTAGGAAACAACCAGATGTCTCTGTGTCTCTGTCTGTCTTGGTCTCTCACTCAACTTTTCCCAGATCCGGATCCTGGACTGTGTAGAGTATTCTTTCAAATTGAAACTAAATAATAGTATGTTAATAATCGTAAATTAGTATAGTAAACATAAATTAATAATCAAAACATCATCTTTTTTTGTAGATAAAAAAATATTTTTTTTTGTAATAAAATAATGTTCTGTTAAGCGTAATTTCTATTCTTTATGTTTTTATATGAATAAAATATGTTATTTTGGCTACCCAGGTTGATTTTTATATATATATTTTTTGGCATAGGTAGCAAAAAAATTATTAACAATGAATGTATATTTTGCATTTTATAAATAATTAAAATACATATTTTTTAATTATTATTGAAATTTCAATTTTTATTCATGGATGATTGGATTTTTTAATATATTCGAGTAAGGTTTTAACATGACGTGAAGCTAATTTCAAATATTTAAGGCATATTTTCTTAATTCAGGTCAGTTTGAAAAAAAGTTTACTTTTCTTAGTAGTAATTTTTTTAGTAAATTTTGCAGAACATTTTTAAATTTTTTTTTAATCTGTTACAAAACTCTGGCTGAAAGCAGGGTATTCACATAATGGCTTTTTGTGTACAAATCCTCCATTATTGTATGGTAATAACAATAGTCAGACCCATTTAACCACCTTTAAAAGAAAAGGCATAATATGATTTAATTTCAAGTGTTTCAAGCACCTTTTTAAGGCACTATCTTCTCGCTACCATTTTCCAGACTCTTCTTTTTCTTTGTGTCTCTGTTTGGGTTTCTCACTTACACTACAATCCTTTTATTTGAAGAAAAAAATAAATAAATAAAGCATGTGAAGTGTATCTTGAAGCAGGAGACCGAGGCTTGGGTTTCATTTTCAAACGACAGACAAGAGGAAAATGTTATAACAGCGTGCAATAAGTAAGTGAGCTCAAAGACAAAGTGTGGAGCCCGGATCAAAGAAACACAGTACCTGCGCACACACACACACACACACACACACACACACAAACACACAGTGTAGTAGCTGCTGAAGGATCAAAGACGCAGATGTTTAATTCTGGACACCGTAGCTGAGGCCAGGTATCAGAGCACAGGCGTCGAGGAAGTGAACAGTGTGACGGTGACGTTAGAAACAAAGTAATAATGCTCTCTCATCTGCAGAGACGCTGATACTGAGGTGACGGCCGCGGGGCCGGGAGGTCAGACGACGATGGAATAAAGATTAGCGTCCTGATCCCGAGGTGAGGTCCTCTGTACGGAGCCGCAGGACGAGGCCTGGCAGCGGAGATAATGAGGAAGTGGATAACAAGGCGGCTAAGATTTAAGGACACAGTTTTATAGACGCTCCGTTCCCCCCACCATCCCGCCTCATAACGAGAGCAGTCAACCAGCGTGAAGTGACAGAAAATTTATTAAGCATGTGGATCGCTACTCTGACCCTTAAATTATAAAAGCTCTCTCTGCCCACGGGGTAAAAAAAAATCATTCTACTGTGTCCGCCGGGCCTTTTTCTAATCAATAGTTGCATATTTTCTTCACATTTGTTCAGCTCCCGTCTCGTTTTTTTCATCACAAATTGCATTTTCACAGACGAAACATGACAGAAATGTAAAAAGACAAATGTCTTCCTGTTGCAAGGACAGACCTTTTAGCATTTGTTTTCCTCCAGCACTGAGAGACGTGGTATTTCTCCTGTATCTAATTAGACTCCTCTTTATTAACAGGCCATCTGGGGTCTGGGAGAAATATCTGTAGTTGGCAGAATTAATTGGTTTTCCTGTTTCTGTGAGTGTTTTTAAAGGACCGCCATTGTCCCGGTCTCGATTTCAAATATGATCTGGAGCAGATGTTTGCATTTCAAACAAATAGTAGACAGTTTCAAGAACTTTAAAAAAACCTTAGTCACAGTCAATGGTCAACAGTGTAGGATCAAACTCATTTTGGTGTAGGGGCCACTTACGGCTTAATGAGTTTTCAAGTACAAGTACCACTATATTAGAAAATATTCATATTTATTAAAATATAATGACAAAACATTAAGAACTTGAAGCCATTTTTTCTCTTTCAAAATTCATTAAGAGGGCCGTTTTGAACCCCATAGCGGGCCAGTTTTGGGCCCCAGGCCATATGTTTGACAACCCTGATGTAATGTCAAACAGGGAGCAATACTGTAAAGTAGGGCTATTAAGAGAAAAAACAATGTGTCGACGTGGGAGGTACACGTCGATGAACCCTGTCCTACACTTTAAGAAACACTGCTTTATCACCTTTAGAACATTACAGTTCTTTCATTTCTGTGACTACAAATATTCGACCAGGTCTTGGAATTGACCCTGAACACTGACTAGGCCAAATGAACTATAACAAGATGTTCTTGGACTCACTGTGTTGAAGTTGGGGAAGAGGCTGAGGGGGGAGGAGCCATTTAGTCTGAAGGGCAGGAGGTGCTTGAGGTCGAGTTGAGGCTGGAGGGGCCGTCCCGGGATGGGGAGGGAGGCCAGGAGGGAGCTACCCTGGGCAGAAGTACCTGGACAACATAAAGAGATAGATGTTAGTAGTTAGGAAAAGACAGGAAATGTTACCGTAAGACAACATTAGTGTCCCTGTGTGCCTGTAGGTGCAGACCTGAGCTCAGGTGCGGCACCCAGAGGACGCCTGACTTTGATTTATTTCATACCGCAGGCACCATTACACCTCCATCTGACACCCAGAACACACTGTACGACTTCAGTGAATGTGTATGTGGCTGGTTGCACTCGTGAGTGAGCACGAGGCCGCATGTGGAGCAGGACGAAATCTTAACGTTAGTGCATGCTAATGTTTTTTCTGTACCTCCCCCAAAAAGGGGCCTGCCTCTTAACTATGCATATATTTACACACATGTACTCAAATGTCACTCATTTATTGATGTATTGGCTGAGGAAAATGGCTTGCGCAAAGGGGAGGATGGGAGATATCGGATTTCAAATGGAGCGGGGATGAAGAGATTTCTAATTTTCCACCTGGCTGCGTTTCAGCGGACCCCGCATGCTCCGCGGTGCACAAGCATTTATTCCAGCAACGGGATCAATCATCGGTGTCAGCAGCGGGTCACGGTGGCCACACCACAGTACTATTTATGTGCACAAACACACACTCAAACATACTTCGACTTTGAGGCGGATTACAGTATCTGTACAGTACGCAGGAAGAGGTAATCTGTGGCCTAAAAAAAAAAAAAAAGGAGACACTTTCAGTATGAAGGTGTCACTATGAAAAACCAGACACGCTGAGTGTGCAGAATCCACTACTGGAATGAGCACATGTATTGATTGTTTTTTGGACAGTGATTGACAGATGGACATCAAACCTGTAATTTAGAACGATTTGCTATTTTGTTTAAATTTGCTATTGTAAGCAAAACTTTTGCCCAGATATTTAAAAAACTTTTTTTGGCCTATCCCTTTCAAGCAAAACTTTTGCCCAGATATTTAGTGTAAAAAACTTTTTTTGGCCTATCCCTTTTGGGCTATTAATTACAGCCTGTTGTGATGAGAGGCTGTTTAAGAAAAAAATTGGACTTATAGTCCAGAAAAGTTTCTCAGAATACTGCATGTTAGCTTGGTCTACTGAGAAAGTTAGATAAAGTTTAAGAGCTGTAGTTTAGATGGTTTGAACGCGTGCTAACGAGAGGAAACACGATGACCTGTTGGACGAAGGACGTTGGAGACAGAGAAGATTCATGGACCTAACGAAGGAGGACGTAGAGATGGTTATGTCACAGCAGGAAAGGGGAGAGGGATAGGGCAAGATGGAGGCGAATGATCAGCTGTGGCAACCCCTGAAGGGAGGAGGAGGGAGAACCAGCGGTCCCTTAATTAATTAACATGACTTAAAGGTTAAGAAAAAGGTCAAAGCTTTAAGTTTAGAAAAGCCAGCAATCACTTCAGGTCAGCAACATGTAAACTAGTTATCTTCTGGTTCTTTTAAGATGCGAAGAGGCAGTCAAACCGCCCAAGATTGCCTGAATCTCTCTAAAGTAATCAGTGTCCAAGTGCAGACTCCCACCACTTCTGTCACTTCATAAAACAAGACAGAGCTGTTTTTGGCGTGCAGTCAGAAAAACTGAGTTTATAAAACCTCTCATGAACTCATCCTTCACCTTTAGATGTTAACTTGAACCTGAATGAGGGATTCCCAAAGTGTGGTGTTGACAATACGGGGTGTGGAAATAGAAAATGTGATGGCGGTTTGCGATAAAACAAACAAACAAACAAACAAACAAACCCTGGTATTTTAATAACCAAATAAATGGTGGTTTTATATATATATGTGTGGAGCTGGGGTTGCGTCAACCTGGTTGGAATATAGAAGGGGCTCAGTGACTGGGAACAGCTGACCTTAACTATGAAGCTAGTTATGTTAGTGTTGCTAAGTAACTATTGATTCTTCTACATCTGCAGCAGAAGGATGTCATGTTAGCTTATATTTAAACATTGGTTTAGCAGACTGCTATAAAAAGTAACGAATTAGACTGAACTGTCAACTGCTAGAGCGATTGCAGGCGGACTCATATATCCCATGTATCTCCTAGCATGTCATATAAATGGTAAAAAAAAAACAACCAACGAAAAATACATATATTATTTTTTAAATTTTTGTCATTTCTGTTACTTCTTTTCTTTTGCTTGAAAATGATTAATTCTATGCTGTTTTGTTACACGTAGACTCTGTGGAACTCCAAGGCCAAGACGTAACCCACAACTTAACAAAGTAGATTTAAAAAAAAAGTATGAAATATTAAATATTAAAAAAATAAATAAAGTGAATTCCAGCATTTCTGTTTCTCCTTTCTTTGTTGAGACTCAGACTCTTCAGTGCCGGCTTCAAGGATGCTGTTGTATTCACTGCCGTGTCTTTGCTCGTCTGTCCTGTTGCTTGTCTGCACCAACATCATGTTATTGGATGCATCGATGGAGGCTAGTGCTATAAAGACTAGCCTCAATCCAGGACTGTCTTAATCAGCCTTCATCATGTGTGGACCTTTCTCTGCTGTCTGTTTGAGGCTAATGAAGATGGACATATTTGAAGTGGGCTGCAGCCCGCTGACGTGGGCTGCACTGCTTACACTGACGCCGTAATCTTTGCATCTCATGTAAATTGATGCACCAAGCACTTCCCCGGCCACACCCGTCTGGATTGAATAACTATAGCTATGCTAAGCGTTTAACTAACTTTGAGTGTAGGACGAAAGCTAACATTAGCTTTTCAATGTCAAAGTTAAGTTTTTTTGTTTGTCAAAGGCTAAATTTATGTCTTTTCTTTTAGTTATTTTCTACATAACTGCTATATGAAGGCTAACAGCCGTCACAGTGTGGTTTTGAAGGGAATTCTTTCTAGAGTCTAACTGAAAAAAAGTTTTCCATTTTACTTTTGCACAAAATGAATAGACTTTTCAGTGTCCAAAAAACCTAGGTGTTTCTCGATGAACACATATAATATGAATTTAATGAAACTGTTGCGTAAGAAGAATAAAAAGAGTGTACCTGAGTGCCACCTGGCCCCTGGCCCACTGAGTGTTTTTACAATATGAATTCTAGACTCCCTTTAAAAAGGCGGCCCCAGCCTTTTTATCCTGCGAATCCGTAAAGTATTCAATCTGAAAGTACATTAAAGTTTTAAGAAATCTGCTCTTACGAAATCAAAATATCCCACAATGACTGTTCTGAGACAAAATTTGTCCTCGCAGCCTAATAAATCAGTACACACAGGGTGGTGCGCACACACACACACACACACACACACTCACTATGGGCTATCAGAGAGGAAAGCTGGGCTTGCAGGGAGAACAGTTATCAGCTGATAGTGCCTCCACACCTCTCTGTTACTCCCCAGGCAGCTTATTAAATCAGAAGCTGGCTCTTTGCCTCTTTGGATGATAACGTTGCTGCGGAGGCACGGCCGGGATCCAGACTCGTACGACAGACAGCTAAGGCGTACCTATGTGTGTGTGTGTGTGTGTGCATGCTAAGCTCTCCTGTAGTGGGAGAGCAGCAGCACAGACAGACATACTGTATGTATACAAATACGACTGCCTACGCAACTCTGAAAACAAACAGCTCCCAGGACACGCGGAGCCTCGGCTCCTCATCCCTTCTCATCCCGTCCCCACGTTAGATGTTCAATGCCTCCGTTACACGGCCACTGTAATTCTCCTGTCATCACCGCGGGGCTCCCTGAGGTCTCTGACAAATTGCCTTTTCTCACGTACAAATACAAACCCACCACTCCCTCGGGTTTTGCATATTCCTGCCAGAGCTACACGGGTTGGAGGAGGGGGCAAGTGGAGGAGGGGTGAGTCAGGGAAAACATCGCAATCTCAAAATGACTAAAAATGTACATGTCCGAATACTGCATGGGGATCTAAAAACTCCTTAATTTTCCAAAGGGAACTTCCGATGGATCTATCTATCCAACCATCCATCTATCTAAATTATCCAACCATCCATCCATCTATATATCTATCCATCCATCCATCTATCCATCCATCCATTCATCCATCTATCATCTATCCATCCATCCATCCATCTATCCATCCATCTATCTATCTATCTATCTATCTATCTATCTATCTTTCCTCTATCTATCATCCATCCATCTATTTCTAAACCAATGGCTACAAACAGCCATGTTCATCTGTCCATTCATTGTCCAAGGCTTCCAGTTGATTCTGCTGTTTTTTAAAGGATTATATAAAGAGGACGGCTCATTTGTTTTCTGCCCACGGCCCCTGGACGCCTCCTGGGCTGCCATGTTCAGTACAGTATGTAGACACAGCATGTGTTTTCATGCGGATATGATCACATTTGTGTCTACATCATGCCACAGTTCTGTCGAAACTCCACTTGCACATCCGGGTCAGACCATTGGCTTTGGAGGCAAACACAAACAAACCCAAACATCCATCTTCTGACTTAACCGACAGCTCAGACCATCTCCCCTGTTTCCACCCCAGGCAGACTTCTTCCTCTGACAGCCACCACAGAGACACGCTCTCATGACTCACTGGTCATGGTTACACAACAACCAGAGTCACATCTTATTTGAATGTGTCCATGTTTGTGCAGGATGTTCATCCAAGCCCTATAACTCAAACATCAAATTTTCAGTTGTTGGATTTTCGGCATGCAAAGTCAAACACAGAAAGTGTTTGTTCTCACTTGAAGAATTAGCCGTTAATCCGTCCTGCTGTAAATATCCTGTCATAGCTTGAGTGGGAAAGTTAGCTCTTTCTAATCACTACAATCCAACCGTTCTCTCGGCTCGGTACAACCTTGAAAACAAAACAATAAAAAACAAAAAAAACAAAACAAAACAAAACACAGGAATCTTCTGCCTAGCGAGGAGGGGAGTAAACTGCTTTTCTATTTGTGGCCTCACATAATTACGTGGGATGGACGCTGCCACAGGAGAGGACGGAGGTCTAGTGAGAGAATCTCCATGTTTTTTTTTCTTCTGCCTGACTCGTATAGAAAACATCCTAAAGAGTTCGGAGGGTTTGACATTGGGAGAACTTTCATTACAGAAATGCCATGTCAGGATCACTGTACAGTGTATGGTTAACGGCAATGGTGTGGAGGTCGAAGAAAGTGAAACAAAATAGTGCAGTGGAGGCTAGGATTTATATTTGGACTGGCCTGTTTTAGCTAGTCAGCATGTCTGCCGTTGTACATCACTGAGTCTACAGCGGGTCCTTGACTTATATCAAGGGTTAAATTCCTACTTTGATTTTCGCCGTAAGTTAACCCACACACTGTACATCAGTACCTATGTCAGTCAGCTACGCTAACACAGCGCAAACATCATAATCTAGGACATAAAAACATCAGAAGAGTCTGACTTAAGCCTGGGAGCCATAGTGTAGGGCAAAAAGTTCTTAAAAACTTGGCGAATGTAAACAAAACCGCCTTTCGCATAAGTATTTGTCCGCTCCACTCACACCAACTATTTAGCAAGTTTTAAAGGTGTACGTTGGAATAATGGAAGAAAACTTTTTTTAAATATATATGCAAGATTTCGACCACGAAACACCATCGGTCGAGGCCGCCTTAAACCAAGGTTACTGTAAAAATACGTGGCGCATGGTGGTCATATTTTATCGTATATAATACATTAGCAGGTATTATTCTGTCAGAATGTCTGTAGTAGGCGCTGAAAGTAAATTTTAATTGAAGAAGTTCACGTCCCACGTTTTTTTTCTACACCCAAAGCAAAATTTTCCTTTCACAATTTTGATTAAACGCTGTAAAAGAAATTGCGGTTCAGGAAGAGTCGTGTTAGTGAGTTAAGAGATAAGGACTTTGTCTCATCAGCAGCAGTAATTACAAATACCTGGTCTCGGCGCGAGTAGATGAACGGGCAGTTTTCGACAGAAAAGAAAAAAATTGTATTCTGACGCAATTAAACTGAGCTCTTAAAAACCTTGCGATACTGTCTGTGTTTTCTTTCCTGTTTTTTCTACCACCAAAAATCAAAAATCCAGGGACGTGGTTGTACTGCTGCTGGAGCGGCAACACGACTTCAGCTGTGGTGTTTTCTTTTAATGCAACAAGAGAAGGTTTGACCAAATTAGAGGATTACCAAAACTACAAAGCCCCAGAAAACACAACAACCAGCTGAACTCTCAAACAACAATTATGATTTCCACCACAGCAGTTTTTACACCGAGGAACGACGTGGTTCTGTCTGTGATTTTATGAGACAAGTGACTGAGGAATCACTAGGGCGTGAGGGCTGCAGTCTTTGTTGATTTGTGCAGAAATTAGGGCCGTCACGCGCCTGGCCTCAGCAGCTCGGCTGTGGCTGCCCGCTGAGTAGCAGTTGCACTGTCACTTAGACCTTTTGCCAACCAGCTTCAGATTCTAGTACCCAGCTGTGACAATGAATTTTTACACTAAACTTCAATGTCTGGCGCGGGTAGATGGAAGTGGAGGAAGTGCTGACTGCAGAAACGATGAGCACCGAGCGCAGGGACCGTCTGAGGGTAATTACTCTGCAGCATGTGGATCAGTCATCAGTCGCCATGTGCACGCAGTATTTCCTCTGTCTGATGTTTGGCACACGTCAGTCGGTCAGAACGTCGATACAAAGACTTATGTTGAAGAAACAAGCTTAACAACTATTATGAGTAGGGATGTCCGATAATATCGTCCGATCGATATTATCGGCCTGATATTAGCATATTACTGTATGTAATATCTGTAAGAATCGTTATTGGCATTTCTTCCGATAATGAAAGCCCGATAACGCAACAATGCCTGGGTTTCGCCAAATGATGTGTGCCCTATAAACAGTTTTGGGGAAACGGCTGTATATTAAAGTCACTAGATGGCAGCATTGCAGCTCATTTAATTAAACTCATACTCATCCAGTGGTTTGTACAGATAAAAAAATAAATATTACCAGGCCTGTAGCGGTTGATATCGGAATCGCGAATTAATTGTTTGGACGTGGACGTTTTGCCTGTGGCCCAGGATGGCAAATTAATTTCAATTTCAATATTTTGTTTATTTGTGACACTGAGAAGAATTCACAGATTTCTTTTTTTAAATTTTGATTTCCTTCAGTGACAGCACTCAACTAGAGCGGCGTTTTAACTACATTAAAGTATTTTAAAAACTACAGTTTCCTTCAGTTTACATTGTGCCTTTGCTGCAGACAATACTCTGAGTGAATTGAGCCCTGGAGTTTACTGCACTTTCAGCTCCTCACAACAACAGTGGAGTCTTTACACACTGCTGCTCACGGTACATCTGCCACACTCCTGAATCACTGCTTCACCATCCCACTAGCTTCTCTGCTAACTCCCCAGCAGCCACTGCACTGCGCTGCCTCTAACCACGGGCTGACGTGACTGGATGTGACAGCACAAGAACAACCGACACATACAACTTTGAGCACATAAATATTCTGTAGAGTCCAATGTATGAAGCCTTCTAAATCCGAAAAGCAACAAAGTGAGATTCTTACAGATCGCAGCTGCACACGGACTGTGCCCGAGTAGACAAGTACGTATTATCCCATCAAGGTGGAGTATATTACAGACTGACACAGACCCAGTGAAGACGAAAAAGTCTAACAAGTGACAATTAGCATTTGCCTGATCAAGAGGTACGAGGCCCACTGTGGGAGCCATTACAGCACGGACGAAGGGCATTAACTGCAATCAGAATTAATTAAATACTAAAGCTTTTTATTACTATCAATCTCCCCTCCCTCACTCCCAGTCTTTTTATTTAAATATGATGAAGATAATGTGCCGGCCGGACTAACAGAGACAGTGTGTGACTGGACTGATGAGACGAAAGATGAGAAAAAAAACAAAACAAAAAAACCCCAAAGTGACGACGAGGAGGAAACTCAATTAGCTCTTGATGGAGTCAATCTATTCAAATTGCTGCTACAAATCGGGCAGAGTTATGTTTCTTCACCGATGCGGATAAGATCTCAGCACCATTCAGACGATGCACCCTGTCAGGACTTCCAGCTGCTTCTGCATTAAATCCACAACAGTGGGGATCTCTCGGTTCCAGGAGAAAAAGCTTGATGATTACCAGGCGCATAAAATTATTAATTTCTTCAAAGAGCACTCTCATTTTTCACCCCATCTGGCCTGCCACCTATTTATGCCTCTCTTACCTTAAAGCCTTTTAATGCAGTATTTTTGGAAATACAATTTGACTTAGCCTTGTGCTGCGTCACACGGTTTATTTGCAGCTTGTGGGAAATGTTTAAAGGGCAAGTTCTTAAACTTAAAGCAGTCAGTGATATGAATGATTGTTTACATGAGGAGAAGACTTACGTATCTTCGCTTTTAATCATTTCTGACCCTCGCTACTTGAAAAAGGATTCTCGCTAAAATCCTAGCTGCTGAAAATAAGGACAGTATTTGAAAATGGTATCGTACCAGAGAGCCACTAACTTCATACAGCATGTGTCTGTATCCTCAAAACTTAACAAGAGACATTTTTAAAATTCAACTTAAAATTAATATATGTGTATGTATAAATATGTTTACAAATATATATACCTACACATACCCAAATATATACATATGTATGTATTCACAAAAATGTATACCTACATACTGTATATATTTAAATATATACATATACATTTAAAAATATACCTACACATATGAAAAAATATGTACTGTATGTATATATTTACAAATATGTAAACCTACATATATGTAAATATATATACACACATATACTTACAAATATGTATATCTACATATATTTAAATATATACATATACATACGTATATACTTAGAAATATGTATATCTACATTTATATTTAAATATATATACATACTTAAATATGTTACATCCTAATTTATAAAACAGACAGATCCTATATTTTACGATAGTCACATGACTTTCACTTGGTCAGTGACGTCTTAAGGTTTCTGTAAACAACACTAACGTCAACATTTAGAGATCATTGAGTTAAACTTTGTGGTTTTGAAAGAAAGGAAACTGCTGTGAATTCACAAACAAACCAAAAATTCAAAGCTTCCTCTCATTCCTTTCCCGGCCAACAGTCATTGACAAGTCCAGCACATTTTCACAGCGCCAACATAGAGGACAGGGTCAAACGTGCACGTCGGATTTAATATAACAGTAGTATCATTTTCAAACTAGATCTCAGCATCTGTAGAATCACAGTCTCATCAAAGCCAGACATGTAGGGAGGAGCTGAGCTGGAATAAGGTTAAAGAGGTGATTCTGATGAGGATTGCTGTGACTCCCAGCAGCGCTGCTCTCTTTAAACGACCATTTTCAAACTACAGATCTCTAACGTGTAGTTTGCCCTCCTTTCTACTTCCCTGACACCCCCCCTGCCTCCCACTCCCTCCTTCCCTCCCATTTCCCCTAGATTGCAGATGGTGGCAGACGGCTCCATGTGGCCTGATTATATGCAAGGTTAAGCACAGTTTGAACCTACGACTTAAAATAGAGCACTCTCAGGAGGGGAGAGGGTTTTTTTTGTACCTTTGCTGACATATACCATTTTAGGAGTATTCTTTAAAGTCAGGTGCTGATTCAGTTTGAAAAGTTTATATTTCTGTCAACCTCTGAAACCTCACTCACTCAAGTGCCCACATTTGCAGTACAGCTATTTTTTTTTTTTTTTTGATGTTTCAGGACTTTGGTGAGTATGTGTCTGCAAATGTTTTAGGCACTCGGGTGATTTTATGTAAGATGTAGGATTTTTCTTTAAATACCGGTCTGAAATATGCATCAGTACTCTGGATCTGGACTCATATTATGTATCCATAGGTATGCTGTTTGATTATTTTGTTTTTTCCCCCCTATGGAAAACATATAGAAAAGATATTATACCTCATTAAGGCAGAGGTCACAAACCCCTGGGGCGTGGACTGCTACCTGGGTGAATCATGTGGTACTGAGAGACTGGACACCTAACGCCCTTACCGACACAAAACAACTGGGTAAATGGTGACTAGGTGGCACCTTCTGATTGGTATAATAATATATTATATGAATTTAATTTATACAAATTTTAAGGTTTTTTTTTTTTATTATTAAGAACGACCAGACCAGCTGCTGACATGTTCAGACACCGGTGTCTAGAAACTGCATCCTGGTCCCAACAGTAACAGTGAATGCCAACTATTGAATGACTCTAATGTTAGTCGGACAGACTAATGGACAGAAAGATTAAAGTGTGCGCCAGCTCTCAAGATGAGATCTGGACTTTTGCAAACTCCATCAGAGTGAGGATCAATATTTTAAGGTAGGGACTAATTTACAGCCAGATCAATACGCCGCCTGTGGCTGGAGCAGCGACATTGTCTCATCAAACAATGAGGTTAGTGCTTAAATTCAATTATGAGAAGAGAGAGGCAAGGTCAGTCTGACCCTGCAGAATCATTATCTGGAGTCAGCGTCTTGTCTTATAACGATTAACACTAATTGTTGCTTCTTCTTTCTTTTTTTTTTGACAGCAACGGGCCAAGTTTGAAGAGGGAATCTCAAAAATCAACATTTCACCTCAAACCTCAGCAGTAGGTTTTTGGTCCGTGGCTCAGCAGTGACTGCTGGCAGTTCCATGGTGGATGAAAGGACCTCGTGGAGATACTTCTTCTGCCAGGCAGTGTCTATAATGAGTTCTGTCAAGCAAGCAGCAAGCGCAGCGCTGCAACCTAACCCAACCTGAGCTGAGGCAAAGCCCATCTGTCAAGCAGCGATGATAAGCCCGGAGCCATCCAGAAACAAATTGCTCAGCTACCCCACTGTGAAGCTCCACCGTGCAGCTGGCCAAGGGCAAGTGACAGAGATGCCACCGATTCCCGGAGCTCCCGAAGTGAAAAAGAGGCTGAAAACGGGGGGAAACATCAACCACATTAATCTATGCAGATGGCGCCGATGGCCAGCCATCAGTCAGCAACAGCTGTACCAAACACTGTTCCATGCTGTGATAAACAGCCAAAAAAAAAAGACTTCATCACGAACCTTTAATACCTACATATGAGGTAGGTATTTTACTGTAATGAAAGGCGTGGGATGCTTTAGTAGGTACAGTATATGAACACGATGAACTTCTCCAACGGTCAGAGAGAGAAAAAAGAAAATGATCAAAGACAAAATCTGTTGAAATTCTGTATCACAGCTGAATAACCGCGGCCTCGCCTCCATCGACATGATCAGAAGTAGAGTGTGGAGGTTGGCATTCATCCTTCCATCTGTTGTCTCGAGCCAAAACGAACCACACACCAGAAAGGGCCCATATGTTTAAAGGTAGCATTTGGGGCAAGTTTTTTGGATCTATTTTACACAAGTAAATACAACCCCCACACTTTTGAACACATCAAAATAATAATATAGTTTGGCTTATGTTGTACATTATATTGTAAGTCAGAGAACAGAATATTAAAGAAAAATACTGTTGGATTGTTTAAATTAACCCGTTAATGGCATTAATTTATTTGTAAAAACGTATTTGATATTAACACATTTAAAGCATGGGAAGAATGACAATCATTACTAGTTGTAAAAGTGATTGTTGTAAGTTGAAAATATAACATTTGGTTTGAAATACTATTATGTGTCTTTCTGTTCCGCTCTCAACATTCGGATGATGTTTTCGTAAAATTAAGATATATATGTTTATTTTTAGTCAGAAAAATAGAAATAATGAAATAAATTCTAAACATAATAATGTCAAATAACAGGAACATTTTAAATTATTTTTTATAAATAAAATAAAATTTTTTGATTTTTAATATTATATATAAAATAAAATGAATAATAAAAAATGTATTATATTAATTTTATAAAAAATAAAATAAATAATAATGAAAAAAAAATAAAAAAATAAAGGGCATTATAAATTTGGGCATTTTAAACAGGGAAATTGGAGGTTCCCCAGCATTAGACTAACTATATAGACTGATTTAACCAGAGGGATTAGCTGAGTCTGAGTGGTTGTCTATACATGTGATAAATGTCATGATACAGGGGGTCCTCCACTTATGTCAGAATTTAGTACCTAGCACCAGGCTTAGCGTTAGGGTATGTGGAACTCACATACTTTACTGTACATAAGTACATTAGAATGATGGAACACTGCGACATAACCACGCAACACTGCAGGTCGAGGACGACGTGAACCAAAGCCCCCCGTACAGCAGAGATTAAAGCTGTGATTATATAGTCAATCCAAAAATGATCAGCTGCAAACTCTTTGTTGTGCCACATTTGGCCCCCAGGCCAGACTTTGTAAATTTGTGTCTTGAATCTTATCGGCCGTAGTTTGTCGAATCGACCGAACACCTCTTTTCATGTCAAAAAGAGCAGAAGCATAAACAAACCAATTCAAAGTGGTGCCACACTCAGAGCCCTGTAAACCCCCGAGGAGGCAGAGGATTCTGCATGGCCGCGTGATTGACACAAACTCAGATCAGCTTCATTTCCTCAGCAAATTGAGTCATTTATAGAAATGGCATTAAGTGCAACATGGTTTGTTTTACATGAATAAATATGAGGCCGGTCAACCAAGCGTCACGCCGCGGTCATGTCAACTGTGACAACTCATTATTACTTGATTAGACGTCCAAGGCGAGCTTGGAGGAAGGGAGGACGCTGCGTACGTACAGGAGGAAACAGGAGACAGAGTCAGAGGTTTCGGTCTAAAATTAGTTCGCCTCAGCTGACAAGATGAAAATGATGAAAACGCTCAGTGAGACACTGGGAGGCAGACACGGAGGTGCTTATGAGTCTGTGTCGAATGCGGGATGAAAGCAAAGCTGCAGTTTTGCTGGAAGAATCCTCTCCTGGGGTTTCTCAGCAGCAGCACGCTCACACTGGAGAACGGCTCTTATCAATTAATGGCTTATTTAAACACTTGCAAATAGACCAACAGTCACACGTCTTCCAGTCGAGAGCACTGGCTTTATTTATATGAGCGACACCGGCAAACTGCTTGGCAGAGGGGAGCGTTCTGTGCATTACCACCATATTATTACACTCATTGTTATGCAAAAGAGCTCCAGCTAAGCAAGTTGTGTTTGTAGCGCGCCAGTAAATTGCCTTTTCTTTAAATGTTCAAATAGCCTGCTGATAGTCTGCCGCTGTTTCCGCTGAATTCGTTCTCCTCCAAATGTCTGTTCTCCTCCTCATCCCCTTATTACAGACTAGTTTTATAACAAACCTAATTTCAGTAGGGCTCAAAGGCACATGTCTGTGTTATTAAAATACTTAATGAAAATGTGTACTGGGTATAAAACCCTGTGCAACCTGCCCTATAGGGGCAACTAACAAAAAGTACAACACATGCAAACCAGAAGAGATGGAACATTAAAAAAAAAGAAACAAAAGTTAAGTTATGTAATAAAATCACTCAGATGGATACCAGAGGTACCACATACTTGGCGCCTGCAGGGGGCAGTACAAACCACTACACAGTATACCACAGTACAAACCACTGTATGAGTATGACATTAATTAAATGAGTTGCAATGCTGCCATCTAGTGACTTGCACTTTAATATACAGCCGTTTTTCCCCAAAACTATTTTTAGGGCACATGTCATTTGGCGAAACCCAGGCATTGCATTATTGGGTTTTCATTGTCAGAGGAAAAACCGACAACAACTCTTACAGATATTACATAATTATGCTAACATCGGGTTGATAATATCAGTTGTCCAATTTTATCGGATACTGTTAGCATATAGACTCTTCTCACGTGATTCAGGCTTAGCTTTAGCTTTATGTAGGAACAATTGTCTTACGCCGTCATCTGCAATGTCACAACAAAGCTTAACTCTGAACTTTGAAACACAATCAGAAAATTTGAAAATGTTATGTGAATTCATCTAGTTCCATGAGCCACATTACTGCCATCTACTGGGCATTATAAAATACTTTTGAAACTATGTTTGTACGTGAACAGGTTTTTTTTGGGAGGCGTTGACTGAAGTAATAAAAATCCCTTCAGCTGTAAAGGTTAACGCAGGAACGAGCCATAAATACATACACAAGCATCCAATCACAGCTTGTAATTTAGGTCGGTGTGACATTTACAGAAAAGATAATTACAATTTGAGGATCATTTAAATATCCAATATAATCACTGACTGAAATTAAAATCAAGACACAATTTGAAAAATAAATAAACCCGTGCTCAGTTTATGAGGTTGTTTCAAGGACATGCCAATGTTAAAAACCAATTATGCCTCAGTTGCATTTTAAAACAGCCTTGCACACAATCAACAGCGGCCCTGCTGAATGAACGAGCTAATTTTTTTTTTTTTTTGCACAACCTGAGCTGTAATTGTTTCAAATCAGCCTCATGGCTCAGCGTCACTGCCGGAATAATTGCTCATGAACGAAAGGATTAATCTACAGAAGCACATCTGTGTGACTTAATTAATGGGTCCCAGTGCCCGCCCTCGTGGCTCCATTAGATGCATTCGGTTTACAATGCTGTGCGGCATATGCAGCCAAATAAAGCCGTAACAACTGTGCGACAAAACCAGCAAAACGCTGAATGGAAACACTGCTCACAGTCGAGGACGCTCATGTTAAATAAAGTATATGAACAGCGATGTTTATGCTCGTTCAGAATGGATTCCAGAATAGAGCACATATAATTTGGCAAAAACCAGGTATTGCGTTATCGGGTTTTCATTATTGGAGGAAAAAACGAGAACAATTTTTACAGATATTATGCAATTATGCTAATATAATTACAATAACTGATTGCTTTTTATTATTTTTGAAAGAAGTCATGGACCACCATAAGAGTGCCACAACTGGGCCCCCTGACCTGACTTTGAACATGCTTGACACAGTGATCTGTTGTCATTGAATGTAGGATTTAAACAATTAAGAAAAGAAAATCGAACAAGGGAAAAACTACTCGGCAACTCAGCAGTGTCTCACAAAATGAGCAGTTTTGGTTTTGAGACATTTTGATGCTGAAAGAGAACGGGTCGTTGGACGAGCTTCATCTGAAGACACCCAGCTGCAAGCTGCAAATTGTAAAGCTTTTGTAAGAGAGAGCGCTCTGGCCTTTGTTGTTTTCTTCCTCCTCTCCTCAGCGCGCTGGCATGCAGATGTCTGCTCTCATTCCAAATGTGTAATTACAAAGATGGGAGAGCAGCACGAAGGGATGGCTCTTTGTGCGAGTTGCCGTACAGCGGGCGAGCAGCGCTCCGCAGATGGGCAGATGGCACGTTTTTAAAACAGGAAAACTTCACCGCTGCAAAGGATTTCTGCACAACGGTTCTCAACCACAGCTTCCTTCCAAAACACTCGTGGTGGAAAAGATAATCAGTGTTAGCACTCGATGGAGTGTTATACGTGTATACCTTCCACTGTGCCTGAAGGAGAAGGGGAGAAATAAGGCCGAGCAGATAAGAATCCTTATCAGGGTGTGCAGGTGTTTGGTGGAGCACGGCCATAACAGGATTCCTACTTTACTGTGGGCTGGCATCGCTCCGTAAGAGCAGAAGAAAGACGGATGGGGTGAAGGAGAAGCCAGGAGCGGTGAGTGTGTGTGTGACGGAGGGTAAACCAGTGGTCAGAGTCTTAAAGTCGTGAATCCTCTCTCTGAGTGCCGCAGTGCCCCACCATCTTCGCCACCTGCTGGTGTGCCGATAAGGAGCGAAAGTACTCACTTCAGCTCCCCAGCAGACCCGACTGGCATCTCGCCACCTCACCACTGGCTGCCTGGGTAATTTCTCTCAAATCTAAGTTGTTTTCTGTTGTGGGTCGGCTCCCTTCATGGGTTTACACTTTGGAGAGCAGAGGCAGAGAGGAGGGCCAGATGTTCACTGTGTGACACTTAACAAGTACAAGTGCAACAATAAAACTGACTAACGAAGGAACGCTTGAAAGAAAGAGAGGGTTTTTTTTTTAGAATTTTCATTGATTTTAGTACCTGGAAACTAAGAGTCGCGCTGTTTTATGGTCTGAGATTCTCTAGTAGTAGACGGATCTGGACTGCAGGCAGGACAGTCGTACATACACTCATTGTTTACAAAGGCAGCGCTTCATAGTTTCTCTAGAGTGAGACCTTCTGCTGTTATTCCGAAAATGATCCAAGGAGTTCTTGCATGTCTATTTGTTAGGGATGCACTGAAAAAAAAATTCTTGGCCAAAACCAAAAACCAAAAGTATTTCGCCAATTATTAGTACAATTGCATTTGTAGCTATAACTGTGTACCAACGTCACTAAAATCAAGGTATCGCAATTGCACAAGTTAAATTTAATGTTTCTTAGAATAAACAAAGTACAAAGGCAGCGCCATTGTAAACAGATACTCAATAGGTTTTCAACTGATAGTCTGTCAAGGACGACTTTTTAAGCAGAGTCAAAATGTATCAAAGGCAACAGTACACCACCGTCTCCTTTTTTCATTATGAATTTGAAATTTTTAACATATTCTACAGTGTGGTCGGCCACTAAATGGCGCCTCCTGTGGCAGCCTGAGTGGGTCGCATAGACTAATACTGTGAATTTCCACATTGTGTGACAAATAAGGAACTTTATTATTACTATTATTATTATTATTAACATTATTTGGTGATTAAGGTGAACAGGAAGTCCAAGTTTCTGCTGCCACTTCAGGCTGCCATTTAAAACCAACTTTCTTGTCCACAGAGGTCAAGGACATGTGGGCTGCCTCAGAGTGAGTCTCCGGGCTCTCCATACAGTGTTTCTCATTAGCGCGATTCCAGCCGGGGATTATAACGAAAATCCTTGGGATGAATCTTTGCTCACTGCACGGACACCGTCAGCTGCTACAGTCAACTGGCGCAGACTCGTGAATTATTCATTTCCTGTTTATAACAGGCGACAGGTGTGTGACCTCTGTGATGAGAGCTCAGGGTGTCTGGGAGAAGTGGTGACAAGTGGAAACGATGTGAGCGGGGGGAGGGAGAGAGAGAGAGAGAGAGAGGAAGAGAGGGAGTTTACTGGAAACTGCCAATTTGTTTGAGTCAGGTGTTCGCTGTGAGGTTTGTGTGTGCTTTTGCTTCTTTAAAAAAAATGTGAACGCCATGACTGCACTTTACAGACTTTCAGGAAAGGCTGCACGGAAGAACATTTGAAGCAAGAAGGGGGGAAAAAAAGTGAGGAAAACCAAAATAATGTTCCCCCCCGAAATGTTAAGAGCACGGGTTGGGCTGATGAGGGATTCAGGGAGGTACGCCAAGCCTTAGCTGTACATCAGCCGAGTGGCATTTACTGTAACCTTTTCCCCTGGAGTTTAATAAACAGAGCAGAAACAGCAGAAACACGGATCAGCGAGATTCACTGGGAAGCACGAGAAATGGCAAATAGATCATTTATGGCCACACGGGGTCCAGGAGTGGTTTAAGAAAACAACTGCCAAGTTTTTTAACCTTGACTGACCATTGATACAAGACTAATGAAAGAGCAGCGCACGTAAGACGAAGCAAAACACTAAGTTTACCAACTATAAGAAACCAATTTTGAAAGGTACGCGAGGTCCACAGCACCAACCACATGAGGGCACTATTGTAAATATTGTTCCACCAATCATCTATTGATGCAATTATTCTGATAATGTTTCATCTAAACTAGCGATTAGCGATTAGACTAGCACGACAGCATCTTTAAACATTAAGGTCGTATGGAAGCAGAGAGAAACAAACAAACAAACAAACCAAAAAAACACTAATAATTGGGTCAGCACATAATGTAAGTGTTGCGATACGTCAGGTCGCCTGTGGATAGTGATCCAGTTTCACAGTGATGAACAAAACAATTCACTATGTGGCAGCAGAGGGCTATAAAACCTAAAACTACAGAGGCTCTGAGCTGTTGAAGAAGATTCTTCTTCTTCGTGTCTCTTTCTTCAATTCCTGTGTGTATCATGGTTGTGTTCATCTAAACTGGCCAGAGTAAAATGAAGGTAGAAGATTTTTTAGAATGAGATTTTTAGAATTTAAAATTTGTAGAATATTTATTTCATATACTATGGGGACATTTTTGGTGGTGCACTATGGCGATTTTCAAGTGTAAACTATGTGCCGCGTCTCAAAAGAGGTTGACCTAAATAAGAGAAGACGGAGCGGGATAAATAAAGACACGAGAGTCTGCAAATAAAAAGAAAAGTGTCAGAAGATCCAAATGACTCATCAGGTTTGTTTAGGTTAGGACCAATGGAACACTACGCTGAATCACAAGAATTCAATCAGCTTCAGTCAACCTGAATAACAGTTCCTGACACACGATAGCTTTAGAATAAGCCTCTCATTTATGCTGACATATTGATGTGGACATCACACATGCACAAGAATGCAGGGCAAAAGCAAACACTGCTCTACAGAATGATGCAGCGCTTTCACCTTCAGGCTGCCGGGGAAAGAGACAGACCATTTTTCCCTTTAGCCGGCTCGAGCTTCAGACAAAATCACAAACAGCTGAATGATATAGTGAGCTGTCCCCACTGGTTGTGAAGTGGGAAAGGGATCGGTGTCTCCGAGACAGCGGCAGCTCCAAAAAGGGCCCGTCCCTTTGTCTCGCTCGCTCTACGTCCACAGAGACCTTAGCACATTTGGAAGACAGATTAATCTTGATTGAAAGTTGCTGAAGTGTCCTCAAGCGTCACCGCAGCTGAGCGAGAGAGACGATCCAAAGACAAGTACGAAAATGAACTAGTGGTCATTTGGGAATGGTTGAACTCCCTACTGTAAAGAGCACACTCCCACTAGATTAAGCCCTCAAATCTGGATTCAGCTGACTTCTCCTGAATCTGTCTGTGGTCGAGGCGCAGGATGGTAACGCATCAGCAGCATCGAGGTACTGGTACTTCGTATACTAGTACACGGCATGAGTTTACAGCCGAGTTTGCCCAGAGAACACTGTCATAGAGCATAGAAACAATGTAATACTGTAGAGTTTTAACTCATTGTTAAACCTTCATATCTTCAGTTCATTTGAACAGCATCTTAAGACTGAGATTTAAACAGATCATAGAGTTAGAAGAACTTAATACTTCGTTCAAAAGATACGCATCTGAGCTGGACACTGAAAGTTCAATGGGAAAATTTCACTGATCTGTTTTATTTATGTCATTAGGTCAATACAAATATCAATTTAAAAAAAGAAATAATGTGGAGTTTTGATGCAAAAGATTTTAATTTGTCTAAAGAAGGCCTGATGAAAAAGTTTTCATCTCCCCAAAGCCATAACATCAGTTATATATACAACAAAATATATCAAAAAATAAATAAATAAGAAAACCAAAAGTGATAATTCAGTCATAAAAACGATTGATCACTGTGTTTGACTGACGGCTGGATCGACCAATAGGGGTTTGGCCCCTCACTGATGCATGGTCAAATGTAAATGACAAAGCCACAGAACATAAATCTTCAGAAAAAGAAGGTCTATCCAGTCTATACCACTGTAGTCTATACAGAAAAGTCAGCAACAGAATCAGCTCCAACAACATCATCATCAGCGCTAATGTCAACGGCTTGAATCCCACATTTGTTAGCGGTCTCCTCAGCAGTGTCTGAGTCATAACTGCAGCGCAAACCGTGTGTCGTTGACCTTTGACTAACAACTGCTCCACGGTCTGCCGATCAACTTTAGCTCGTCTGTCTGGTCAGACAAAGGAGATTTACTGTTAATCTGGTTCCAACAACAGCAGGAGAGTGCACACTCGGTGACAACCCTCCAGAGAATAGGTCTAATAATCAAGACACCATGAGCACCAAAGAGGAAACAATTGCCTCCAATGAAATCAATTTTTTCTTTTTTTTGGAGCGACCGAAAGAGAGGCAGAGCTGAGTGGATGTGATTACAATCTGGTGTTCTTTAAAGATCTCCAACCGCAATCGAAAAATAATCCTTCAGCCGGCTTCAGATGATTAACACGGTCATTTTGACTGTGAATGGACTCAGATACACAATAATACGCTCGGATAAACCCTGCTATATTTCCTACGCGATGTAATTCTGTTTTATAGCAAAAGTCTTCAGAGGCCATAAAAAAAGTCAAAAATATAATTCAAATCTTGAGGCGATAAGGACACACTGGCACTGGGTATAAATCCTGTGTAGCCGTTCAAGGTACGTCTGTCCTTTGCTGACATGAGTCGACGAAAAACTGCAAAGATGAGAGGGTATATGTCGAAATAAGTAAAGGTTGTCCTTAAGTAATCAACATTAAAACTGATTGCAATCACGAGCACATTTCTTTCATTAGCTTCTCCTATTTCTAAGGAAGCGCACAATTGTAAATGTGTTCTCATTAGCAGGCAAATGAATTCAATCACATCTCTTTAGCAGCAGCTTGATAAATCCCAGCTAAGCGGCGCCTGGCTTCAATCACAGCGAGCAGCTTTGAAAGATCCGGAACAGCTCATGTATCATTCTCACCGAGCGTGCGTTTGCCATTTCTTTAAGACCAGCCGAACGCAATTGTTGGCCTCCAGCAAACAAACCCGAGTCAATGAGGTTGGAGCTCCGCGGGGACCGACGCGGAGTATTTTTCTAGCAATTGCTGCGGCTGCTTGGCAAATTTCATTAATTTGTCCCTCGAGAGACGGCCGCCGCGTTGCTGTGTATGAAAGGAAGAGCTGGAAATCCAAACGGACAGGGAAGCTGAGGAGATCTGAGGAGGCGGGCGAATACTGCTACCAGGGAAATTCTTCGAGCTTCACACCTACAATACATGGAGAGTTCTCATCCAGATCAGACAGAGGCTGCATTAACATCAGTGCTGCATTGCTCCACACTCAAGTATAAAACAACCAAGAAACAAGAACAAAGTGAAAGTATTCATTTTAAACTTGTCAAAGCGTACATTAATAGAAATGCTAAAACACGTCTCAGGACAACAGCGAGCAAATGGATTTTCTGAGCCATAGGCTGCTAAGTTTTAATTCTGCCCCTTGGAGAAAAACAATACACTGTTATTGTTAGATTAGGGATAAGGGGTGGGATTAAATAAGTTTTTACTTCTTTGCACTACTTGTGTAAATGAAATCATTGTGTTCATTTAGTTTTTCTTTCATGTTTTGCTTTCATCTGTAATGTATTTTATAAGGGATGTCTGATATTAGCTTTTTCCCGATATCTAATATTGTCCAAACGCTTAATTTCCGATCCGATATCCACCGATACCGATATGTGCAGCCGGTTAGGTTAATCGCAAAGGACACATTTCATTGTGCGCAGTGGTGTGCTGTGTCGCAATGACGATACCGTGCACAATACAAATAACAGTTTCACTTTCACTTTCAAACTATTTTTAGGTCACATAATTTGGCGAGACCCAGGCATTGCGTTATCGGGTTTTCATTATCGGAGGAAAAACTAGTAACGATTCTTAACGATAGTAGATAATTAAGCTAATATTGGTCAATATAATCAGGCGAAATAATCAGACATCCCTAATTTTTATCTGTGTTGTGCTAAGTGCTGTGCTAAGTGTTAAACTAAACTAAATCTCACAGCAAAATCAACTTTAAACCCAAGTTTAAACTCATGTCTTGAATGTTTGTAGTAAAATTTAGAAAGGAATTCACTGACTTAATACGTCAGTGACTTCCTTATCTTTCATGTGGAAAAAGCAGCTCTTCCTTTATTTATTTTTATTAAGCAGGAGTGTTTTCATGTTCAACACATTCCTTTTCTCGACAGCATAAAAATTGATTCGCTGCTTCACGCTTCGATATTTACGGCATCAAAGACCAATCAATACATTTACAATGTTTGGCTGCAGACAACGGTGCGGCAATTGGCATCAAGCCTGGAGTCAAACAAAGACAAATTTGATCTCTCCACGCCCGGCAACTCATCCACTCCCCATCACCAATCAATTCTTCTACCAGTCGCCTCTTAAACTAACAAACACACACACACTGATTAGTGTGTCCCATTCAATCACTGCCTTTTAGACCAACCTGCATGGTAGCACCGGTCCTGTGTAATTACATACAATCAAACAAATGTCACATTTAAATAATAAAAACAAAAAAAATAAATAATAAAAAAACCCAGCCAATGAGGACGCCAGAAATGATGTTTTGCATATTTATAGCATGTTAATTTCTCTTTACCAACCTGTCATCAGCCATAGACTCAGAAGACATCCAAGGTGACTTAAGGATTATTTTATTAATAGATTAACTCATTTTTTTGATAAATATATGAAGAAATATATTTTTAGATGTTTTTATATTTGCTATTTTAAATATTTCAGGACTAATATTTTATTATATTCAGGTCAATGTTAAGCTGGTACAGCAGCTAAGATCAGTTAAGAAAGTGTTTTTCAACGTTGGGGGCACGGCCCCATGTGGGGACCGCTGGAATTCAAATTGGGTCCCCATGAAATATCTTGTAATTGTTTAAAAAAGACTGATAAAATCTCTCTTTTTTTCAACTAATTATTATTATTATTGCAAATAAAAAAAAACAATTCTGGACTTTAAATTTATTGAAAACAGCACTTTTAGCTGCTCTAGCTAACGATAGCCAGATTTTAAGCTACGTAGTCTAAGCCTGACTTCACCAGGTTTCACTTACCTGTAACTGAGCTGTGTTGCTAATCTATAAATACAAGTTTGTAAGATAAATTAGTTATTTTAATTATCTGGTGTATTTGATTTTTATTTGATTTTTTTTTATTTAAAGCATGTTACAAATAAGTGGTTTGAGGAACTGAGTACTCACTTAAGTATTATTACTATGGTCTAAATTATATTAGTTACATATTACATTATACATATTTCTTTATTTATTATTCAAAACAAAGTTTATTTTTACTTAAAATTTACATTTTCGCCTATTTTTAGTCCAAATTCTTTCTTTTAAGAATTGTGTGTAAGCTTTTATAGTTTTTATTATATATCGTTTTATACATTTATGTGGGTTCAGAGCAATTGAATGTCTTTCTAGCAGCAGTGGAATGACCCTGGAATCAGAGTGTTTACTTTGTGTTTAGAGGATTAAAACTGAAAGACTTGAAGTACAAATTAAATCACTAACACTTTGTTGAAACTGTGTGTGGTAGTATCGCAAAAAAAAAAGAAAACCGGGGGGGGGGGATTACTGTAGGCATTAATTGACATGTGACCTGTAAAATTACACATGAATTTGCATATGGCGGCCTGGCATCTAAACGCACCAACAACCACGGTAAGCTGGTGGAAAAGAGTTTCTGCTGTGGATAAAAGAAAAGATATTTCTTATCAGTATCCTATTAGAGAAGCTGCGAATGAAGGCGTTTACTCAAATGAAATAGGAAGCTTCTGGAGATAAGCCCAAAGACGGAGCTCAACTAAGCTTTTAGATTGGAGTGAGCCCACAGAGGACGGGACTAGGAAGAATCAGAGGAGGGTTAGGATGGATGGATGGATGGGTGGATAAATGAATGATTAATGGTTGGCTGGCTGAAGGAAGCGACGGTGGAGGGTGCAGTCTCCTGTCGGATGCCATGCTGGCTTCTGTGGGCCACAGTGGAGGACTGGACCAAAGTCCACACGTACTTCTCAAAGAGCGCTCTTGAGAAAGAAAACTCTTGTTTTGACTTCGGTTGCGCTGTAGTCTGTCTGGGTGTGATCGCATGCCCGTGTCGACGCCTGCTGCATTTCCTTGCGCGTGAATGGCTGGCTCCGTTTGCGTGGCCAGTTGGCACATGTTCTCTCGCGACGGCGGGGCTGTGCAACACTAGCATGAGCCACTTCAAAGGGAGCCATTGTCACACACTAATGTGATGAAGAGCAGCAAGAGCCACGGAAATCGACACAAGCTGAGACTGGATATTCCCTGTGAGTCCCTCCGAGGCGCGAGAGAGAGAGAGAGAGAGAGAGAGAAAGAGAGAGAAAGAGAGAGAGAGAGAGAGAGAGAGAGAGAG
>NC_024323.1:2497539-2499176 GCF_000523025.1 Cynoglossus semilaevis | reverse complement strand
CTAATGTGATGAAGAGCAGCAAGAGCCACGGAAATCGACACAAGCTGAGACTGGATATTCCCTGTGAGTCCCTCCGAGGCGCGAGAGAGAGAGAGAGAGAGAGAGAGAGAGAAAGAGAGAGAAAGAGAGAGAGAGAGAGAGAGAGAGAGAGAGAGCGGCCTGTTCACAACACAGTGCTGTGCCAACATTAATCATGTAGACTCTCATAAAATCATTAGAGCTGATCATTCCCAGTCAGACTCCATCTCCACAGCAGCTCGGTGCTGACAAAAAGGAGTGAGAATGCCAATTTCAGTTGGATATGTGAGCCAAAACACACACACACACACATAGACACACCTTTGCAGTGCAAAATAGCAATATGAACGATGTGACACCTTTGTTCCTGCACATTTTCTCCAACTCCAAAACTTGCTTTAGCTAAGCTAGCTCGACAGTCGTGCTGGGATGAGAAACGTAAAATGAAGTCAATTGAAATCTGTTAAATCTGTTTTGGTGTTGACTCAATACTTTGAAAAGAAGAACGACCCAGTCCTAGTGAGCTTCCTTCCGTTGTTATACCACAAAGTCTCTGACCACGGATCGTGAACGATTTATCCTTCATACACTGAAGTAAACCTTTTACTGTTTGACCTTATATTTACAGTTGCATTCTGTGTAAGGGTGGAAGTCTTAAGAGAAAGTGTTTTGACACCTTCTATTAATATGTTAATAAATCTGACTGACAGCTTTATAAATGTTACCCACCTCTGTAGCCTGGCAGTTAATCTGTTACACTTCATGGTGCTGCGCCTGCAGTCAAGACAAGTCCCAGTGGGCAGCCACACTGCCTGCCATGTGATGTGAACACGAGAGCGTGGCGTCTGTCACCGGACTGGATTCAGCCAATCCATATGTATATAAATATATCTATGTATGCATATATATATATTTATATACACATACATATATGTATATACTGTATGTATATCCAAACACATTATATATGAAACAAAACAAAAATAGTTGCCTTTAAAATAAAAGCCCCGCAGTTGTATTTCATGCACCCATCAGACAGTAACACATGTTGTAGTTGCACATTATTGTGCCTTTTACTTAAACAATTAACAACCTGTGGCCCGCGGGCAACACGATGTCCAGCTCTGACTTAGATATATTGCTCCATACAGTATGCAGTCAGCACAGCCAGAAAACATGGTGACAAAGTTGTCAAAAACAAACAGCTGTTCTGCTCATCCCTCACTTTCCCACGCATATTAGATTTGGAAAAGACTGCCACTGTTCTGTAGCTGCTGCAGTAAGGTGGCAGCACAAGACAGTGGCAGAGTTTAATTTAAAAAAAAAAAAAACTACGAACAGAGAAATCATAAATTAGTGACAGGAAAGAACATGGCTAGGCCGGAGCCTGAACACAAAGGAGAATAAAGTGTGATTCTTGTTTCAACATCAGTCACTTTCACATAATTTCTGTTTGTGCCGCGCGTTGACTGAACATTATATAATGCAGGTGGAGGTCGCCCTCCGCGCTGCGGCAGAGACGGTCGTTGCAGACGGATCACCACGTCTATTGTTTACACATAACAACATTTACTCACTCGCTGCTCTATATAATGCCCGTCGGACCCTGCAGTGTTACA
>NC_024323.1:2493402-2497519 GCF_000523025.1 Cynoglossus semilaevis | reverse complement strand
CTGTAAAATCAATAACCTGTTACTTTCTCTGTTTGGAAAGCTAGCCCAGCAAACAGACCGAATGGTTTGATGATTTAGAAATACATCAGGGACGGAGGGTGATTTAAGAACATTAGGAGAGAAATCAGTTCAGATTAAATTCGTAAAATGTCGGAATACTCTCTCTCTCTCTCTTCAAACTGTTGCGTTGTGTTGTTCTCTCTAACCCTCTCAAGGTCCGTCAAGTTGATGACTAGTCACCCACTTCAGAGGAGAGCCGCCTTTCCATTTTAAGACAACGAGATTCACAGGTGCAGAAACACATAACTCCTGAAAAAACACACACACACACACTCACACACAAATGCAGCCGAGTGCCATTTCTCTTCAAAGCCTTCATCTTTAGCCTCAGCAGCTGGAAAATGAGAGGCTAAATGGTGAGGTTTTGGGTGCTGAGCGCGGCATAAGACCATTCTTCATGTTGTCAGAGCTGCTGCTAGGCCTCACATATGGCTCCGGCTCTCAGCATCCAGAAGCTATCGCTTCAGAAAGCCAAACCAATCATAACCACGCTGTCACTTCCGTACGAACGAAAAGAGCCGTCACAAGTAAATCGCCAACATTTTTTTTCCCCCACGGTGCGGTCGTACAGAGAAAAATGTGCTAATGCAGCAGCATCACAGCATCATGTGTCATTAACATCCATGGGTCTCATTAGCTAATACGTCTTCACCTCTTCACTGTGTGTCCTCTGTCCTCTGCTGACCTTTAAAGTGTCAGAGAGACGCCTGCAGCTCCACGTGGACAGGTCTAATTATCGTCACTGCCACGGTCCACCCACTCACACGGCTCCCAAACAATGTTTCAATACAAAAAAAATCACTCCAAATGCTGAAACACATTTACATACAAATGTGAGCATTTCATTGTGATTGATGAAGTGTTAGGATATATCCAGCTTTTAGTCAGACGATGTAAAAAAAAAAAGGCTTCGATTCTGCTGTACTTCTCCTAAAAAGGAGGGAAAAAAAATCCTAAAATTAAAAAATAAAACCATGATCACAGCGCAGATGGACAATGTCTCCACGAGAGCTGTATTCCTTGCAATTATTTCTGCATAATATCTCCAGATACTGGTTCAATCTCATGTCTCATTTTTTTAAAAATATACTATTTAAGTGATTAGAAAATATTTATTTTAAATCGAGACACTGCAGAGAAGGCAGTGATGTTGCAGCGAATTGGGGCATCACAGCCTGGAATCAAGCCGACAACCAATATCATCAATTCTAGCTGCGATTGCCTGCACAGAAAGTGGGTCAAAAAGCAACAAACACCAACATGTTCCGTCTTTAAAAAGATGGAAGCACAATTTCAATGTCCGGGTATATATTATTTCTGTACGCATACAAAATATTTTCTTGATAAAACCCATCTATCAGCATGCATTTCAGGAGGTTCAACATAGGGTCAGAGGCCTGGCTTATGTACAGGACAGTAACTGACTGAGTCTGACAAATTGATTCCAAGGCACTGTACACTGTAGACAAGTTTTCCACATTCAATCTGCCAACTCTATATACCTCTGACTCTAACTCTGTTAGTTACTTTAGCATACTTTTTCATATCAATAATTGCATCATTTGCATTAGTCACAAATGAACCTTTCTGTCTTTCTGCTTTTTTTTCATATCATAATAGGGAATGTCGAATAATCTCTTATCTTGAATAGTCACGATTAATCGTGATTAACAAGGTATAATCCACAGGTATAATCCACAAAAATATTTTACTAAATGGACATTCTCCTGTTGTCACACTTTTTGCTTTACATTAGGAAATTCACAGTAATCAGATGTTGGACGATGTTAAAGCCAGTTGGAGATTCCATTAATAGGATCTCTTCGGAAACGAACATCACCTCCTTCAGCGCCGGAGGAGCGAACACTACAGCGAGAAGACGGTGGTGACGGCAGGAAACAGAAATAACACGACGTAATGAGAGGTAACAAGTCCCGGCGATTCAGCCGCGTCAAAGGAAAAGCAGCACGGAGGGAAAGCAGCGAAGACGAAGGTCAATTCATTGATTATTGGTGGAACATGTGGAGGATTGTGCTTCATCGTGCTCTCACTCTCCCAGGAGTCACTCAGGAGATGACACAGACTAATGGGCTCTGAGGTAATTAAAAAAAAAAACAAAAAAAACAAAGTCATTCTCTCAACACATTTGTCATTTGAGGTAGTGTGTGTGTTGAGCTAATACAGCAGTAGGTTGTTTGTCTTTGCTCAGTGTGTGTGTGTGTGTGTGTGTGTGTGTGTGTGTGTTGAGCAGGAGTTGGAGCGCTGCCACCTTGATCACTCTGGCCCACGAGGGACGAAATGAAGAGGGGCTCAGAAGATCCATCCATCAAAGTGTCTCCCGTTGCGTCTTCAAGTGCTGCTTGTGCATGCATGTACTAACCAAACACACACACACACACACACACACACCGTCCGTCCGTCCGTCCCTCAGTCCGTCCACACAGAAACCCACACAGCTGCATTTAACCAAGGCAACGCTAAACCATTTAGCAAAGCACACACTCGGGGACGGAGACTAATGGTTTGATGATGTTGCAGACGGGGGAAAGGTGGGAATTGGACCACAGCTCCAAATCCAGTCGGGCTGCCTTTTCATTAACCTCCTCAGGCGCGGCCCCTACTGCTGCACAGCTACTTCCGACAGATGCAGTATTGATCCCTGATGCTTTGGAGCGCCACCGGCCTTTCACAGATCAAAGACGCAAACCGAGGGCAAGTAGACGCAACAGAGATCTCAAGGTCAAGGACGGCTCGGGCAAAGTCAAATATTCTGTCAGCAGGTTTTTACTACGGAGAAATTACTACTATTGAAGACGTTAACACTGATCCTTACGGGACAAAAACCTGAAGTTGAACCAAACCTCCCAAAATGACCTACTTCCTGGGTTTACATAAAATATTTGGATTTTTTTTTTATTGATTTCCAGTGGTTGAAGCCATGTCATTATCATAATCACAAAGGTTTTCAGTCATGCGTTTGACCCACTAGATCGTTATAAAGGTCCTTTCCAGACACTAAATACTGTGATTAGGCAAAATTGACTCAACATAATAGCGCAACCTACTAGGAACAAAAGAGTGAAACACTTTTTTTAAAAAAAAGCCTGGTCATTAAACATAATAGTTTAGTACAAAACTAGAAAATGAAGAACACTTTTCTTTTAAGGTACGGCCCAATACTGCCTTAAGGTCAGCTTGGAGAAGTTACTCGGGCTGACCCCTTAAGGCAGGACCATGTAGTTGACATGTGTATCAGATAGTTTTGTTGGAAGCCTGTGGTGTAAATGTTGGTGACAGAGCGTTTCTTGAGTTAATAAACCAACATACGAGGCCACATGTTGAAACGGTTACTGCTGCTGGTGCCATAACCTTTGCTGGTTCTGTACGGAGTTTACATGTTGTCCAGTTACTCTGTTTTTCTCCAACAGTCAAAAGATCTATGGGGTCAGGGTTAACTGGACACTCCACCAGGGGTCACCAACCTTTTTGAAACTAAGAGCTATTTAGAGGGCGCTTAGTCATACGAAGAGCTACTTCTTTGGCGAACTGCTCCGGCTCTACCACGCCCTCGCCAGACCACATCTGGTATTAGGTCAACTTCCTCGAGCAACCCACAAATGGATTCAACTGTGAGAAATGAATAAATGACAGATTCAGATGGCATCACCATGCCAATATTATCTATTCACACCACCTCGAGGTGTTTTTCCCTGGATTTGACGAAATCAGAGCTGGTACAGTGTTGTCGAGTGTTCCTGAGTCTAGGTTCAACCAAGCACGTAAAGATGTACCCAGCCCCCACTCAGTGCTGTCTTTAGGCCTGGGTAGGCCTGGGTCTGCTATATGGTCCGGCTCGCATCTTCGTGCTGTCTTCAGGCCTGGGTAAACTTTCATCTGTCTGCTATATGGTCCGGCTCGCATCTTGTAAAAAGGTCACCATTAAACGGCCAAAGGAAATAACCCTAAACCTGCGTAATTAGCCCTGATAAAGCTCCCCCTGTTTAAGGCAGATTAACTCTGCTTCCCATGCATTCCACCCCCCACCCACCACCCCCCG
>NC_024323.1:2482407-2493361 GCF_000523025.1 Cynoglossus semilaevis | reverse complement strand
GAGGAAAAGCACAGATGGAGGTTAGAGTTCCCACTCATTTTCCACCTTGGAGTTGATGAAAGGAAGCAGCGTAAACACCACAGAAGAAAACACAAAAGGTGGGCAATCAGTGACATCATTCAGCACCGGTCGTTGGAGCAAACGCAGCTAAAGCAGAGCTCCCCTGTGACGCATTCGTAAGACGACGAAACGGTCGAGGTTAAAATCAAGCACCGGGAGTTCAGGGTTGCACTTTACAGGAATCCAGAAACCCTGTAGGGGGCACACCGTGATGGAGGAGCCCAGGGAGTAAATATGTAGAAAAATGCTCACATGGCGTCCATTTTCATGACTCATTGGCCCGTGTAGTGAGGCCATTTTATGAGCGGCGACACCACATTGAACCTCATAATCTCATTTAGAGCGGGATCCATCACCTTTATGGGCTAAATGTGCCCGGTCGAGTACGTAACCACTTCCTCCAGTTCGTTATCAAAGAAAAAACACCTGCTTTTCCTCCAGATCTTTGAGGGACTTGGCTTTCAATTAGAATAATGAGGAGGAATAATAAAAACACCAGAGCAGCACAGGTTCACAAAGAAGCTCATTTTGTTGGACCACTCATATCAAAAGGAGTTTAAAAGTTCCGTCATCCTGGAGCTGCTTTTTATTGGCATCTAAACGTCAAAATAAGTGTCCTATAAAATAATAATAATAAATACTTATATTCAAGTTCTTTCATTATCCTTATAAAACAATACCGTTATTCAAATCAATTTTAAAAAGCTCAGCATTCCCATTGATTAGACAATAATATACACCGTCTTGACGGACTCCGACCCTGCAGGGCTGAGAGGATGTCAATAATCTGGTAAATTATTATTGATTGTTTCATATGCAGATCTGACTCTGGTGTAAATTAATGGGAGAAATCTTTCAGACACTGTGCACTTCCATTACCACCTCCACACAGTCGAATCAATGATGGTCTACAAATAGTCGATCACTCAAGCCAGGCCAGTTCCAAGATTTCATTTCTCATTAACTTCCGGCCGGCCAGTTCCAAGAAGATTTCATTTCTCATTAACTTCCGGCTGAAACAGACATGGACAAAGTGATGTTCGTGGGAATTTCTCGATTATTTATTTAAGAACCGGAAGAGCCTTTCTTATTTTCCACACATGAAATTAATCACGTATGATGAAGTTTTTTTTTTTAAAAAAGTCATAACTTTCCACCATGCAATGGGAATAAAGTGTCTTTCATCCTCAACGCACTGTGTTCTACAGATGCTGCTACAACACTGCTGTCACCGCTGGTGCAGCGTTCTAACACGCACAATCTGACGGAGACCGTAGGATCCACAGTGTGCGCAAAGGTTCTCTCGTGTCCCCCCTCCCCGACCTCCGCTGCCCGCACGGCTTGCGCTTCACTAATTCGTGACACATGAAATGAAAACTCAACCTCACCGCTGGCAACATTTACCCAGAAATCCCCGTGGCCGATGATAGAGTAAAGAAGTTGAACGTTCCACACACTCACCGATCAGCATCGTGCGTCCTGGACCGTGTCCTCGTGTCTCCAGCTCGCTGTGACACCGTGCGTAAAGACCGACTTCGCGTTGTATTACGCACGTCTATCCACAGAGACGCGCGGCGCACCGGTGCGACCGTGTACCCGGAGGGGAGCCTTGTGCGCAGTGTGCTGCTGCTGCAGCGGCTCCTCCAAGTGTCTCTGTGGTGACAACTGTTTCTCTTGTACAAGTGTATCCGCGTCTCCCACGGAGCCCGAGCCGCAGGGAATCAGCGATCCCTCCGACGCGCACGTTGTCCTCTATTAAAATCCTATTGCGCCGCTCTGTCTTCCGCTCCACTCGCCCTGAAAAGCAGCGAGGAATTGGGCTGTTGGAGAAAAGCTGTGAGTAAATGCTCCCCCTCCTCTCTCTCTCTCTCTCATCCTCTGCTCTGTGGTCTTACTTCCTTTTCTCCTCCTCCTACAGTTGACAGCAAGGCACATGTGTGGTACTACATTTACTCCTCAGTCAAACTTCTTCTGTGACACCTACACCCATCTGTCCTGGGGGACATGTCCACACCTCAGGTCCAAACGCTCATTTAGTATTTTCGTTTCGATTTTTTTTTACATTATAAATTCAATGGCACCATGAGACTACAGTGTGAACGGGGTACAGCAGGGGTCACCAACATGGTGCCAGGGGTCACCTGGTAGCCCCCGCGACCCAAGTCAATAGACATTATTCGTAAACACCTGGATAACACGATGTGAGACGACCCCCCCAAAAAAAACCGATGTGAGAAGACCCCCCAAAAAAACAATCTTTTGCGACCCACCTGAGGGTCGCGACCCAGTCTTTGAGAACCAACGTACTACTGTATGTCCCAGAACTGATTATTATGACATTGTTTAGATCAAACAAGTAGCTCTTCCTGTTACTAAGTGCCCTTGAAGTAGCACTTGGTTTCAAAAATGTTGGTGACCCCTGGTCTACAGTCTTGATGTGACCCACATGGGCATCCCACGTGGTTTTACACACAACGGAAATTGTGGCCATTTTTTGCTAATCAGTTCAATCACTTTTGCCTGGGGCTTTCGCAGGGTTCTTCCCAGCTCTCGTCCCATTAGCTTCCTGGGACGACAGCCAACTAAGGACATTCTTCCCGTTGCCCTTCGGCATCTAGCAAGAGAGTGACACTGACACACCGTCCGTCGGATACAAAGAAATAACCCGACATGACTGTTCAGAGTAAGGTCACGCTGAAAAACATTTGATATATATCCCATTTGGAGCCACAAATAAAAAATATGTTATTGATCCCCCAAGAGGACGTTGTTGGTGTTACAGTTGCTCCAGTGAGAGAAGTTAAGAAGAAAAATGCACTGCAGCAGAAAAAAACATGCCTGCCTTACAAGCAAAAAGCAGAAAGTCATGGGTTCGATTCCCAACAAAAATAAAAAAATGCTAGGATGCTGGTTGAAAAATAAATGTTCATTATGGTCATTTATTGGTTGATTAGAATTGGAAATCAAGAAAAAAAATTGTGAATTATTCCCTAAATTTAACCGCTTACTCTTTAAGATGAACATATATTTTAAGAAAACCATAGACATAAAAAATAAAATCTGGCGGGCCACATAAAATAATATGGCGGGCCACATTCGGCCCACGGGCCTTGTGTTTTACATACATGTTCTAAACGGATTGCTAAACATGCTTCCGTGTCCAGGCAGCAGCACACGGAGTGGATTTGAATCCAAAAAGAAAAGAAAAGATTTCTGTTGTTCCGTTGTATATAGGTCACATAAATGGTCCAATCTCTCTGCAGTCTCAACAAAGTCTGTTTGTTTGTGGCAGGGACTGAAGACGTTCCATTAAAAAAAAGAAAAAAAAGAAAATACCTCAGAGATATTGGTCCACTCGGAGGTATTGAAAATTTTGCTGCAAATTTTCCGGCTGCTGCGACGACACAGATGTTAGATATAGATCTAGTGACTGTGGATGTATACGCCAACACGCAGTACTGTAAACCCCCCCCCCCCCCCCCCCCCCCCCCCCCCCCCCCCCCCCAATCAATAGTACAAGGCGAGGTGGATCCATGCTTTCATGAGTACTTTCTGATTTACTGTTGCCTTCCTATTAGTCTGGCCCTTCTCCTTTGACCTCTGGCATAAACAAGCTGGGCTTTTTTGGTTTGTTTTTCCACAGCACTGCTGCTCACTGGATATTTCCTCCTTCTGGACCATTGTCTGTACACCCTGGAGATGGCGATGTGGGGGAAATGCCACTAGATCAGCACTTTGTCAAAGACTCAGCAACTATTTCACATTCAAAGTTGCTTAAATGGCATTTCTTTCACTTTCTTCTGGGGTCATCTTGGTCTGAACGCACCGACCTGCTGCCATGCGACGTCGATTAGAAACATTAGTCGACAGTCGGGAATGGTTCACTGTAGGAACGACGTCAAATTGAGGCACGTCGTACAGTAGGAGGCACAGCGAACATTAAAAGGACCCAGTATTTTCTCAGACGTGTTTCTGTTGCTGCTCTCATAAGGATGATTTGTGTGCACTTGTCGAGGCAGCTGTCTCTCGTGTTAGCGAGAGCGACTGAAAGTGATGGTGCTCGTTCTCTCCCTCTCACGAGCCCGCTCCTCCTATTGTGCCGCTTCTTGTCAATGCATCATTCAGGTGAAGTTGACACATGTTCGGGGGATTCGGTCTGGCTCCAGCAGCACGGAGTGAAGGCTCACATTAAATTTCTGTTAGTTGGAACGGTGCGTGTGTGTGTATGTGTGTAAAAAAGGATTGCTACAAAGCTAAGCAGTCCTGGACCTAAGCCAAAGCACATCTCCCAGGGTGCTATCAGGGACTTAATTACAGCATTAAATTGCCCCCTCTCCAACTCTTGCTCCCAGTTTACTTCCTCCCTCCCCCTTCCTCCCTCACTCTCCCCTTCACACACACACTTTCTCTGCCTTTATCTGTTGTTGCTCTCCTTTCCCATTTTCCCCTGCACTTGCTGGTGTGGCAGAAATGCCGGCTGCTGCGCTCATGTCATCATTGAGAGAAAAAGCCTTCAAAATTAGTTTTGACTGCGACTGGAATCCAACACAAAGCCAGAAATAGTCCTGGTTCACCTGCTGTCACTAACCTGAATTTAGATTTCCCCCCTTCTTTCATTCCTGCAAATCAACCATCTATTCTTGAGTCCAGGCACTGTCAGCTTCTACAGGGCAATTAAACACATATTGTGTAGGGTAATATTATGTTGGGGGGGGGTGGGGTAGAGCAGTGAGGATGAAGACTACCCTCAGTTATTAAAGGATTTTAGAACCATAAAGCCTTTTTATAGCATGCTATTCTCATTTCAGAGCGACTACTGTCAGTACTGTAGTACCTGGACTGTTTCTGGATACTGGTCTTACTGAAAATTATCGACTTCCTCTGTTTCACAATCAATCATTTTTGGCTAAATATGAAACCGAACAGCTCGATTTGCTTCGTCGAGTTGCCTTCGAACTAACAGTTCCTAAAGCTAGCATGTTAGAACGGTATCAACGATTCATCCATAAAGTTTCCCTCCTCTCGAAAGTTTCTTCCTCTTGAGGAGGGAGTGCGTCCTCCTTCATCCCTCTTCCCCTTGTAGCGGAACGACGTGCGGCCAATGCCCACGGTAGTTCCTGGTTGTAGTTCTGTGCCGCGTGTCATGTTGGCTCCTCACCTGTCCAGGTTTCTGTGCCTCTACATCCACAGGCCCAGCAGTGGACTGAGACTCTCCCTCCAGGGACGGAGGCGGAGGACACAGTGCAGCTGAGTCTGCTTCCGAATGCCAACACTGTGCCAACACATGACAGAGCCGGGGCTAAGAAGCAAAGGGAGTCGCTGGGAGCTTTACATTAATCATCTTCAGCTAAGTGGTTTGTTCCACTCTATTTATCTGACGTGTGAAGGGTTTTTGAACCTGCGTCTCTTTAAGGCCTTTCACCTGGGAACGGCTGCGGATTTATGGAAAAAAACAAAAAAACGAGGACTATGTAAAAAAAAACACTCCTGAAGAGAAAACCTAAGACGATGCTGAATCTGAAAAAATCTTCGGTCGGAGGTGGTTGACCGGGCAGTATTGACTGTAACAGTGTTGGCCTGTTTACCGTAAAAGTACTTACTCTGATGAAGACAGCGTGACCAGTATACCCAGTTATACCATTATGGTCAGGATATGTTTAAGACACATCAGTAAATATACGACACTATCAAGACAATGAAGGAAGAGTGTAGAGAAGAAAAAAAGAAAGAATGTTAGCATTTAGCATTTAGCTCTACTTCATTCACACTCATTGAGGCATCAAAGAATATACAAGGGAAAGTCACAAAGCTATAAAAATATTTCAAAAATAAAAACCCAACCCAACCCTGGGGGATTTCTTTTACATCAACTCTTCTCATCTATGAAGTTCAGTTTTCAGGGAAAAAAACTCAAATGGGTCTAGATCACATGTCAAAGTTAAGGCCCGTGGGCCACATCTGGCCCGTCACATTTGGTCCACCTGGGCTTAACCTACATACGTTTACCTTAAGCTACATCTCCCATAATGCTGCTTGATTTTGCCACCCGCCTTCCAGCATCTTCGGCACTACACTGTAAATCTTAATCCTGTTTGGTCCGCAACAAAGACTGGGCTTGCGATTCAACTCCAATCAGACGCTCTCTAAAATGATACCACCTTTCTTGGAGTCGTATTTCTGAGCCCCTAATGACTGGCGTGGTTAAATTAAGATGAAATAAAATAAAACGTTGCTCTTTCTAAGCATCTGAATCTGCCGTTGACTCGTGCAGAACTGAAATCCCACAAACTGTCGTTTCCCCTGTTGTCCGGAGCTGAATCTCTGTCGTGATGAGTGACCAACACTGTAGAAGGTCAAGCTGTCACACACAGTCTGACAAAACTGTTGTGTCTTTGCACGTCACTGGCAGCAGGGGGCTGCTAATATTTAACGTGCCAGGACAAAGAAGACTTCCGAATCGCTACATTTGCAAAACAAAGCATGCGTCGAAATGAATGCATTTCACCTGATCCGTGTGCGCTGCGAATGTGCACAGGTGAAGGATGGGAGCTGTAAGAGAGGCGAGCAGCTTGTAATTATCATGCGCTGTGTGCGAGCGCTGGAGCATGTCAGCGCTGTCCCTGCTCTGGGATGACGTGGTTCAAGGTGGATCAGCTGCACGATGGCAGTGAGTAGGAGCGTAAAATGTGGCGATAGCTGCTGTCACCTGAGGAGGCGACGGCGGAGTGCGGCGCTCTGCAAGACTAATTCAACCTGACAACTTTTTAGCAGTGGCACCTGGGCATCTCAAGTTCCTCGAATATCCCGAGTGGTATTCGGTCATTAATAGACTCCCCCCTCTCTCTCTCTGTGTGTGTCTCTCTCTCCCATAAAACCTCACTGGTGATGTAAAATTGATGTCGAAGACTCTCAGGAGCTGCCAAATCAATATGTGAGAAGGCGTGACAGCTGGTGGTGTCCACCTGTGAGCGAGGAGGACGCACGGGTGTGATGAGGTCGAGGAAACAGTTTTTAGGAGTGTTGATGTTCAAAAGTGTTGTGGTTTGCGACATCCTGCAACAAATAAATAATTGGCACGAGTGTACAGCAGTGATACTTAACCATAGGGCCGACAGCACCAGATAGAGGGCTGGGAAAATATTTCAGTGTTGCACCCGTGGGCCTCGAGGGTTGCGGGACTGAACAGGCTATCAACTGAAGACAACGGATAAAATATGTTATCTACGAATAGTTCAGTTACAATGCAGATTTTGACCACATGGTGGCAGTAATGCAGCAGTCAGTTCATTAACAACATCTAATATACACAGAGAAGACCGACTTCTTTGTCTATGCTAGCTATCTATAACTAGTAAAAAACAAAAAACAAAGACCCCCATCAGTGATCATCAACCAGTGGTTCATGGTTTGAATCTGGCCTGTCAAACCGTCCACTGCGGCCCCATGACCAGATTCCAAAATAAACATCAAACGATAATGTTAGACAATTTTTAGTGCCGACAAATACAGTTGGTGCCCCCTGGTGTAGAGAGATATCAAAGCAATCGTTGATGGTTCTAAAAGGTTTCAGGGGTTTCAGTGGTTCATTTCTGATTTTAATACAAGTTCTTTTTTCAGTACATTTTTTTAACTACAAAGCCCTCCACTACATTCAGCTCAGCTTTAATTTTCATTCACTCGAAGTGAATGAGCTACCTTTATTAAATGTCACCTCTAAGGTTTTTTCAGCACCTTTTATTTTAATCCGTTGTTACTCTGAATGAATTTTCTCAACAGTCTGTTCTATAGGAGTCTGTGTTTGTATACATTTAGAAACACAGATGTTTACATTTGAAAGCAGGAGGAAAAGCCTAAAAAAAAAAAAACGTGTTAATTTTTCACCCTCCACCTATCTTCCTGTTCTCACCCGATGGTTCGGGCGGAGAACTAAGACAATGTTAGTATTTACTGACCTGTGGTTAAGACAACAGACTTTAGGGCAAGTTGCTCAAAACATGAGAAATGCAAATGTGTTTTTTTCTGATCCGGACCAGGAGCCAGAGGGAAATGAATGACAGGCTAATTCACCAACAAACACAGAGGAAATCCATCCCCACTACTTTCTGTTGTTTCCAGGCCGCTGGCCTCTTCAATTAGAGTGCTGGCTGCCAAACTGCTGCTGAGACTTGACTAGGTAATGACTGGCAGAGACAGTCATATCCCTCTGCCTGACTCTCTTTTTCACCGTTTCTCTATAGAAAAAAAAAAAAAAAAAACAATTCTCCCTTCACACCCTGGAGCCTTTCCTGTCCGCCGACTATTTTCTTTCTAAACAATTGAATTTCGCTTTCTATAAAATAGAAATAAAAGTTGGGCAGTCTCTCCCTTTCTACTCCTCTCTCTCTCTCACGTTCTCTCCCCTTCAAACGGCTGCCTCTAAGCTCTCACCCTTTTAATTGCCACCTCTCTCAATCCCTCTGTCATTTCACTTGCCTGCTGGTATATATTTTCCTTTTCTTCTTTCTCTCTACGGCCAACGTCTCCGTCTCCACAGTCCCCACCTTCACCGTCCTTCACCCGCAAACAAACATATAAAGAGGAGCTATCTGGTGGAAACATCTTGGTGGCTTGATGGCCTGGGCTTAGCCACTGGAGTGACTGACGGAGAGACTAACTAACACGGGGACAGAAGAGTGACAGGAGCACTGAGAGGGTCCACCGTGAGGCGCTGGAGTCATTTAAGGATTGGCAGATAAGAAGGATAGATGCTGATGGGTGACAGAGATAGATGTAAAATCCCACTGTTGCAACTGGAGCCTGTTGGTTGGTCAACCCTCTCGACCAATTAGAATAGACCTGTGTCTCTGGCAGGTGCTAAATAGTTAGCATTTTCATGACTGCACTGTTGGGGAAACTTGTTTATTGAACACCTACTGCTTCTAATCCAGTCCATGAACGCCGCTGATTATTCCTAATTAATATTCATAATTAATCCTGTAATGAACGTCCTGTTTAACTAACTCACGATCATTTGACGTCGTTTCACAGACAGGAGTGTTCCATGCACACGTGGTATTTACTTGTTTTCTTCATACACTGCACAGATACAGCATGTTGTGGGTGGATGTTTGGCAGAAAACTGTCATTTTGAAGAAAAAAGAAAATACACAAAGTGGTTCAAAAATAACCCAAGACATACAGCAGATATAAGGTGTGACACAAATAGCCTTAATGATACAGTTTCACCTACACTCGGCAGACCTGTAAAAACAGCCAGAGTAAATGGAAGGTTATTATCGGTGGCTCTTTACTTTAGCATTAGCAGCGTTCTTCTTAATAATCAGAAATGAAAACCAAACATATGGTACATGGTCTATTCTACCATGCTAGTTAGGTCTTCTTTTGTCCTTCAGGGGTTCAGCCCCTAATAACTTGGTGAGGGTCGCGTCAGGTATTAAAACCGGACTTGCTTCAAAACAACCACGAGCTAATTTACATTGATTATCAATGATTTTTTTCCCAGTACTTTTGATATTGACCAAATTGACTTTGTCAACTTATGTTTTCAAATGTGACTAAAAACCTACACTTATAAACACAGTAAAGAGCTTCGTAGGCGCAGCTCAAGTCGCGTTAGCTTCACGTGGGCCAGGAAAGGTTTAACGCTAAGATAGAAAAACAAGTTCTTCACTAACAGCCTGCAGTGTTCAACCTCTGTAAAACAACAACATTATCTGTCTCCACCTCACACTTTCCCTCTTCTGTAACACCAACCAATCTTTTTGTTCCCCTTTACTCCATCCATATATCGTCTCTGGAGTCTCTTCCCTCCCGCCTGGCATCTCTGTCTCAAACCTCCCTCTCCTCAGTATCTCTCCTCAACACATGTCCGGACCACTTCAACCTTGACTTTCAACCTTAGCTGTCATCCCGCTACGCTCCTTTCCGATCCTGTCATCCTGGTCGTCACCGCGGATAATCTGAGCATCGATAAAACCAGCCTCCAGCTCAGCCTCGTCTCCGCCCACTCCACTGTGCCTGCAGCGGAGGGCGAAGAGGGTGCAGGGCCCGTGACTTCAGATGGTTGACACCAGTAATTTTAAACTGGTCCACCTTCACTTACCCTTTCCCCATGTGTTCAGTCTACCTCTGGTGTTGTCTTGCTGCTTCTTCCTGTGGTAGGATTTTAAAGTTCTGCTGCTGTGATAAAATGTAATTTGGACTCCAGGAGGCGTCTTTTGTTTCATGAGTATCATCGATCCGCAAAACCATAAATAATAATTGGAAACGTATGGAATGTATACAGCTCCCAGAGGGGGGCAGTAGTTGTAATAACAACTCATTAGAAATTCCAATAGGGTTCCAGTTTACTGTCAGCTGATTGGCTAAAAGTAGAACATCACAAACTTGCTAATGCTAATGGACTGTGGAATCAGACCAAAGTCAAACATAAAACTAACAGTAGCTTCTTGGTTTCAACATGTATATATTGCAATAAAAAAGTACAGTGTCGGGCCGTGTCTCTCACAACATTTTCTAGAGTTCTACTGATGGGAGGTAATTTTAGCAGCACCAACATCAGACCGAACACTAACGCGCCACAAAATCTCACAAAAATCTCAAAATATCTGCAGAAAAAAAAAAGTCTGTGTTTGTTTGTGCGTGAGTGTGTGTGTTGAGTTTACAAATGTGTGCTGTCTGCGAAGTCCATCCCATCACAACAGGAGGCCGAACGCTTCATTTAGCTACACTGGCACACAGTGAGTGTGTGTGTGTGTGTGTGTGTGTTTGCATGATGGAACGTGAGAATAGGGAAAAAAAAAAAAAGAAAAACTAGGCCAGATTCCCTGACATAAATAAATCAGGGCCTTTTCCTGTCTTTTCTGGGTTCACGAGCGGAAGAGAGAGATGAAGA
>NC_024323.1:2473120-2482398 GCF_000523025.1 Cynoglossus semilaevis | reverse complement strand
GAGAAGGTGCTGCTAGATTGAGAAATCTGTCGTCAGCGTCACAGAGTGTTCGCGGTTCGACAATCACCGATCTGAAAAAACTACGAGCGATTATCTGAAGCAGTGATTTGAGATTTACTTTAATAAATCGAGGATTGAAACCATTTTTTCCTAAGATGGTAGAGGCGTTACTGTCTCTACTCTCTACCTAAGTTAATATTATCCAATCAGATGTTAAATAATGGAACACCCAAACCACTGACATGGAAGAACAGGAGGGCAACATTTCTGATTCTATCATTCTTCTTGATAAGGAGAGAGTTCTTTGCAGGTTCTCTGTTTGATGTAATGTTTTTTGAGACGTAGGTTTTCAGTAGAATTTTTTTTCCCCCCACTGCAGCATCGTGCAGCCGCTGTAATCACCACTCTCAACGAGGAAAAATTCAAACAGCTGCTGTACTTTAACCTCTTGAAACACAGACACACTTCAGTAAACTGTTTGTGTACATTTTATTTTTTTATCGTCGTGGGCTGCTCTACTTTGGAGTTTTTGGATTTCCGGCTGATAGCGTAAGCTACTGCTCTACTTTGGATTTTTTGGATTTCCGGCTGATAGCGTAAGAGCGACTGATGCTGTACAATGACTCCTAAATTGGCAGTTGCTCAGCCGATAATTAATGGGAGCTTTCAACCTGAGCATTACATCAAACGGCAGCGGCTTTCTTAAAAAAATATAAATAAAAAAAATAAAAAAATGCATGTAATCAGTGATTGTCGCGCAGATCTACTGTAATCTAGGGATGTCCGATATTAACTTTTTCCCCGATAGTCCGATTGTCCAAACACTTAATTTCTGATTCCGATATCAACCGATACCAATATAGGCCTGACAATATTTATCTGTACAAACCCTGTACGACTATGAGATTAATTAAATGAGCTGCAATGCTGCCATCTAGTGACCTTCACTTTAATATACAGCTGTTTATCCCCCAAACTATTTTTAGGGCACACATCAATTGGCAAAACCCAGGCATTGTTATTGGGTTTTTTATTATTGGAGGAAGAAACGAGTCTTACAGATATTAGATAATATGCTAACCGATAACCGGTCGGCCGATATTATCGGACATCCATGCTGTTAACGCAAGAAATGGGATGAATAAATTTGAAATTCTTCTTATTATTATTCATGTTCTGCTGATTGGCAGCAAGCTCCATAGAGTCGACGTGCTAAACTCTCACTTCTGTTTTGATGTTGAAATATCGAGACAACACAAAGGATTTTTTATGGTCTTAACTTTGTCATTTCACCTTATTGTATAGTAGACTGTGCATAAAACGTGGGAGGAACGCCAGGGGCTGATGTGTGACAAAAGAACAACAGCTGAATCAAAAGAACGGTTTACAGAAAAACTGCTGTGATAAAGGGTTCGGAGACAGTGATAGAGATTTAAGATGTAGGACAATTCAACGTGAGTGACAAAGAGGAAGACGACCAATCAGAGGCTCTGCTGAGGTCGGGCATTTTGAAGATGAAGTTGAATTAGTGCGGCTGAATTCAATAGGAATGTGGATGTCAAATAATGTAGAAACCAACTGACCCACGGACAGGTGCCGGTCCACGGCCCAGGGGTTGGAGACCACTGAGTCAGACAGAGAACTAGTGGAACATTTTGGTCTAGTTCACCTTGTCAGAGCACGTGTCTTTGGTCTGGATAAATAACACAGTCAGGCAGCCAGTAGACTTGAGACTTTGCTCGTTTGCTCACATAAAGTGAAGGGCGGTCACTGCGGTGGCAGAATGCTGCTTTGTTCTCCGAAGATAAGGGCCATTCAGAGTTTGGAGCGGAGAGGCTGCACATAAGAAATGTGGCTCACGCCGAGTCGGGAGAATCTTAAGGATCTCGTGTGTTAGGAATGAAAAACGGGGAGGCAGAGAAAACACTTTGGTATCTGATGTACATGCTGTACACGCAGCGGCTTCCTTAGTTAAACCTATGTGTTTCAGATTTACCCAAACTGACAGTGTGTTAGTAGACCATCATACAGAGGATGGAAAGACAGACAGAGATGTGGTTCAATCTGCAGCGATCAGAGGGAATACTGAGGCAAACGGGGAGAAGGAATGCCAAGTACGGCTCAGTGGAAAGACGCTGTGGTAATGTGACAGCAGTCCGACACACCTGAAGGTCGGTCTGGAAAAATCTGGAAATGGGACGATACATTTGAAGGCTCGAGGGTTCGGAAAAACCTCGTACATAAATGCTACATCTTTTTCTCCGTCCTTTACACAACAGCCCAGTTTCAGCCTGCTAACCTCACGCAGCCTGTCTGAAAAGGTCCAGGGGGAGGAATTACTCTGCACAGGAAGCCTTAACGGTACAGGCAGTAAAGGTTATCGGCCTAATGAAGCGCCGGATGTGAAGTTTCAAGAGTTCAGTGAATAACAGAAATTGAAATTTTTTTGGTCTTCCTCCTCGTTGTTTAAATCCAGGACGGCATAAAAAAAAAACACATTAAAATTCTGCGAGCACTGTAACACTCCGATGACTCTTCATTATCATTGTGAACCAGCTGTGTGTGTTTATGTGGTGTGTGTTTGTGACCGCGTTGTGTCGTGTTGTGTTGGCCCACAGTGGTTTTTGGATGGAACCTGAAGGTCCGCAGCCAGAGATGCTGAGATTTATTTACTGCTGTATAATCAGGTAAAATATCACAGCGGCGACGGCCCAGACACGGTGGAACCGCGAGGGGTACGTGAGACCGTTTGTCTCCGCCTTCGTCCCTGTCCACCTGTGTGTGTGTGTCTCATCCACAATGTGGCAGAGACAGGGCCGTGTTTTATGACTTTGCTATTATGAGGACACATTGCCTCGCTGCCTTCCAGTTTTACAACCCCGTCCAACAGCTCCCCCCCTCCCCCCGACTCTCCTTCCCTGTGTGTCCGCTCTCGTACGTGCTGTGGGCGGTTTGCATCCCATCATTTCCCGTGGCTGACTGTCAGGGCGGATCAGGGTGCCAGGCGGGTTTAAAGCTGACGAGCGGAGACAGCTCCAATCTGACTGGGAGGCGTTCACTGGACCAAACATGATCGCACTCCCCCTCCCCCCCCGACCCTCCACACACCCCCCTCCGCTCTTTGACACACATGCAAACAAACACATAAACATACTGTGGGAATAAACAACACGCCACTCTACGATCCAGGGTGTACTACCGAGTATTTACACCACAGTACTGCTTTGAAAAACATGCCATAAAGCCATTGTATTTACTGTAGAATTCTGTATTTACATCAGAAGGTCAAAGTTCCGATCCTGATATGGAAGTGAATGCAGCGTCAGTAATGTCATGTTTATTCACACTCTTCCCACGACTTAGCAAAAAAAAACCAAGTGGATCCAATATTATATACATACGGCTGCGTGGTAAGGGAGTGGTTTACACTGTTGCCTTACACTAACAAGGTCATGAGTTCGTTTTTTTCCCTTTATTTGCAGTTTGTTTTCACAATGATTGCTTATCTAACTGGAGTAAAAATATATATATAAAAATATATGTTTACATTACTCTGCTCAGTGCATCATTACCATCTTATTGGATCGTCTCTTTTACTGTAGTAGCTTAGTGTCGATGTATTCGCAGTAGCCATAGACTATTATACAGAGTTCATGTTTTGCATGAATTCGTGATTAATTTTGCTGTACATGTTTTTTTTTAATAGTTGCATAAAAGCAATTTTGACTTATAACTGTCATTTAATAGTGTAAATTTTTTTGTTGTTGTTGAAAAAACAATTGTGTGTCAAAATTTAGGGACGTGAAGATTCAGATGGGGCCGTTCAAAAATCATGAAATTACTGATCATTTGCAAAAAAAAATAAAAATAAAAATCACAAACGTATATATTTAAATTACTGATAATTTGCAAAAAAAAATAAAAATCACAAACGTATATATTTGGCAGCATTGATACCAAGCATAAATAAATATACTGACAGTTTGGATGACATTCACAGTCAGTTTACATGGAGGCCACTGCCATAAAGGACCGAAGACACAAGAAGACTGCAATAACAACATACAATACTGTTCATTTTTAGCATAAGTAAAACGACTCCGGCCTTCATCAAGGGTTGTTTCCGCAGGGACTTAACATAATGTCAACAGTTTATACTATCATTTTTCGTCTTTCTACTCGAGCTCTAACCCAGGACCCAATCAGTTGAATTAATTTCATTTGGAACGGTACAGTTTGTCCAAGGAAAGACACAGCGACATCATCACGAAACCCCACCGCCGTAGGAGGTGATGTCTGTCATTCGGACGATGCCACATCTCACACCTGCACGCCATCTGTTTATGCGTGTGCGACCGTTAATGATAATGCAGTGTGGCCGTCGCAAATAATAATGATAATGATAATGCAGTGTGGCCGTCGCAAAGAGGCAGACGAGTGTCCCGGTGTGTGTGAAGGCGCGGTGACAGATGTGGGCACACATGATAAAACGGTTGTTAAAAAGAGACAGAGCGAGTGTCTGGATGAAGAGCCGTGAGCCGACAAGAAGAAACGTGATGAAAAACTGTTTGACAGAAGCACACTCGCCGTGCGGCGACAACACCAGCGCGCCGAGAGAGAGAGACTGACAGACGGAGGAGTTGGAATAATAGATGGAAGCTGAGACAAGGAGTCAATGAGACGGCGGTGCGGGAGAGGGACAGACAGGTGTCAGGTGGAAACACAAACACTGGCCTTTTGTTCAAAGATTGAAAACGTAGTGTCTGCTTTTACAACTCTTGTCTTCCTGGTTCAATGGGGAGAATGAGGGACAGGGAGAGACTGTACCTCCTGTCCAAAATGCTATCACCGCCGTAAGCCTTGGATTCAATAGTATTGATTATTGATTACCTGGCTTGATGAGAGGGCAGTGAGAGGATTATGTTGGAGGGTATATATATTGATCAGTTTTCACTCACTGTGTCACCTCTGAGCCAGTGTTGCCCTCGGTTCGGCCCCAACGTTTACGAGGAACAACACGTCCTCGGGAAGAGATACACAGCCTAAAGCTCTGACATCTGTCCTGATAGTCTGTGAAATCTGATTAAAATCATAATAATAATCATAACATGTCCTTGACTTTTAAACAATCTCAACACAATAAATTCTACTCCAAAGACATTGTCAAATTCTCAGGATCATATCGTAAACCAGTGTTAACCAGCGCCACCTGCAGCCATTGGACGTCCCGGCTGCACATGTCCATTCATCATCGTTTACACTTGCAGTCTTTCATCGATTATTTTTTCTCTAAATGGAAAGTAATGGTCTATTAGAGAAGACGTCAAACTGGTGATCAGGACCGTGGACTCGCTGAACAAATATTGACGTTAGCCACCTGGCGAGAAGGAGCCTGATTTTCCTATTGATCGCCATTCACGTAGAATTTTTAAAGAACTCGTCGAACTACTTTGGGCATTTTGCAAGTCTTTGCTGATGTAACTGGGCCTAATTTGTGTAACAATATTTAAAGGTTAACTATTTATCCTGTCAAAACGCAGTACACATTGTCATTAGTAGAGTGTTCCCTCTCTATATCGCGGTACTCCTTTCGCTAAAAATTTGGGCTGTTTAGTTGAAGACAACAAGCAGGAATTGAAGAAAGACACAATGATCTTCAACAGCTCTGATATCTTTTTTTTTAGTTTTCATAGCTATCTGCTGCCACCTAGCAGAAGTAGAGTATTTAATTGTTCTACCTGTCATGCTTTGACAAGCAAAGAAAAATTAGATGAAAAATAAATAAATAATAGTTTTCAGCCCGTGAGTAAGTGACGTAGGATAATTTTCCACGGCACGCCTAATGATCTCTCACGGCACAAGGGTTGGTAATCACTGTTCTAGAAGATTGGTGATAAAGGGCTTGGAGTGAAGAACCAGAACGATGTGATGAGATCAAGGTGAGTGTGATGTCCACCTCAAACACATGAGGGGATTTATGATTACAGATTGTTTCATTTATGAGATTATAATCCAGGAATTTACTAGTGTGTTTGGTTCCCTGACCTGTGAAATGCATCGTGAGCTGAAAACTAGGATGGCATGTAATGAAGCTGGAGAGGAAATGCAATATTCATGAGCAACACACTCCTGGTCCTTGACAGGGTCTTCTGTACCGGCCGAGATAAATGAAGGAGAGTTACTTTGGACTTGAGAGGGCTATTGCTAAAACAAACGAAGAGATATGAGTGTGTGTGTGTGTGTGTGTTTGGTACAAAAGTAGATAAATCAAGTCCTGTGTTGACAGATGTGTTGGATGAGAGCAGGAATCAGGAGTCACATGTGTTAACACACACACCTGCCCATGTGTATACATGCAGTACACACTCATACATTTATATATATGAAGAGAAGTAATATGTAACAGGCTAACGCCAGGTTCTCCCAGCAGCCTACAGCAGGCCGCTCTAATCCTGTTATCAGGTCCAACAGATGCTGTTGACAGAACAATAAGGCGGGGGCGGGGGGGGGGGACATGTTACAGTGCAGTCCTGAGGAGGTCAAGAGCCAAACTCATCACAGCAGCAGCAGCAGCAGGACCACTAACAGGCGCCACACACTGGCTGGTGCCACCTCACTGCAGCGGTGCAGAGTGATTTATTTCCTGGTTACAGAAGTGAGTCAACTCAGCAGTGCCAGGAGGGAAAATTAAACTCTTCTTAGACAAAAATCGCTCCCCGCCCCCTATCTTCCTCCCCCAAGGGTAAGTATGTTTAATGGATAATTTATAGAACAAATTTTTAAAAAGAAGTGGGAATTGGCAACTTTTTTCACCGCACTTTGCTAAGTTATCTGATTTATATATATATGTATGTATATATACACAGCTGTATTTTTTTTTTTAACTATTTTTGGAACGTACCCAGGTGACATTTGCCATTCCGGGCTTTCTATTATTTATGTTGCTGACTTTAGCAAGCGTTCGCATCAGAGAGAAAACAGCTGGAAAATAACCAGAAGTTAGCATTACGGTAACACAAGCTATAGCAAAGAAGACATAAATTAGAAGCCAAAAAGTTAGCTGACGTAGCCTGCTAACAAAGAAAGGGAAATGATATTGTATAAATATCTTTAAAATTCAATAAAATGCCCGGAAACAATAATTAACATTGAAATAGCTGTAAACCTCTGCAGCCGACATGTAACGAAGAGGAACAATTTTAGCTCCAATGGCGGACACGAGAGACGACACACGTTTATTAGACAATCCCATCACGCAGGCCAGTCATGTGTGCGAGCAGAAAATATCAGCCGCGTTGGCCACGATGTTGTGAAAAAGCTTTTGTCCCCTCTCCATGACTTCATGGTTGTGTCCCAGTTTAACCAAATCTCATTAAAACTACTTTCATCTCGCTGCACTTCATTACTGTCATAAATGCTTCGGCTCACTCCAAACACAGGCGGGGATTAGAGTAAATAGGCTCATCCAAAACGTTACACTCTCAAACCCAGGCGGCTCGTTTAATGAAGACTCACTTCAAATTCTAAAAATTGAATCATCCACACAGACGACCGGGGCCAAAAGGTGTTGACACGGGTGCGTCGCGGCAAGCGCGCGCACTGGAAATGGCAATGGGTTTCAGTCGCTCTGAAATCCCATGATGCAGCGTCCGTGGAAATAAATGAAAGGACGGATGGATGAGAGAAGGGAAATAAAAAGCAGCTTTACAGGAATAAGCCGAGAGTGGGGAGGAAAATGGAGGCGGGGAGGGGGGGGCTTGATGCTGTGCGTCTGATTGGATGCAGTAGGTCAGAGGCTTTCACGCACTCTTATGAATGCTTATTTTAAGCAGAGCTCAAGCTCAGCTAATCTTCACTGCTCGGCTGAATGAGGGTGCTGATTAAAAGCTAATTATACGCTACAGATCTGGCCTCTGGTGAAGACTCCACTGATTCGACATGGCTTGGACTCTGGGCCTGAGTGCATGCCTGTGGGCTTCAGCTCCAAATAGTCATGCATGCATATAAGTGTACGTGTGTATGTGTGTATATGCAAATGTGGGGAGGACTAGACGTCAGCATGCATAATGGACGCTGTGAGGTTTGTGTTTGTGTCAGAATTATCCGACGATAAAGTTTTCTAACTAACCTTCTGTGTTTTTTTTAACTTGTTTTGTACTTTGTCAGTACTAGGGTACATGAGAAAACAGGAGCTGCTGGACAGTCTGATCGCCATCATCCGATATCCAGTTACTGACCTTTATAATTCTTGAGTGTTTTTGCTAAAAATTACTTTTTTTACTACTTTTTTTAGTACGTTTTACTTATAGACCAATGCTATTAAAAAAAGGAAAAATATATTTCTGGTTCTTTTAAATAATAAGATTAACAATCAGAAATCGAATACTTTAACAACCTGATTTTGACACGTATCATGTACCCTGCACCACTTTTACATACTTTTCTGCCACTCCAGACATCTTAATTCAATACAGAGCTATTTGACAAATAGCAATGGTAGTTGCAATTTACTACAATAGTTGTATTTTTATGTAGTTATTATATGCCACAAAGTATGTATATTTACTGCTACACTGACTCCATTGACTCCAGTCAGGTGTCAAACTCAAGGATATATTTACTGCTACACTGACTCCAGTCAGGTGTCAAACTCAAGGCCCGTGGGCCGAATCCGGCCATTTTATTTATATACCACGGATATGGTTGTCTTCAGATCTGTATTAATGTGTACTGGATAGGTTAACTGCAATGGTAAAATTGTGTGTGTAACATATGCATGGAACGTATATATATGAGTACTTCACCCAGACAACCACCTCCGGGGTGAAGCGATCAGAGAAGCAGCCACAGTCTCACCCAGGTGAGGTGAGTCCGTCGGGTGATCATGGTCACACTTCCCGAGTAAAACACAACGCTGCCGAGTCAGCGGTAATTAAACTATACGAAGTCTCCATTCTTCTAACCTTCTCAGCAGACGAGGCAACAACTGCTACAAAAAAACCGCACACGGACTTTGTTATCTTTTTATTATGGTAATATTGTGCAGAAATTGACTAATGAATTATTCATTTTACGACAGCGTTATTCGCATTGCCGCTTATTTACGGAGTGCTTATTTTATATCTCTCTCTTCATTTGTTGTAGCTGATAGCAAGAGAGTGTTGAGTAAACAAATCCCAGAAGTTTTTACCAGGATCTTCTTGTAGTTATGTCTTAATTTCTTTAACCGTCCAAACAGCTTAGTGTTGCAGGAAGCTTAAATTGTTGTCTCTTTGAAC
>NC_024323.1:2448625-2473102 GCF_000523025.1 Cynoglossus semilaevis | reverse complement strand
CCCTTCCTCCCCCCGGGCCTTAAGTGGCCGTTTCACCCCTTAAACTTCTAAAAAAAAGAGCTTTAATATCCACTATAAATACAGAAAATAGAATTCTCCTTTACTGCCTGTTCGTTATCTAGTCGTCAACACCTCTTGATGGAACGGACACGTGAAGAAAAGAACACGTCACACGACCAACTAGCTGTGGGAATCTCACGGTGCTTGATGTTTATGTCGATGCATATGCAGTGAGAAAACGCCGTCGCTCAACTATTTATTAGATTCAAACAGAAAAAGAAGGTGCTTTTCAGCAGCTGCATGTGAAGAATATTTCTATTTTAAACTTATACTGACATCATACTGCAAAGTCATATTTTCAAACATTCTGTAGCAGATATGTTTCTTTTTTTTGTGACAGGGAAACTCATGCCTGGATTAATATCCATCAGACTAGACTTGAATGCTCTGCCTATTCCTGGGACTTTTTCCTGAAAAAGTGAGACTAAATCACAGCTGTGGTGAAGTTAACTTACATTACTTCCCTGTCACTTTCTTCACTTTGCGTTTCACTGCTGCGTTTTTCAACACCAGGTTTGCTTACCTGATGATCTCTCATTGGTCGGAATGCGCCTGCAAATAATTTGTCTTCATTGTCTTCATCTATGCAAGAGCGACTGGCAGAACAATTAAATTACTCGTCTGCTAGTTGGCACCAGACGGCTAGAAACAAAAAAAATAAAGACGCCTAGATTTGTAGAAGATGATGTTTCTTCAATTCCTGTATATCAGCGATATGTTCAACTAAACAGGCCAGGTTTTCACATATTCTTTGTGAAAGTGTATATGCTATTTGGGTTGCTAATTGCTGGAACTGGACATACTAGGTATAAGCAGGAAGCCAAAATTAGCAATTTGCAGAAAAAGTAAACAGACTATGGCTGAAACACAAGGATCATTAAGCTTTCGGGAAAAAAAAATATTCACGAAAGGTATAAATCACAAAAGATAATTTCCCTTGACATTGGACACGGTTTACTGCGGTTGCCCCTAAATATTAGGGGGCGCTGGAATATAAATTGAGTGTTGAGTGTGATTTTTGGTTTCAAGCTAAAGGAAATCCAATGTTTGCACAGGACGCCTCATACCTCGCGTCATCGCAAACAGCAGGTAAAAATACTGCAGGTCCAAAGAGATGCCTCAGCCTACAGCTGTTCGGTGTCTTGTCAACAACAGAGAGAGGACAACTGTACACGTTCACCTTCGTGTCAAGGACAAGATCATTGGCAGCGGGAACACACCTGGTCACTGCAGGTTGGCAGGACTGTGAATGGCTACATCTGCAGAAGAAAGTGGTCAATGACAGGACTTATTTAGATAACCACGTCTTTTCCTCTCCATCCCCTTTCCCCCCGGTTTTTTCCCCTTCACTTCTCTCTCCTTGTCCTGTCTTTATTATTAGCGGCAGCGAGAAGCAGCGGACCGGAAAATTCTTACGGAGGAACAAACCCACATCTGCATATTACAGCCCAGGATCACGTCTGCCATGAGCGAATAAATTAATACATGAATAACAATGAAAATCATTCATTAGTTGCTTGGCTTGCTCTCTAAATGGCATTGTGTGTGCCATGTCGTTTGCCCACTCACACCAGGAGACTGGCAGCGGTATTTGCATAAAACCTCCAGGAAGTGGAGAAACTACAGCAGAGGAGACGGGATCTCGGGTCAGGCGGCGATGGTTATTGTCAGACGGTGATGGTTATTGGCCAAACAATTACAGCCGGGGTGTCGAAAAAAAAATAAAAAGTCTTTTTTTTTTCAAATGTTTTTACTATGTTTTTGTTTTTACTTACTTTTTTTCTTGCTGAATGTCATTTACAGGCAAGAAAAAACGTTTTAGATGTGTCACCATGTCGAAAAAACATCTAGGTCTCAGAAAAGTCTCAGAAACCGGTACGCAGATGTGATGTACAAGGTCACATGCCAAAAAAATCAAAAACAAAAGAAAAAAAAAACAGATGTGATTTACAACAACCAAACAAAAATTATGTTTCTCGGGATAATGCAAAAAAAAAACAAAAAAAAACCTAAAAGGCCATGTTCGTCGCTGCACTGTTTTTTACTTTGTGTTTGTGGGTAACTCACACACATGCCCTCCCCCCACTCTCGTTCCTGTCCCCTGCCCAGCCAGTTCCCATACCCATACCCATCACTCACACCAGGGATCTTCTAAAAAACTGAGCCGGGAAATTCTACAAGACAACAAGAAGTGATAAATAAACAGCCGATACTCAACCTTTGGTACCCTACTGGAGGTACAGCACAACGGAATACCATCGTGAACCATTCAGACAGAGATGGACAAGGATGTGATTGGGCACTAGGGTCGACAACATAATTAAGAGTCAAGAGTCATATGATTCCAAAAGGCTTTCCGTGACCTTTCTGTCTGACCTTATCGCAGCTTCTACCTTCTTGGGAGGTAATTCTCCCTTTTCATAGATGATGGTCAAAGTGTCGGTCAGGTTAGGTACAGTGGTTTGTGATGGTCTGTAGACGTAGAAAAAGGCCTCTGATGGGAGTTTGTCCTCAACTGCCACCAGAGGGATGAAAAGTAAAAAAAAAAACAAAACACAGTCAACAAAAGAAACAAATTACTGTCAGGAAAATGTTCCATTTCATCTGTTCAGGTTGTATTTGTCGAAGCGACTGATTTATTGGTTTTTTTGCTAGTGAAAAAAAAACCAACAAAAAAAACCCCAGATTGATTCTGGAGAAGGTGCGGAACAAAAGGACACAGCGATATGGAGGCAGAAGTGAGTGAAAATGGGGTCAGAGCTGCAATGTGACCAAAACACTGTTGAAGCGACTGGTATTTAATGACATTTTAAAAACCGCAGAATTCATTTAGGATGCTTTGGCAGAATAGGTTTCACTATAGGACAGGCTAGATGAAGGCTGATAGTGAAATCTGCTTGGCCTTCTCCACAGACGGAAGCAGCCGACCTGTCACAGAGCCCGTAAACACAGACCTCCGATGATTTCCGAGACGTGCCTTTTTCTCTGTGGCCTCGTGATTGGGCCGGTTGTGTTCCTCACTCCACCAGGCTCTGTGTGTGTCACCTTATTTGCCCTCTGACCTATTCCCTGAACTCATGTCATAACCTGAGGCAGGAAAAGGAGGAAGACACATGGGGGCGGGGGGTGGGGGGGATGCAGGACTGACGCAGCCACATTAACCTTCAGGTTATGCATAGAAGCCACAAAAAATGAAAGTACGAGGGGAATTGTGGTCTTTTATTAATAAAATATATGAATGTACGCGAATATAAGTAAGATACTTCAAGACCATATTTTGGTCTTTCATTTTAAGTAAAAAAATTTGAGATTTTTTTTTCCTGACCATTTGATATTTATAGACTGATAAATGGTAGCTAGCTAATTGTGGTCACAATTTTTTTTTTTTGCTATTGCTATTATTTGTGCACATTTCAGTTTTTGTTTTTTAATTTTGGCTAACTTTTAGCGTTCATGTCAATGTCACCTTTTAAAGATATCTGGGGTGAATTAGGCAAATTTTTAATACGGTTTGTTTTTCAGACCAAGGTTGACTTTTTGGCTCATCTTTTGCTTACATGTTTAGAATGTTAGCATGCTACATGTTTTGTTGTGTTTTATTATTGTCAAACTTTCAGCAATATTGCTGTTGGTTTTAAGAGTTTAAAATCTACCACTAGTGGCATTTCTTACACATATATAACACAACATTTTAGCAAATTTTAAGCTATATTTTTACTGTTTATTTTTTAGCAAATTTGTTTACCTACATTGAAATACGTTTTTCAACCCTAGCTATTTTTGGTCGGAGTTTTAGCACACCTGATCACTCATGATTTAGTGGTGTGCTACAGAAGCCTAGCTGAACATATTCACTACAGACTTTAACTGTGAGATTAGCTTGAGGACTGACGCAGATTTATGTATACACGGGTGTCCGCAAGTGTGGAGAAAGAAAAGCCACTGTAGCCAAAAAGGAAAAATTTCAAAAGGGGAAACATGAAAAGCAGATGTGAGGGCCATTCATGCGGAAAATCTCTGCCTTTAATCCAATTACATATGCTTTATTAGAACAGGGACGGGGAGATAGCATCAGACCGAGACGGCGGTGAAGTGGAATGAAGAGCCGCGTTGCATTAATATTCACAAAAAAGACACCAGGTGGAAACACACGGACTCCGCAGCTCTATTCGGAATTCGAATTCTACGCTAAGCTAACACCAGAAGCACAGGCTACTACAAACAGGTAAACAATCACTCTGCTAGATAGGATTCATGACAAGCATCTCTGCCTGGTGGAGCCAGAGCAGGCTGCTGTCCACAGTCTGCAACCTTCCATCATCATTTCAGCATCTGTTCTGGAAATGACAGTGATTAATTACAGTTCACAACCGGTCTGTGGAAGTAAATACGCTGATGTGCACAAAGCTTCCTGTCAGGGGTGTGCAACTTCTCCTTTATTACTCCCGTTTGTGACCTTGGCTGAGAGAAACATTTGATTTAGTAAAACTGAATGGACAGTTGGGTTCTGATTCCAGAACATTCCAGATCGTTAGGGCTGCTTGGTACAAAGGGAAGTGTATTTGCTGGAGAATATAAGATGGTTTGTGCCCTTGCCTTACAGCAGTAGGGTCACAGGTTTACCGGTTTGCTGTTTTCTTCCACAGTCATAAAACCTGCTTTTACGTTAACAGGTAACTCTAAATCAATGATTATCAACCTGCGGCCCGTGGGCTGAACCCGGCCCGCCGAACCGCCCAATCTGGCCCACGACTGGATAAACCAAAATTGAGAGAAAATATTACATACATAGTCAGAGAGGGTGCATTCACACTCTTTGCGGCCCACGTATGGAACACAAGCCACCGTTTGTGAAACAGTGTTCTAAAGCAGCTGGAATTCATCTCCAAAAGTAAAAAAAACAGTTGTTTAGTCACCCCGCGAGGTGCAGTATTTCAGTGCCAAGTAATTTTGTTACAGGAAATCTGTAGATATCACTTTTTTCTGGAATATTTTTAGATATATGTGGTGTAAAAAAAGAAGAAAAAAAAAATCCCCAAAAAACAAAAACAAACATGTGGATGCCCAACATCCACCTGGAATCTGTTTAACATACATTACCAGGGCTGAAGTACACATCTGATGTACACAACAGACGGACAGAGAGAGAGAGAGAGACTGGACCCTGTGTCAGCTCAGTGAAGCAGAATCTGAGAGAACCTCATGCTGACATAGAGACAAGTGTGTGAAACACACATGAACGTAAAAGACATCACCGTCAACCTGCAGAATACAGATGTCTAAGTGTACAAATCAGGTCTGGTAGAAACACACACGCACTGATGCACTCATAAAATCGCAAAAATACTGCACAGAGACCCACGCACCCACAGGCTCACACATACATAGCTGGGGAAAAAAAAGTGTGGTGAAGATGAGGACGCAGCAGGACTGGCTGCCTGGGGGAGTCAGCAGAAGGTGAGCACAGATAAGGCTGTGTGATTGTGACTGCATGTCAGAGAGGATCTCTACAGCACAGCGCTCCGGCGCGCTCTCCATGCCTCACACACAAAACACGCAAAACAAGATAACACAACCTCCAAACTTTTACATTCGCTGTCCAAATCGCTAGCAGCTGGAACAGAAATAGAACATTTAGAACTACGGGGACTCTGTTCTCGGATACGACGCGATTTAACACTCTTCTACAGCACACATGGAGGTTTGGCTGAATTTTAGGCGCCGACCAGGTTCTAAAGAATAGAGTCAGGCTGTTTAACAAAGGTAATAGAAATAGGTTAATGGGGACCCACATTTTAAAAGTCACAATGCTTTGCGACCAAAGTCAATAAACATTATTTGTAAACTCCTGGGAAACATGATGCCAGACCCAAAAAAAAAAAACCCTTGCGACCCACCTTAGGGTCGCGACCCAGTTTTTGGGAAACAATGGTTTATTGTCTTTAATGTTTCTTTACGTCCAATGATTGGCGTGAGTAGTAATAATTATATATATATATATAATATAATTATAATATATAATTATTTATTTAAATAATTACAATTTATTATATAATAAAATTTATTTTTATTAAAGTTATAAAAAGTATTATATAATAATTAAATAATTATATTAAATTTAATTATATTAATTATTATAATATATAATATTATATTTATATAATAATAATATAGTATATATATTATAATATATATAATATATAGTATACTGTACTGTACACAAAAGTAGGTGCTGCCTACATTTCACCAAGCTTAGAAAACCTACAAAAACCCTCTAAAAAAACTGAGTTAAGCGGCATGGGCTGCTCCGAGTGCTCGGCCACCCAGTGTCGGTATCTGTAAGCGTGCTCGTATCGCAAATCTTTATTGGTATCTTGAAGCAAAAATTTGCTTGAAAACTTGCTCATATCTCGGAATACTCATATGTCGGGACGCTCGTATCTCAAGTTTCCACTGTACTTTGATATCGCAGTGGTTTTTTTTTTTGGTAGTTTTCTTAGGCAGCATTTAGCTGGGTAAGAAAAACAAGGTCAAGTGCACACGCTGGGATGAGAAACGCAGCCTCGTTACAGAGCCCGACCAGAAAAGAAGAATCTGAATTCCACATGACGACATGCAGACAGAAGGGTGAAGACAAAGGGGTAGAGATGGAGGACGACGCTACAGAACGACCCAGAACGTTCCCCAAAGCTTTGCACGCTGAGACCTGAGAGACCTGACTGTCAAAAATGAGCTGTCTATTCTTTCACAGTCACTTCAGCTCAAAAACCACTTCACATGAATGGAGTCACAGAAAACAAGAAATCTGTAACATTAACTTGTTATGGTTGACATTATACGACCATGTATATATGTTCAAGGGCTCTTATATATAGCTCTTAAACATATATAATTTTTTTATGTAACTGTGAAAGAACAATTCAGTACTCTTCCTCTAGGTGGCAGCAGATGGCTTTAAAGCAAACAAAAAAAGAGACTCAGATCTTTAAGTGTCTTTCTCCAATTCCTGTGAATATATCAAGGTTGTGTTCAACTAAACAGGCCCATGTTTTATCGTTTCAATTACAATTCAATTACCACCAGTGGTACGCAAGCGCTCTCTAGTGGTACGTGGGGAAAATTTATATTTCACATCTACATTTCCAATTGAATAAATCTGAAACCTACCATGCACAATTAATACAACATTTAAACATAAACATCTCTCCTGTGTGGTGGAAGCTAACAGGGAAGGTCTACGCTGCTATATTCTAATGTTGTCATCATGGTGGTACTCAGAGAGATCAGTGTTTTCTCAGGTGGTACAGAGTAGAAAAAGTTGGAGAACCACTGCTCTAATGTAATGCAACTATGTCACCGTCACAGAAGTGAGAGTCACGCTGTAGTTCGTACAGAGCTAAAATAAAGGGTTAATGTTACCAGGACAATGGGGGGGGGGGATCATTGATTTGCTTGAGCAAACAAGCGTGTCAGCTTTGCTTCACTGGCAGCCTGTGCTCCAGACTGAGCACGATCAATCACACAACACCTGCTCTTTAAACGCGGCTGACAGCTGAGTATCACGAGGAGGACTCAGTTATACAGGGAACTGGGTTATAATCCGTTTGAAAGAACTATTCAATCAAAGCTCAGTAAATCAAAAGAAAAAGATCTGCGTTTTAACATGTTTCCTGTTCTTCCCTGCTCCTGTTTCATGGATGTTCTCACTGCACAGGACACAAATACAACAATTTTATCCAATTTCTTCAACTTGATAAATATATTAACTGATCACAAACAGCAAATAAGGCAGTGTTTAGTAATATGTATTATAGTATAATATGTTATGCTAGCTCACCTCAATATACAGCAGAATGAACCTTATATTTATCTTGTCAACACTGTTGAATGGCCAACACTAGAACTCTCAGCGATCTGCACCTGTTATAGGACTGCTACACAATATGGTATGAATGATGCTGAGGCTCGACGACATTTAAAAACTCAGATGACACTTTCATCTTAGAGGTCCATTAATAATAAGGAAGGGACAAAGGCCAGGCTTGAGTAAAATAACTAATTCTAATGTCCTTCATTATGTGGAGTGCTATATATTTGTGAAAAGTGAAAATCACTTTAACGCCAGATAATGTCACAGATGAAACTGAAATGTAATCTCCAAAAAATAAATAAAAATAGACAGACACAGCTCTGCGTCTCAAAGAGACAAAAATACACCTGGATGAAAATACTGCTAATCCAGATTACAGGATGAACAATACATCGTAATACACACTGTATTATATCCTGGTAAACAGTGGGAATCAACTGCTGTGCTCACTGGGCTTTTAGAATTTCCTATAATACAGTACACACAGTTAAAGTGACAAACCAGCTAACTGCTAACGCAGGTTTCTTGGGTGGAAGTTCGTAAAGTAGATAACGGAGGATACAGGAGACTGAAGGGAGAGAGAGAGAGAGAGAGAGAGACCCATTCTGATTCCACTGCAGCAAACGTCCAATCAAGGATGTGACTGGAATGACAAAGCGCCCTAACTCACTTTAATCTCATTACTTGCAGGAACACCACCATCAAACACAAGCGGCACTTAATTAGCTCCTCACTTTGTGACTTCATTCAGTTCTCCGCCGCTCGCCGGCGCCAGTGTTTGTTCCTGCAGCCCACGGCTCATTTTTGAGCACACTTCAGCAAACACAAGCCAATTTGTTTCACTGTTGTTGAATAAATGCACTGAGGTGGGGGGGAGGGCACACAGAGATGTGCCACTCCATCGACCTGCATCTGTTCTCACTGATAATAATTCCCCGGTCTGAAGGCGCTATGACAAGACAAAAAAACCCGACGGGTCTGTGGTCCTACCTGTGCTGTTCGGTGCCTTGCCGTTGCCGATCTTCTTCAGTCTCTTCTGGTGGGATTTGCCGTTGTAGTGAATCTGGGCCTGAGCGGCAGAGTTGAGCTGGATGTTGCAGACGTCACACACCGTGTAGCTCCGCTGCTTTTTCTCCCTCTTAGGTCTGTACGGCGCAGAAGACACGGGGCCCCCTGCTGACTGCTCGTCCGGTAGTGCACCCTCATCCTGAGGTTCAAAACTGGATTCCAGGTCCACTGCACTGACCAGTAAGGAGCTGAACTCCCTCCTGTCCAGCTCGGTGTCCAGGAGAGGTGACGGGCTGAACGCACGTTTCATACCTGAGGACGAGAGAGACAGTTTAGGAGAGAAGACAGAGAGGAAGGTGTCCTCACGTTGAACAAGACAAGGTAGTAAAATGAGCTGAGGGCCAGTGCTGCCATCAACCTGTCATTGGAGGTACACATCAGTGTTTGGTTTTCAATACGGACCATACAAAATGACCCAGTGGGCCACATCTGGCCCCCGAGCCTTGAATTTGACACATGTGCCCCAGATAGTTTAGAGAAAGTAGTTTTTTTGTTTAATATAAATATTGTCAAGTACTACAGAGCAAACTGATACTACTTTATTGACCAACTGAAGCGTTTAAATAATTGAGAAGAATATTAATAAATAAAATACCTCAAGCACAAATTTAAATATTAAAACCCTGTCATGGGCAGGAACTGACCCTGGTCGAAAACATAAATCCATGTCTGTAACTTTCTACATAGATTTTTGTTTTTCTAAAGGGAACACAGTCAAAAGTAAAAAAAAAACGCTAATACCATTGAATACCATTGATTTTTTGTTTGTTTGTTTGTTTGTTTTTAACAGGTCAAGATTAAATGAACACATTTTCAAGAAGGTCAACCCGGCCATGTGAAATCTTGTCCAAGCACCTGACTGCCCACCGGGGGCAGATTTTGGTTACGCCTGACTAAAAGGTACATCTCTGTCTTCCAGAATCTTCCAAGACTTAGCATTTGCGACGCAGTGTGAGGCAGAGCCGGGCTGTGCGTGCAGATGGAGGGGTTGTCTTCTCCATCCAGGCCAAACTCAGCCTGCATGCAAGGCCGCTCGGCCAAAACCTGAGAGCCGCAGGGAACACCCGGGCAAAATACCCCCAGCTCCTGTAGCATTATTGAGCCGTACGTAGCGTCTGACCCCACTCCGCACATGGCAGCATGGCCTCTGACACAGACGTGTACTTCAGAGGAAAAGACAACTGCACACAGTGGTGCCAGTGGTGTGCAATGAAGAACCACATGGGGGAGACAGAGAGCTACAGTGCGTCTCTGAGGACCACTGAGGCCACCCTCTAAGGCTATGTGGCTGATGATTCACCACCTATTTGCGCAGCAGAGCGGACCACAACTGCTGCAGCTGTAGCTGGGAAGGATCTCAGCCAAGCAAGTGCACGGATTAGAGGAATGAACAGAAACACAACCGAGAGTCTACGGCTTTTTCCAAACAGCCCTGATGCTGCTGGCTGGCTAGAGAACAGCCGAGATACGTACAAAAGATCTGGAAATACCTGATGTGGCGAAATATGTGCGGTGAAGAAAGACACAGAAGAACACATTTCTGTCAAAAAATAAATAAAAATAAAAACCGTGTATTGTTTCGATACTTCTTCGTTTTCCAGGCAGAGCTTTGGGAACATAGTAGGGAGGATGACAGTACGACATTGACAAAGAGGAGCGTTAGGGTTTTGTAGGCAGCTTCTGTCCATATAAATAAATGAAAAGACAGATTCCACCGCATCTGTGAGAACGGCTGAGGCATAAGTCTGCAATCATCTGCTGGGTTTTTCTCGGGTTCCTTTTCCTCTAAATCTCTGGGTAAAAATCTGTGCAGCTGGCAAACGGAACATGTGGATGGGGAGGATTAACCTGAGAAGAACCAAGACAGTCCGTCAGTCCATAGATCTCAGAGAGCATCCTTGCTACCTTAACTCTGGGGCCTGTAAAATCCAGGTTTTTCCTAACCTTTTGAAACTGTAGACCTGGCGTACCTCAAGGCTCTGTTCTCGGTGAACTTAAAGTCTTCGTTAGTTTGTTTCATTCATTCATTTTTTTTATTGCTTTATCTTTTTCAGGATGGTAAGAGGAGCAGGAGTCAAAGTGTGAGAGCAGGTACACCCTGGTCAGGTGACTGGTCCATCACGTACACACAGGAAAACCATGCCAAACCAACAACGTTATACCTACGCGACCAAGTCATGGACACGGTGTGTCCAATTGTGTGCATAGCACCACCAGGAGGGGCAAGATCAGGCTTTGTGCTCTACGTTTACGAACACAAATCAAACAATCCTGCAGAGTTATTCCTTAACCGAAGCCTGAAGGAGTGCAGTTCTGCCTCATTAAGAACCACTAGATAGTTATTTCTCAAAAAAACAAGTATTTATGACAGAAAAATGGTTAATGATGTCTCGGACGTTAACACCTCTGGAAACTAAACTGGAGCAAACTGGACTCTTTGATGCCTTTAAATCTACACACTCGAACTTCTTGAAAAATGCTTGAGCACACAAATACCGGTGTACAGACACACCCACCGACACACAGTAAAAAAAACAGGAGTAAGCAGCCTCCGTGAAAGCAGCCATTCATGTTGCCAATCTGGGAGCACTCACGAGGGCTCCATCAGATGTTTTCTCAAACGCTTTAAGCAACACTGCTCTTTGGCAACGAATGAAAAAAATCTCTGTGGTCCTTAACCACCACGCAGCCTCCTCACATGCCTGGCAAGTTACTCAACTGCGTACTCCAAATTAGCCTTGCTGTAAAAACAAAGTCCAAAATGCTCAGTGCAGTTTTTAACTGAGCATGACGATGTAGTACGTCCTTCTGTCGGTGACGACCACATGGTGAAAGAGCAAAAAACAAAAACAAAAAAAAAGACATTGTAGGATCATTGTACTGTTTTGAAGGACTCAAATCAGATAAGGCATAAATGTTGACTTGCAGTACAGGAGTACAGGAGTACAGGACGCAGACATGGGCAAACTAAGGCCCGGGGGTACTTCACCCTTTTCCCTGCAATACCCACGTTTACCCAATAGTTTAACATAGAAAATGTTAAAAGTGTATTAGCATTTTAGCATTTATGCATGTTTTTAAACGTCATTTATTTTAGTTCATTTTGCATAAAGAATGTTAAAAGCGTATTAGCATTTATGCATGTTTTTACACGTTATTTATCTTTAGTTCAGATTTAGGACAACTGTGGCCCGCGAGTCAAAATGTTAGCCCATTTAGCCCACGCCTGCTGTAGAGACGTGTGTCAGCGGTGTTTTGTGTCAGCCGTGTATCAGCGCGGGTGAAAGGTATGGTTTAAAACCGAGTAGTGACACCTATTATGTCACTGCTGAGTATAGTTTGGAGACAGAGACACGTCTGAAAGACAGGAGGCTGAGACGGAAGTGACAGAGTTGAAGACGCTTCAATGCGACTAGCCTGAACGGACAAGATTAGAAAGAAATTAGCATATCACAGGGACGGCCGAGGCTCAGCAGTTTGGAGATAAAGTTAGAGAGACAAGGTTTAGGAAATGTAAAAGAGTGTGTGAAGGACAGACCGGGAATACATTAAACGGAGGATGAAAAAAGACACAGAGAAGACGGGGGACGTGTGGATGTGATCCAAGAAAGCCTAAATACATTTATCAAGGTTTCTTCAGACTTTCAAGGCAGTTGTCAGAAATTCGAGGGGCCAATGACATTGAAAGAAATGTTTTTTTTTTTTAATTTTGTTATGAGGACATTAAGTTAAGCTACCGTATTTTTCGGACTATAGGGCGCGTTAAGCGAAACAAAACAGTCAGATAAGTCAAACCGTTATAAGTCGAACTGTAGATTTTTGAGAAAATTAAAGGATTTTAAGTGTGCCTTATAGTCCAAAAAATAAGGTAATACAGTGGAACCTAGAGATACGAGCAAGCCTTCGAGCAAATATTTTGCTTTGAGATACGAGTAAAGACTCGAGATACGAGCACGCTTTCAGACGCCGACGCTAGGTGGCCGAGCACTCGGAGCAGCCAACGCTTTTTAAATCCTTGCTATTTATACTACATACTGTGAAGTATTTACTACAAAAAGACTGCCGGAGCACTACAAACATATTAAAAAATACCATCTTACCATTATAGACGTGTACTGTATACAGTATACCTACACTGCAGTATCCCGGGTATTTTAAGGGGAAACAGCTATTGTTCTGTGTAATGTCTGTGAATTACTTTGCTGGGCAATGGACCCAAGAGTGTTTTACTACCTGTAAACATTTAAGTGTGTTTTTAATGAACATCCTCCTGGGACTTTGAATTGTTGTAAAAAAAAGCTCTGACCCCGGAGTCCCTGCTGTGTGATTTATAATGTTTATCTGGACAGGAAATAGTCCTAAAGAAAGGAAGCGTGGGAGCTACATATACCAGCGTGACCGTGTCCGCGACTTCAGCAACCACGTCCACTCCGTACCCAACCACCAGCTACTGTATGCCTTCACTGCATTCTGTCCTCCCCCGTCCTCCCGCACATGAGAGCCATCAATCGGTGCTGTGATCTTGCTTAAGAGACTGGGCCTCACCCAGACGACCAGCGCAGCAATAAAAACTCTATTTATGATCCAGCGTTTTTAGCCGCTTCAACGGTTCGGAAATACTACAGCGCTTTTTCCAGCTCCACCCACTGACCCTCCTCGGTGAACCCACACATCCTAACAGGGACAGGGGACATCCAGATGGACTCAACACAATCACTGAATGCATGTTGGCAGACCCTAAACCTGGGGTCTGAAGCTGAACAATTTTTACTACTGTGATTCATAAATCCTCAAAGTGTTCAATGATTTACATACTGCAGTAATATTACAGTATTGGATCCAGTTAGACAAAGGAAATAATGTTTTACTTCTTCTACTACAAGACGATCCCCACAATGCAACATATGTCATAACTGACTAAGGTAGAAGAAGACAGTGACATTACGTTGTTTTTCGCACATAGACAAGTCTCCGGTTCATAAACGAGAAAACGACAAAAAAAACATTAAATAACCCAAAAGGCAAAAGTTAAATAACAGCACATTCCAAAAAAACACAATTTTAAAGACGACAGACTCGTGTTTAGACAAATACCTCAAGAATCAAACTTACAAATTTAATTCATCCCTTATAAGTTTGCCAATTTGCAAACCCATTTCCCAAGACTTGAATCAAAAGAAAAATGACACGAGTAATTTATCTCACACTTGGGTTTTGATGGGAAAATAATCAGAAAGATACATTTAAGTAAACAAACACGTTTCGCAAACCTGACGGCGTTCTGAGGGAGACGCAATGAGTCATCACTTTTGAATTCGGAAATGACAAGCACGGCTCATTCATAACCACGTCATCTGATGCCTCGGCCCATTTAAAAGTCAATCTGCAAAATTTACACCACGCCTACTGTACAGAAAGACTTGTGTATTTTTGTGGAGGCAATTTAGTTGACGAAATGCTTGATTTTGCCACAGCTAAGGATTGATCCTTAAAGAGAAGTTTCCAGAGAAACTAAAGGTAAAAAAAAAACCTCATATTTCAAAAGTTAATTTGATGTACAGCACATTCAAAATTGAATTGAAAAAAAACAAAAAAAAAAAAAACAAAAACCCACTGGAATAGTTTTTGTATTAACACGCCAAACATTTGAAAATACTTTTTTCCCAGAGATCCAGTGTGTGAAAGAACTAGCTATTTTTGCTAATTGTCATTTAATTTTCAATTCCGATTTTTGATTTGCTGAAATCGATTTTTACGAATTCTGTTTTTTAAAGGATTGACAACTCCTGAACTCAAGTTTCAAAATAAAGGTTCATTTGCATCTTGAAATTCCAGCTGTGTTCAGCAGTGGGTTTTTTAGTGTTGGATCAGGTTTATTGTTGTGAATGACGACCCGGGGGCTCCCCCCTATGGTTAACTTTACTGTTACATACATTACAAATAGCAGATCTGGAGGTTTCCTGGCCGACCGTTAAGTCCGTCCAAGCTAACGTGACGTTAGCTCCGGCCTGTGTGTGTGGTTGTCCGCTTCCTCTTGTGTTCTCCAACACAAACGCAGAGCCAATCGACCACAGTCAGCTGCAAAATTGGCAGCACGTGTGCCGAATGCTGTCGCAGGTCACGGCCGGTCGCGTTAAAGCCAAATCCGATCACTGGGCTGCCGCTGATCGGTGCTTCTCCAACGTCTACGGTCAGGATCCGAACTGAACTTGGCGTCGCCTCAATTACAGAGCTACCAAAGGCTTCTTGATGGAGGCAGGAGAAAAGCCAGAGTGAAGTGACAAAAGGGCCACATGTAATTGTCATCATCAAGGAGTCATTACTGTCATCAGGGCTTTATTTTCACGTCCGCAGCTGCAGAAGTGGCTCGGGGTGGCTTTGAAGACGTCCGTCTTTCTGTCCCCGGCATTAGTGTTAATTATGTCCATGTTCAATAGTCTGTAATGAGTGCAATTACACACAAATCTGTCCTGAACTTGTGGAACAAAAAGTTCGGCTGGATGAGGAGTCAGAGCCGCTGAGAACGAGCAGGAGTGTCTGTCGCACCGTGCTCCCAACCCCAAACCCAGGAGTCAATAAAAAGCAGTGGCACATAAAAGTGTTTTCTCTAATCTTTGTTTACAGCAGTTCTTTTCCAGCGCACAGGGAATGTGTTTCTTCTAGATGTGTGTGTGTGTGTTTACTAGTTTGCAGTTGTTGGCTTGATTTGTGTCTATGGCGGCTCGTCCTTGAATAACAAAAAAAAAACTAAAAAACCCTTTAACATCAGTGAATTTATAAGGTATCGCACTGATCCTATCACCGAGGCCGCGTTGCATTCGCGTTAGTATTCGTGTGTGTGTTTGTGTTTCTTTAGAGAATACCGTGCACATCAAATACGGGGTAGTCGATGAAAATAAAAAAAAAACGCGATAAGAGAACGATTTATAACAGAACGGAGAGATATAGAGGAGAATAAATGGCGGTGGAATCAATTATTTAAGAAGCGAGCAAAGTTGTCCTGTCTGCGTTCCCCGAGGCCAAAAGTTGCCAATGAAGTGTGTTTGTTCTACCTGGATTCCTGACATTCTGCTACATCTGTTACACTTCATCAATCCGTCCGCCCGTACACCAGAGTTGTAGCTGTTAATATTTATGTACTCGCTTTCTGAAGCAATTACAGGCTGCTTTGTTTTAATCCGTTCATTTATCTTTCATGTGTTGACCTGGAGCCTCCGCCATTGACTGGAGCTTTCACTGTTTACCAACACTCCTCCACCGACGGCTCTTCGCTTAACTTGTGCTCAGTGACAAAAGCATTTTTGTTCTTTTAGCATTAGCACATTTTGATACTTTGTGATGAATGGGAATATTCTTTCATTGTGCTAACAATACAATACAGCGGGGCCGCGAAGTTACGAGTTAGCAACTTTTGCAAGATATTCCCCGTGATACGAGGTTACGGGCTGCAACGAAATAATTGGTTTTCAGTCATTTTTAATGGGGAAACTTTGATCGAGATAGGAGTGCTGTTGTGGAATGGATTCAACTCGTATCTTGAAGCCTCACCGTATTTGTCTAGACCGGACTAGATGAGATGAGAAGAAACACTGTACACTATGGTACGGTACAGTACGGTACAGCCTGCTCCAATACAATCCGATGAGACCTTAATTTGTCCCCCAGGGAAATATAAAGAGTCATGACTTTGCTTTAGAGAAACTGTGACTCGACTGTATAAACACAGCCACATACATTTCGGAAGATATCTTTGTTGTTCAAGTTTTTCTGCTGCTGCAGTCTAGGGAAAAAAAAGGGAAAAGCTCCCCAGGGCGTCAACATTTGTTCTTAGGAACTCTGTCAAATTCTATCTGAAATTGAATAAAAATATCTGCTTTTTTTACATGACATATTTTTGGGAGTTCTCTTTCAGTCGTTTGTATTCTGCCTCTGGTCATGCCTGGCACTATTTCAATGTCAAATAACAAGATTTACACAACACACAACACACACACACACATCCCCCCGGACTCAGCCAAACACATTCACACACAGTTGCTGTTTTTTTTTTTTTTGTCCTTTCGTAAACACTTAACATAGCAAAAAGTGTTGCCACTTAAGCTAACCTTGACTGTTAGAAACGCATGCTAATTCCTAATCCTGACCACAGCTCTAATCTGAGCCTAACTCTAACGCCAATGGACATATTGACCCTCATGTGGGGACCTCATGAGGACCCCATAACAACAATGTCCCCACGAGTATACATACACATACACAGATGTCACACCAGTTGAACAGAGGACTTCATCCACTACTCATTTTCCGACCTCACAAAATAACAGCCTGTCTAGTGTTTTTGCGACACTTTTCAAACATGTGTCTTTTCCAGCCAGGCTAAAGTTAGCTCCCGCAGGAAACACAGGCCCATATTTCCCCTTTTTCCCCCGTTTGACCACAGGCTGAACAGCCCAACTGATGGGAACCACACACACAGGGAGACAGTCCATACAACACTAGATATACTTAGACATGGTCCAACTCTGGCTGAGCCACAGTCACAACACTTCACCACACACACACACACACACACTCTGCAGCATCAAACAGCTGCACACACAAACAGAAACAGAACACACTCGGTTATTTACACATCCTGAGGGGCAGACATTTTAGATTGTGGCAGCAACAGAACAAACAGGTGTTGATTTAACAATTTGGTTTTGGCCAGTTGTCAATAGCTGAGGTCAGTGAATGCACCGTTTGAAATGCTGGGTTTTTTTTCTTCTTCGCCTACATCTACAAATCTCAAGACTTTTAAATAGCACTTTTATAAAACCATCTAGATTCCATCTGTCTCAAGACAGTACTTGATAAATACCTTTATGAATAATAATTTAATAATAACTTATAATTTTAAATCACAGAAAATCCTACACATCCTGTATCAGGTGAGGAATACTTAAGGAATTTAGATTTTTTTAAATTTAGAATTAAGTCACGTCATCACTTTAATGGCAAGATTCGTCTAAAGCAAAGGCCCCAAACCCCCGGTCCGGGGACCGGTGCTGGTCCATAGGAAATTTGGTACGGGGCCGCAGTGGGTCACAGCGAAAAAATGTACTTCAGTTTTTACTAATTTTACTTCATCCAAAAAGAATCCAGTCATATCCCTTTATGTTTCAAAACAAGAGGTCGTTCAGACTCTGATACTAACAAAATAGAGTCTAGAAAATGTTTTATTTTGAAAATTTAACTATCCATCAACAATAGCGCGGTATTACCAGTCTGCAGTAACGGCTGATACCGGCCCTTGGTACAAAAAAGGTAAATATTACTTTCCATTAAGATGTGAGAAGTGAGCTGGTAAAAACTCATTGTTAAACATGTTAGCAGTCAATAACAAAATACACGTTAACACACAACGTCTGAGCCTTAAAATGAAAGAAAACAACTCATTTACATGTAGCCTGTTGCGCACTCTCCTACATAATGACTCACTTCCGACGTACAGACGGTCTGAATCAGGGCCCTGGGGCCTTTATTTCCCACATCAGTTATGAAGACAGTATTGAATGGTCCATTACATGTCAGGAGAGCGGGATTAATGCAGAGCTGACAGGACACCGATTTCTCAGGGAAGGATTTTCCGCTCTCAGATAAGGGACTTAAACACTAAGTATATTTACAAAAGGTTGAAACGACCTCAGTGAGAACGATGGGCCTCCATCAACGTATCACACTGTTTTAAACACCAGTTCAATTACTGCCAAACAGGCTGCGGCGGGTATCTGGAGAGTAGCTTGTAGTGACAGGTCAATGTCATTCTGTTAGCGCTCGTGTGGTATGACATTGCAAAAAATGACAACAGTAAAGCCTGAGGTAGAGATGCAGGAGATAAGGTCGTGATGCTAAACAGCTACTGTGAATGACTTTACTATCCATGTTATTCCACATAGAGTTACTCTGTACGCAGTTGATCACCGACTGTGTGAACTCTGCTTTTAACCCATCACCATAGGCAGCAGGGGGCAGTCCAAGCCCCTGGTGAGGAGTGTGTGTGGACGGTGCCAAGCTGAACCGAAAGTTTTTGTTTGCCAACTCTAGATTTGATCATTTAGGGGAATTAAAGAACTGCTGTCAATATGCCAGAGACTTAGAACGTCCGTGAGACATCGGCCGATTGGTATCCTCGAATAAACACTGTAATCTTTATAATGGATTTCCTCTCAGAGTCACCGGTAAAGACAGACAGTGGGGTGATGATGGGATGCGCTGTGTGAACAAAGAAGCACTGTCCCAGGGAAAGTACTCGCAGTTACTCTGGGACTCTACGTGATCTCTGCCGGGTGTTATTTTAATCGTGATACAACATTCAAGATATGGAATGCACTTCCGCCTTTGGATGCTAAGGCAATAATTATCATGTTTCAAATCGGACTGTTGCTACAACAAAAACACATACTGCTGTTATTAGTAGCGATGGCTAGTTCAATACTCAGGATCGGTATCGGTCCGATATCGGTCGAGCTTCAGGATCAGGCATCGAAGTAAACAATTATAGACTGATGGGGGAGAAAGGAGAGTTTTAATAACGGCAGATACTGTATTGCGATATTAGCATCGAGTTATATCATCTAGTTATAAGCAGGATCTTTTAGTTTGAAAATGCCTGTTGGATCTACGCAGTAGGAAAAAAGTAACAGAAAAAATACAACGTTACACATACACACACACTGGAGATAAAAACATGGGAAATTAGTGCATGTTTTCGTCCAGGACGTTTTTGGTTGCTGCCAGAACTTCCTTCCCTACAAACATTTTGCAGTTTTCTTCTTTAAGGATTTATGATTACTGAGAAGACTTGATTGGATTAGCCTAATCACTACCTGTCATTAATGACATCAGTTCTGCAGAAGGAAATTCATGAGACACACATCTAAATTTGACCCGTGACACAAAATTACCTGCACCATGTTATTAAACGACATTCATTAGAGCAGTGGGTTTGAACGCACCGAGCGCACAAACAGATGAGGAAACTAAAAACGATCGCTCATTTATGCATTTTTATATTTTATATATTTATACATATAAATATATGTAATAAAACTATAATATGTATCATAATAATGTATAACATAATATGTAAAATATGTAAAAAAAAGTGTTGTGAGGTCAACAGAACTATATATATATGTATATATACTTTTTTTTTTTTCCTTTTAATGTAGATCAGGGATCACCAATTATATTTGTTAGTATATTTGATGACCAGAATTTATCTAGACAGACATCTTAGGGGTCGGACACTGAATAAAGATGAAATAAAACACATTTTTGTCTAACATTATTATTTGATGATAATTTTGGAATCCAGTCGTGGGCTGGATTGGACGGTTCAGTGGGCCGGATTCAACCCATGGGCCACCAGTTGATGATTACTGCTGTTTACATTTACATGTAGTTAGATGTCACTTAGATGTATTTAGATGAAACAGTAAACATATATATATATATATATATATATATACATATACATATACATATCAAAGTTAGCCAAATAGCATCCTAAGTTTTATAAAATTAATTTAAACATTATACAAAAAATGTAATAAATTAATAGAAAACTGTAGCTGACCATAGACCAGTTGAATAAAGTGCTACGATTGGCCGTGGTGCCTGACTTTGGACATGGTGTGAATTAGCTCTGTGTGTCCCTGATGTGTTGTGGCTTCTTACAGTGAGCGTGCACCAGCGTTAGCCTGGGATCAGCTGGAGGATTGCTGCAGAGTGCAGCCGGTCTTTGCCAAAAATGTGCACCGGCATCCATCAGCGCCCTGTCGCTGAGTGCAGCTCCACAAAGAAGAGGGATTACCAACGTGTGAGAGCACTGGTGATTTATGTTGACTGCAAGTCAGAGGGTCACAAGGAAAAAGGTAAGAACAGGAGACAGAGGGCGGAGGAGACGAGCACCGAGACTGACAGGAGTAAAGCTGTAGTGCAAAAACATTATGGAAATAATTTTTATCGATTTTTCCTCTGATAATGAAACCCGTTTTTGCAATGCCAGGGTTGCAGCCCGTTTGATATCGGAAATCGGAAGAATATCGGAATATCTAGTAGATTAGCAATAATCACCAACATTTACTGTATGTACTATAACTAAAAATGAACGAAGAATTTCTTATATCATGGTGATAAACTCCATACATTTGAATTTCTCATATCATGGTGATAAACTCCATACATTTAAATTATACATTTAAATCTTATAGCTTATCCTCCATCAGGACACAGTCTGAACTACTGCAACCATCTGATCTGACTTCTCTTTTTTTTTTTCTTTTTTATACTGTACACATATTTTCTAAACTCCTGGTAGGACCATAAACTATTAGGTAATCATACTATTGACGTTAACGCTTGCACGGCACTGTAGTTATGACTATTAACGCTAACTGTTCTATTACCAAAGAGGTTTTTTTAAATAGAAGAAGAAATTAAGTGATTACTGTTACTTTCTCCTGACGCCAGCTGACTAATCTGAATTAATGGTCCTTGAAACGATGATTAACAATATATTCAAAAGCATCAGACAGGGTTTTAAAACCAAGACGTTAGCAGCTCCGCTAACTGCCGGTTTGTACATTATTTCGCAGTAAGAGAAAATGAAGTGAAGGGAAACCAGCGCTATAAAAAGACGAGGTGAATATAATGTGGTGACGCATGTGATCCCTAATGAGTGTTGTATATCCCCTGTATATATACCCGTATTTATAGAGTCCCAGCTGTGTGTCACTCATTATAAGACGGATCTCCGCCTGAGTATTCCAACATGACATCCTCCTGTTTCACCTACTGTATCGTCAACCAGTTGTTGGCGTCTGTGAAATTTCAGTTTACGGATGTGTCCTGGCAGCTGTGACAGATTAAAGCAATGTTTCTGACAGGGAATTGACTCAAACAAAGACACTTGAGTTAATCCAAGAGTTAATACCTCAAGAGTGTTTGTTTTTTTTTACCATTTTGTTTCAACGGCTAAAAATAAAATGACTTTTATTGGTATCACTAGTTTTCCTTCTGTATCCAGATTTGTCTGCCTTCTCTGTCAGCCTTTGGATTTTTATTTTATCTATGATTTTGAGATTCTTATATATATGTATATATATGTTTATATGTATATATGTACATATATACATATATATGTTTTTGTTGTCTTTTATTTCACTATTTTCGACTTCATATCAGATATAAATGAATATCAGATATTCATTTTGTTTTAGCTTTTGTCAAGTCTAATCATTATATATATTTGGCAAACTTTAAAAAAAACATTTTTGAGGAAATTTTCAAATAAAATTATCTTTTCCTAATAATCCAAATTTTAAATATTAATTTGTGCAAGTCTTTTCCTTTTTTTATTTTATTGGGCTAATTCAATTTTTTTTATAAATTCTTTTGCATCTCCATCATGTTTTATTTATTGACTATTTCTTATTTAGTTTAGGTATTTTTTTGGGGGGGGGTTGGTTTTTGTAGCTAACTGATATAAATCAAAAACAGAATTATCTGAGGTAAATCAGGGAATTTTGTCTCCAGGCCTAATTTTTTGGCACAGCTTTATTTGAACAATATGTTCCTTCAAATGTATTGTTGTTTAAAAGCCACATTAAATTCAACCATCACCTCAGTGGATAAATGTACAGACGTCTTGGCATTCTGTGCTCACTGATTCCAGATCTAGAAGTAAATATTCCAGAGGAACCTTGAAGGCCTTTGATGAGTGCGTCGTCAATTACGCGATAATGAAACAGAGTCCAGGGACCTCCAAAGCCTGAAGGCACACCAGGAAATAACACTGCTGTTTTGCATAATGAAATAAAAGTACCAGCTGTATTTCTACATTACAACACACAGTGGCCTGGCAGTTGGCATCAAACCCCCCCTTAGTAACCCCCCCCTCTTTTCAATCAGCACCTTAAGGACCCAGAGGAACCCATCAACACAGCTAAAGTAGGCTAATTACATCGCAGTCATCTATAAAAAGGAGGATAGTTGCCAGACGTCGTCATGTGCATTCACGGAGCGACATTGTTGTGAAACGTGTCTCGACGTCGACAATTGCTCTCGCAGGAAGCGGCGCAGATCAGTCACAATTACGAGGCTATTAATAATAAAGAGCCTCTGCCGTCGCTCGGCGGCGGCCGTAACCGTTGGAGAAATACTTTTATCACTACATCAATTATTGGACTGGTGGCAGTAAACAGAATTTGCACGCCCTGTACGCCTGTAAAGACACTTCCCTCTTCTAATATATTTTGATGTAACAGCGAGGATCAAGGGCCCACTCCATCACTGTCGTAGTAGCGGTGACAGAGCCAACTGGAGCACATCGATCACACACTAAACCACAGCGCAGGAATTAACATACTAACAGCTACTTAGAGGCCAACTTCCAGTAGCTGCTGCGACTGTGTGGTGTCTCTACAGGCATGTAAACAACTTTTCTGACCACAGAGCCGCACTAGATCAGCGGGGCTAAACCTTTTTTAGGTTTGTGACTCCATCTTGACATCACAAATATCTGGCGACCCCAGAGAAATTTTTTTTTCTAGAATTTTTTATATATAATATATACACACATATATTTCAATATATGTATAGATATATGTGTATATATATGCACACACATACTGTATATATAAACCTATGCTGCATAGATGCATATATAATATATATTATATATACATTTACATATATGTGTATATATGTTTTTTCCAATATTTCCGTTTCTATTCTACCTGTAGTTGGGGTGAGCAGTGACATTGTCATTTCTAACGGACTATTTATACGGGCCGCTCTCAGATTGGACAACACGAGCGGGTCAGCGTGGCACGGCGATGTGTTGTCGCCTCTCCGTGCTGAGCAATGTGGAAGATGCACTCTCAGAATAGTGCGAATGAATCAGCGGACGCAGTGCTGACAAGTGAATAAGTCTCCAGGTGTCACAGCAGGTCTATAATTAGGTAGGAGTGTTATACGCCAATATTGCGTTGGCCTGGGCTGGATTACCACCGCCACAAGTCAACGTCTGATAACACTGGTCAACAATGTACCTATAACTCCCCTGGCTACCTTATTAATACCAATCTATTAACCACATACAAGTCCTACAGTGAAGCAGCAGTCCTCAAAAAGACAGTTTGTTGAACAACCCTTCTCCTTCAGAACTTCTATCTCAAAGGAAACACAGCAGAACGTCATCACACGTCCATAATCGTCCATAAAGTGGATGAAAAGAATTCAACTAAATTATTCCTTCAGCCCTCCGGATGTTTGCACAGGAAATTCAAAAAGAGTATGTCATCATATGCCTTCAATTTCCTCAACCTGCGCTCGTTCTATTTTTTATTTTTTTTCATCAGTTGACGTGTTCCCGCCATTAACTGCCAAAGGGTGAGATCGTTTTTAGCCATGGCCCTGTTCCATATCTGGGG
>NC_024323.1:2397027-2448590 GCF_000523025.1 Cynoglossus semilaevis | reverse complement strand
TGCCACAAAAACTCATTTCTGCCTCTGACTTGGACTGATATTACAGACAGCATCCTTCAGGTTTTAAATTATGTCATCTCTACTGGTGAACTGATCTGAAAATGTTTTTTTAAAAACTAAAATGTACTGCACTTACAACCTCGTAACTCGAGAAGCTTGTATCTCAAACCATTTTTTCCAATAAGAACTAACAGGAAAAAAATGTATCCGTTCCGGCCCTCTAAAAAAATCCCTTATTAGTGCTAATTGTTTTTTAAATTGCTATAGAGACATACACACACACAAAAAATGTATATAAGAATTCCTGTGATCAAGTCAAGTCAATAGACATTATTCGTAAATCACAAAATAAAGGTGTACTTGACCGTTATTGAACATTAATGAGGAGATTTTACTGCTGACCGAGTGATATCTGAACAATTAGAATTGCTCAAGTTTTAAACATAAGCACAGGTAGCGCTATTAAACTGGCAGCTATTTTGAGGTTGGATGCCGACAGCTGATGCGAGACGACCCAAAAAAAAGATCTCTTCCGACCCACCTGAGGGTCGCGACCCAGTGTTTGGGAAACAACATCTTATGGCACAAAGTGACAGACTTGGGTCTCTGTTTTCACTACAGAACCCAGTTATTAAGGTTTGTAGTTTAAAGACGTACACAGATACCTAAAGACTTTGTCTACGTACTGCTCGTATAAATGCTGCCGTATCAGACAAGGTCTGAACCACATCTACCATTTTCCTCAACCACTGTAAGGATTTCTTTTTTCCATTTGTGCTGATTATTTACCATCTGTTAAGCAAGATGGTAGCATAGCTCCAACCACCTGGCAGGAGGGCAATAAAGCAGGTACAGGGGAATTTTTTTTAACCACTCATTATTAGAGGTTGTTATGGGAACAGAACAGCTGATAAGGTAAAACAATTGTCCCAAAAGAGGTGCACGATTTACTGCACGCCGTCACTGTAAACTCCCTTTGAGATAAATATCTGCTGAGTCGTTTCATCTGAGGGGTCACCAGAGACAGAACCAACAGGTTTATCACCATCTCTCCTGCTTACCTCACCACACATCAGTTGCGTCGTTGCTCTTGTTAACTCGTGCAGTAATTCTAGTCAGTCCCCGCCCTAGCTAGATTTCGACATGACAAGGTATACGAGTTCCAGTTCAATCAAGAAAGTCAATATTTTGTTGTTTGTATTCAGTCATTACTTGTGGACTCTTTAGGATTTACAACAAATAACGCTGACGCATTCTCAACACAAAGATTTGCTCGAAGCTGAAGTCGGAACTAAAAATGCAGAATAGAAAGCTAACTATTATTATTCCTCATTGGCTTTCGTGTTCAAAGTTTTCAAAACATGCTCTCAGTTTGACCGTTGGATTAAAATAACTCTAAAATCACAAATTTAGCTACAAGCTTCAACCATGCAGTTCAAGATAAACACAGAAAGCAGTCTTTTCCCCCCGCACACAGAGACAAAATAGATTCCTAACACCAGCAACAATCAGGAAAGTCAAATAGCGGGGTTGACAACAAAAGGAAATTAAACTACAAGAAACAGACTCCTTATTAAAATAGGACTTCAAAACAGCATCCTGCTTCATCTCCTAATGAAACGGAAACAAAGAGTTTAGGAAATCAACATCCTGAATAAAGACTTTTAGTTCAAATGATGTCTGAGAACAACGAGATGTGTCGGCGTGTTTGGTTTCTGTTTTACTCGCGGTTTAGTGGAAGGAGGTTCAGGCAAATACAAATTTGAACAGCAGCACATTTTGAAGTAGCTAAAAATGCGACGGTGACATGATCGTTATCATAATAGCGTAGCATAATAGTTAGCCAAAAATAGCTGATGATTAAAATTAAAAGCTAAAGTAAAAAAATGCATATCTACTGTGTTGAATGATAGCTAATATAGACATACATATATACATATATGTATACATATATGTATATACATATATACGTACATGTGGGTGTATATATATGTATATATGTATATATACATTCTCTGTCTAGCTTCAGATAGATAGAGAATGAAAGCAAGAAAGTCATTAAAAAAACCAGATTGTGATGTAACCCATTCGTTGGCACTGCGATAATCCCCTCACGATTGTTAAAAGTGAAGATTTTCTTTAATCAGGTCAGTTCTCTCCCAGTGAGGACGGCCTCTCTGTAGAACACAGACTATTATTGCTAATTTAAGGCATACGTTTGAATCCGGGCCACAGCTCACAGGGTGTTTGGACAAATACCTCCACATTACACCTCCATCTTCTTTTGGAAGAACTATTAGCAAATTGCAATTACACCGGGCACATTTGAGACATTTCAAAGCCTCCATTTCCATTAAAAAAAGAGAGAGCATTTCAGCCAATTTTACCGTGGGAGAAACATTTGTAGGGGATCAAACGAGGGTCATGAGAAGTTCTGGACTTGGTTTGGTTCTTTGCCTTCATCCTAACAGCTTTTTATTTAGCACTCATAATAATATATAATATTAGAGGCACTTAATATAGAGTTAGATGTTAAGAGGGTTGGAAATTTAATTTTGACACGTTTCAGATGGAAGTAGTAGAGCAGGAGTGTCAAACTCATTTTGGCTCACGGGACGCATACAAACTACTACAACTAATTAGACGTCAAGTGGCCGGACAAGTACAACTCTAAGATAATTAACTATAATTAACAAAGTCCAAATTGCTCCCCTTTGTTTTCATGTAAAAACTAGAATATTAGATATGTATTTTTATTACATTACATTACATTTATTACAAAATTCATCAAGCGGGCCAGGTTGAACACCCAAGCGGGCCGGTTTTGGCCCCCGGGCCTTATGTTTGACACCCCTGTAGCAGAGCTGTATGGAACAGAGTCGTACAGTTTATTAGTTCCCCCTCTCCTCTGAATGTTTTTCTCACCAAGCCTCCATGTCTATTAATCGCTCTGCCGACAGTGTGACCATCGGTGCAGCAGAGCCAACAAAGCCAGAGTCCAGCCGTGCAAATGGATCAACTGGCCACAGAGATAATCATCGGACTCATCAGAAATCCACTGTGTGGGCTTTGAATCTTCTGGTATGACTGTGAGAATGTCATACAGGGGGCCACGGCCAAGCTTTGTCAGATGGCCACCCCACTGGTACAGATGTCTCCACATGGTGGAGCACTGTCGGTTATAAAAGAAGATGAAAGAATGAGGAAGTGGAATGTGGTAGTGCTGCCACAAATATTGGTCCTAAAAACAGTTCTCATACAACTGGCTCAGTGTAACACTAAAGACCAGGAGCTGCTATTTTAGGTCTTCAGTCAATGGTTCTCAAAATGAGGGGCGCACCCCGGATATGGCAAGGATAGACGAAAACCCAGATAATTCTAATATTTGTTTAGAATTGTCCCAATTTTCTTTGTCCACCTATAGTCCTCTAGAATCGTCCTACTTTACCTTGTCCACCTATAGTCCTCTAGAATTGTCCCACTTCACCTTGTCCACCTATAATTCTCTAGAATCGTCCCACTTTTCCTTGTCCACCTATAGTCCTCTAGAATCCTCCTAATTTACTTTGTCCACCTATAGTCCGCTAGAATCGTCCTACTTCCTTCCTGCCTGGCAGCTTCACATGAAACATTCTTTGCTTCCTGCAAATGTCAAACACCTCCCATCTGATTTCATATCTAAATATGCTAATGTATCATCCTTTCCATCTTGATCACTGTCAAGAAAAAATGTCAGCGTCTTGATCCGCCACCTGTATCACAGCTACACGTCCGATATTCCTTCCGCCTCCAACCCTCAAGTTGTTTTATATATATATATATATATNAAAAACTGTCACAATAATCAGAACCTCTAAGCCACCAATCCACAATCAGGTCTGTGGTTTACAGTCATTTTCTAGAGTGTGAAAACAGGAGCGCAGGTTCATAAACTCATAAAGCTAAAGAAAACTGCAAAACCAAACGAGGAAAAATACTCACAAAAGAGATGTAAAAACACTTAAAACACCTGAAGCTCTTTGGCAAAAACATTGTGTACAACAATCAAAAAAATCTTATTTGACTTAATTAACAGGTGAGATTGATCAAGGTCCAGAGACCAAAGGTACGACAGACCACCGTATCAATGCAGCTAACGTCTAGTTTAAACAATGGTCCTGGAATCCCAGGCAGAGCCAACAAGGTTATTGGCTAATAAATAAAAGCCATACTTTCAAATGGGAATCCTGCCTCATCAGACATTTGTAATACAATCTATAAAAGCATCAAGTGAGATAGAGATTGGCTTTGTAGGAAGAGAAGAGAAAAGGAATAGACTCTCAGAAGTGCTGAGACGGCAGTAAAGACAGGACAGCTGCACCATTAAAAAGAAGAGAAATAACGCAGTGTTTGTGCTTTATGTCTTTTGTTGTACCATAAACTCCGACTTATCAGCGTTGGCCGATTTTCCTCGCGTTCCTCCTCATGGAGAACCGGTCAGCTGTACAAATTTGTACATGTCTGTTTTGATTTGTTACCGATGCGGCCCGCTCCACCTTTTCCTCCTTTCATTTTCCTCCTTGTTTCTGTCCCCGGGCAATGAGTCAGGGAGCAGCGAGGGGTCCAAGATATTTGCATTGGTACGCCGCCTCATTTCCTCTCCTAATGGGAGCAGAGCAGCAGCCAGAAATGGGAGCAGTGGGACAGGGGAGGAACGGGTGAGGAGGTGGGTGCAGTTGTCTAACCGAGCAGAGAGCAGACAGATAACAAAACTATGAAAATGTTTAAGAGAGCTACTGTGCACCGGAGACACCATCAGAAATGAAAATAGCGAGCTGCTACGGACAGAGGTGATCATTTCCATGAGTGAGTCATTCCTCGTCCAAGTATGGTAATTAGAATGGAGGTAGCATTGTGATTCATCGCTGCTGGTGGGATTTGATGGGTGAGATAATTCCTGCTCCTCCTACTCACCTTCTTCAGGTCCACTGATTCATCAACCAGTTTTATTATCCTGCATGTTCGGAGTACTGATTTGAACCAAGCATTTCTTAAAGTTTGTTAAAAAAACATATTCTATCATTAGAGTATGATGTATGAACTACTGAAATACTACACGTTTCAAGACAGGCAAACTCTGGAGCGGGGGCCAACTGCAGCCCATGGTCAAATTTTCCTTGCAGGAGCTAACACATTTTTCAATAAAATGTATTTTCATTCTATTTTTTCAATAAAAAAACAGCAGCACCATGTATACAAGTGCACAAAGTGACATTTTATTTTTTTCCTGACCCTATTTGAATTCCAGGCGACCCTATGTGGGGTTGCGACCCCAAAGTTGAAAAACACTGATTTGAAACCAACACTGTTACCGGCTAACCTGCTGACCAAAGAGCTGGGGAATATCAGTACAGAGTACTATACTTTGCAAACATCAGTTCTTAATAGTTTTTTTTTAAATCAAAAATAAATAACTAATTTTGTCAATAAAAGGAGAGCTCTATTGTTTGTCCCTCTGCCTATTAAACGAGGAGTTCAAGTAAATAGCTAAAATTCAACACCAATGCATGGTTCCATAGTGTAGCAGTTAGCACGCCCGCCTGGGAAACAAGTGCAGGGTGCGATTCCCAGAGAAACCACATACTTGGCAGCCTGTTACAGCCGATAACCAATAAAGTTAAATTATTTTTCCTTTTTATAAAATAGCTAAAATTCAACAATAAGCTTTTACCTTTACTAAAAAAAAAAGTAGAACATCATAGAAACACATAGAAATTGATGTGCAAAGCTGCATGGTAGCATTTTGGCTAAGTTTTTCCTGTTGGCAGTCAAGTCGCTGCAGTGGTTCAACTGGAGGAGAGGAAGACCACACTTAACCCCCCGCCCCGCCTCCCTGACAACACCAGCCTTACCCGCCAATATGAGAACCTCTACCTATTAAAGTCATTAGGCAGCCAGCCACTGGTGCATTACACTTTATCAGAGATGGTGAGAAAACAAACAGCTGGCAGAGAAACACGCGGCGAAAAAAAAAAACCCCGACAAAGCAAACGTGAGCAGACTTTCAAACAATTACGACCGGGATGCCAAGCCAAAATTTAGCCCGAGTACAAAGACCTTTGAGGGAGTGATGCAGTGCCACACAGCGAAAACAGATACACCAGGTCCCAACCCTGGTGCCCCCCCTCTCTCTCTCAGTGGTGGGACTGTATCACTCAGCTGCAGAAGGTGATTTGGACCTGTGAGCATCCCTGTTTGCCATCCATCTGGTGCTGCAGTGCAGTGTGGGAATGGATTCTCTGTGTGTGTTTTTCAGCAGTACAGATGCATGCCAGCGCCCTGGACTGGCACTGTGTCGTGCGGGACCTAATGCTAGCATTATTGCTCCCAGGGGAAAAAGGGGGTTGTATCTCAGTACAGCTGAGTGGGCTAAAGACTACAGTGGGACACCGAGAGGTAAGACTGGACCAATGAAGAGCAGAGCCAATCACTGAACTTTTTATTCAAAGCCCCGCCTAAGGCAACGTTGCGAGGAAGGAAGGGAGGAACCGAACACGCCGAGAAGTAAACATCCGCCGCACAGCGCCCGCTTTGTCAACACGTCAGGACAGACATAAGCGCATCATAATAATCCACTGCATTAGTGCACATTTTCTCAAAATAGCTTAACAGCTGTACTTCGGCAGCATCCCACTCCAGAGGTGGTTTTAAAAATCATAAAAAACGAATTTAACGGTTCAGATGTTGCTCAGTTTTAGAAAGGTTTCTTCAGTTGCATGATATTTTCAACGATATAAAAATTTAATAAAATTATAAATAAATCACATGATTACATGAAAACACATGGGGGTGTGCAAGATAGAAAATGGTGATGGTTTGGAGTGGATTTTTTTCACACAATAAAGTATAATCATTTCCATTTTAAAATTTGTCTGAACTTGGTTGGGATATAGACAGGGGTGCACTGCCAAAAAATGCAAGAGGAAATGTGGAGCCGCAAGAGGTGGCAGTGGTAGTGCCAGGTCAATGAGTGTAAATCCCTGCAGACAAACGTCCAAAACATTGGACAGTGCAGAAAAGAGGGGAACAAGACGATGGAGGCAGAGGGAAGTGAAGTGTCGGGGTGATTTGTGACAGAAGGACAGCAGTAGAAGTGAAGGAGAGGCGTAGTTTGGAGACAGTGGCGCTGTGCAGAAGATGGAGGAAGCAGACTAAAAACTGGCAGATTTTCTTTTTTTCAGCAGTGATCAGGATTTATTGATCAAAGATTTTGGAACTTAGGGCGAAAGAGACCCTGACTCTAGAACAGTGGTTCTTAACCTGGGTTTCTCAGGGCTTCGGCGGAGGACAAGATACACCCCCGACTCTTATGATGAAGAATTAATTTTTGAATTCATGAATTATTAATTAATTATTAATTAAATCACTTTTGAGTGACCTGCAGTGACCAGAAGAGGGCCAAACAGCGCTGGTTTTTGAAGCTGCATCGATTGGTGTCTTTTATTAAAAGCCCATCTTTTTTTAATTCTTCTTCTTTTTGGATTGACATTTAAAAGAAGTGGTTGATGTGTGCCAAGGGCAAAGTATTTCGTGTTAACAATTAAAATGGTTCTCAACGGGGGCATGTCACCGTTGTTTGAAGTGGGCATGTCGTGGGAAAGAAAAAAAACAGGACTTACTCTATTAGCGAGAAATCAGAGCGTTTCCCTTAAGTGGGCCAAGGTCAAAGCCGCTCCTCCTGTTCTAGGCTAGGCTGTTCATCATCCCGGCACTTCAAACCACCTAACTACAGTCATTAACATAAACATCAACCTGGGAGGAGGCTTTTAGAATACAAAAAGTGGCAATTTGAGATGTTCTGTCATTTGCGTAACACCTCTCGAGGCGTGTGGAAATACAAGGGCTTGGAGGTGCCCTGAGGGCCCATTACTCCATTTACTCCTCTTTTTTGATAGACAGACCTCCTCTTACAGTACACATTACATCTCTCTCTCTCTCTCTCTCTCTCACCCCTGCCTTTTTCCTTGTCTTCCTATCTATCGCCTTCGTTCTGAAATGTTGTCCACACCCTAAGAGTTTAGTTGTAAGCGACTGGACGTCTTCTTGGAGGAGTCCAGTTCCTTACAACTAAACTCTTTGGATAACATGACCTGGATGAATGAGAATCTTCACAGACAATGTTGTCCACAATGTCAGAGAGACTTGGGAACTTGGCTGAAGGTTTTGAGATGACAGAACAGCAAAACAATGAAGGTGCTAACAGCATTAGCGTCGACATTGGGGCTTAAAAATGACATGAGGGTGGTGAGGGGAGCAAGCTGGAGTACAAGGAAAGCCTGACAGGTAGCGGTGAAGGCGGAAGTCAAAAACATGAAAACAGACTTGTCTATGTATGTCCTTTCCTCCAATACCTTCCCCGCGCCTCGATTTCTCTAAAAGGCTCCAGTGTGCTCACACCCCCGGGCCAGAAGGGGGAACAGGGCCGCGGTCTGTTTGCAGCACCGTGTCAGGAGGCAGTGTCCCTCCAGGCAACTTTCAGTGTGTACTCTGGGGGTTTGATTTGAATCACGGCCCGTGTGTCGGTGCGCCACAGTAAAGTTTACAGTGAAGGAGGAGCACCTTGATAGAGGCTGTGAAGTGGGCAGGCTGTCCAGATCCGGCAGAGGCAAAGACTGAGCACAGTGTTCAGAAAATTAAAAAAAAAAAAATCCATCCTGCCGCCAAGTGGATTTTATGCAAATTTGTCAACTGCTAAAAGCATTCTTTGTAGATATGACTGGCAGTTTGAGGGGTTTTTACCAACTGTGATAAAAGTGGAAAAGCATAACGTTGAATGTATCATTTTTAAAGCTGTTAAAAACTGATTCATATTTCCATTTATATGTAGCGGACAACAAATACAGCCAACTGACTAGCATGGTCACTTCTGTCTTCATGGACAAATAATGATTTACGCAGTAGAAACGTAGTAGTTACTTTAGCTAGCCTGTGGCGTGCCTAAATATGGTTTAACACTTCATTCAGGACTGGAGTGATAACTTTACAACAGGCAGTACAATCCCGAGCCTCCTACTGTGTTTTTCTTCTTCACGTTCGCCTTCGGAAAAAAAAGCAGCACAGCCAAGAGCAACTGTGTTCTCTTTCAACAAATATATCTATTGATTTCCGACAGACTTTAGCAGTTCGGTTTTGTTCTAATAAAAAAAAGAATGCCTTGTTCTGTTCCTCTCTAAAAGTAAAAGTAACTAAAAATACACACGTATATTCAAAAATATATACTCACTCCAGCACATATACACATACATATATATATATATATACATACATATATATACAGTAATCCCTCTCATCAAGGTTGTTGCATTCCAAGACCCAACGCGAAATGGGAAAAATTGCGAAGTAAAGGCGTTTGTTTTGTTTTTTTAGATGCTAGAGATGCTACGATGAATGAGCCAATCAGCATGAGGAACAGAAGAGCATGCTCAATCGGCCAATAGTATGCTGTGTACAATCTTGTCTAAGTAAACAAACCTATCAGCGATCGTTCGCAAATGGGCTTATCTTCAATTTTTATCTCAAAACGAGATTCCACATTTTTAAAGGCAAAACTTTCGTATGTATAATTATTTTTATGTCTTAAGTCTTTTAGTTTATTTTTGATATATTTCGTGATATAGCAAAACGTTCGCAAGAACAGATAAAAAAATAAATCTGCGATGTACTGAGTGAGCGAAAGGAGAAACGCAATATAGAGAGGGAACACTGTATACATATACACATACATATATATTTATAAAACTTAACATTTAATCTCAACCAAAACCAGCATGTTATCTAACTGGGACATTTCATCTTTTTTGACAAGCCCAAGTCCAGGGTTGCCAATGTCGCAGTTATTCCATTGAAAAGTTGCATTAGTTTCTCAGCGCTCTTTATCTTCTCCGCAGTGGCCGCTCTCTGACAGCACTGTGGTTACAATTGTTAACCCAACCCCTGCAGCCCCCCATTTTGTCAGCAAAAATGCTCCCAAGAGACTAGAACTGAAGGATGACCCTTCTCGTTTACAGAGAGGGAGAAAAATATATGGTTCAATTATAGGTTCTGTCAAGGCAGTATGAGTTTGTGATGGGCCCAACCGAGCTCTGGGGAGATAAAGTCAGGCTGATAAGTAATGTAGTACAAGCCGAGCTCTCTGTGGGTTCATTTGCTGCATCATTCGTTGCGTACAGCTTGGTTTAAAATTCAGGCTGTCAGACAGAGAGAAAGTTGAGAACTTTCAGGAAAATAATGTAGTCAGATATACACAAAAAAATGTAGCCATTTGCCTAACTTCTGAATGTAGGACGTTCTGATGCAATGACTCATCAAACAGGTACGAAATGTTAAGAGACACTGACTCAATAACCAGGCTGATGTGGGAGTCAGCCAGAGCAGCTGAGCTCAATGTTTACAATGCTGTTCACCAGCAGGAAAACACAGTCACAGTGTTGAAGTCAGTCTGCTCTGCGCTTCTCTAAGATTGCACCAAAATTATATATATATATATATATATATGTATGTGTGTGTGTGTGTGTGTGTGTGTGTAAACATACATTCATATATATACATACATATGTATAGATAGATATATATACATAAATATACACACACACACATATATATATATATATATATATACACAGTATATATACACACATTTGAAAACATACTTAGTCCTGAAGTGGCTCACTGGCTGTTTCTTTTGTCTGCATTTGAAGCACACTAACAGCTCCACTCCACCTGACTGTTTTCTCACTCACTGCTCCACTCTTACATTCAGGCATCAGCAGCATGAGTAGAAAATTAATGTCCTCACCACTGGTGCACATCTGAGACAAAATTCAAACCGGATAAAGAAGTGTAAATCCGAGATCTCAAAACCGGCTTATTGTCTTTTCTTTCACCTACACAATAATGCGAAGGAATCATAAAAAAATAAAATAAAAAAATACACACATTGTCTATAACTGAAAACAGTGAAAAGTGCTTAAATCAGGAAGCCGAACACACGGTAAGACGTTATAATCTGACATTTCGTCAGAGGCCAGGCTACCACTGATAGCTTTTCTAAGACCCAGTCCATTGTGAGAAGATTGCAGACCAGAATGAAAAGAAGGGGAACTGAATGGTATGAGCAACTCTGAGTCAGTCAACTACGTCAATGGAGGCATCGCAGGCTCATCATCAGCGTCACAGATGCTATCAGGCTATCTGGGGTGACCAAAGGCACACCCATCAATATCCAGCCTCGTCTCCTCGCCGGCCTACATGGTTCTCTGAGACGCAGCGATCCAGAGAGCTCCAAACAATGGAGGTTACTGTGATCAGCATGGATTAGATGTCTCTGTGGCCTGATCAATAAGAGATGGAGGGAGAGGTTGGGTGGCGACTCCGAGGGGAGGGAGGAAGCTTTGGTGCCACCTCCTGCAGGCTGTAATGACTCCGACCGCTGATATGTATTGCAGAGGGAGGCGGGAGAGGAGTCGTTTGCTGTGGGGGAGATAAAACAGATCCTGCTCCGAGAGGAGGAGAGCAGAGCTGAAAGACTGACAGTGGCCGATTCCACAGAATCACAGAGGAAGTGTCTCTCACACACCACAATCATATAAGATATGCCTCGAGTTTGTTTAAAATGTTTTTCCTGATCAAAGTCTGGATCAGAATTGAAGTGATAGAGACGATAATACAGTATTTTCAAGGTCGCTCTCTTCAGATGACAGGAACTCAGAACAAGAGGCCACTGTTGAGAAAATCACACGTCCACTCCATGACGCAGGTGTGGAGTATTTCTGCATAACAGCAGCCACTTCTGGCTTGTTTTTACTTACAGAGCGTATACTCGAGAAACGGACGCTCCTGAGATACTTATACACACTTGTGTTCGCTCGGGGTTTTTTTTAACCCCCCGACACAAATCACGCTGGCACAGAATGTGTTTGCTTTGACGGAGCAATGAGACTCAGGTACAGACAGGAACTACGGGCCCCACTATCTGAATGTAAAACAGATTGACACACAGCCCGTCCTCATATCTGTGGGGTGCTCGTCTTACCGGATGGCTGCATGTGTTACATATTCATTATATGCCGCCGTTTCACATTTAGGTGACAGCAATGACAGCAAAATGTTTTCATTCAGCTGTTTGAAAATGTGTCGCTCAGATGTGATTCATCCGTATAAACAATCCCGGTTACCTCGCAGACATATTCGTAATGTATAAAATCTCGGCAGTTGGTCCACATCCAACTGGTTAAACGTACGACCCACTGACGTGGGTAAGAATATGGATGTGGTATTCTGAGAAAGTATTGAAATTGGGTTAAAACATGAACATCTACTATTTTTCTCTTTCCGAAAGATGTGGTCTACTCCTTGTGTCTAATCACCGACAGTCGAGTCTCTATGGGTCTCTAAGAACCGATTTGATTGGCTGTTAGGATGGGACAAATATTTTTAAAACTTCAATTTTATATCAATGACAAGTTTAGGTCCAGATCTGACGACATCTGGGTCCGCACCCGCACCGCCAGCCGCCTGTTTGTGACCTCTGCATGAGACCACCTATCCCCCCCACCATCCCTAATCGTGACCCAAAACGAAGATGGACGTAAAGTGACAAAAAGTCCGCACACGTTCATATTCACAGATAAAAGAACTGCCATTGTTCTTGCTTAAGTGAGTCACAAGATGACTATAGCAACCAGCAAACATAAATCATCCAGAAGACACATCTCTTCACGCTGTCAATATTTCCAATATTCCCTTCTGTACATACTGACAACTGTTACGCCCTTGAGCAAGGCAATTAACTCATGAGAGCTCCATCAATGGTCTAGAACCCGGGTGTCAAGCTCATTTTGGTTCATGGGCCGCATACATACAACCATGACGTTATTACTTATAAATAACAATAAGTCCATGTTTTTCCCCTTTTGTTTTCATGTAAATATATTAGAAATATATATATATATATATATAATGGAATATTTGACAACACATCACTAACATGCAGTGTTTTGTGCATTTTCTAACTTTCAACCTTTATCAAGCGGGCCGTACTGAGCCCCCAGATGGGCCGGTTTTGGTCCGCGGGCCGTATGTTTGACACCCTTGTTCTAGAAAGTGACTGCCGTTATGGCAGATGCGATTGTGATCATCTTTCATGGTGGGGAAAAAAAATTGCCAGCGAGAAACGTACGTTTAAAAAGTAACTGCCGTCGTCCCAGCTGGTCTGAGACCAGTAGTCAGTTTATTGGTGTTTGTTGTTGTTGTGTCGAGCGGCCGGACGTTTACCTGCCCGGACACACTGAGCTAGTGTTGGAACCCAGAGCACCGTCACACACCAGCAACTCCCCTGCATAAATGCACCACTGTGTGTGAGTGTGTGTTTGTCCAACCTTCACACTGGGTCCACTGTGGGTGTTAGTGCCAATACGTGTGAACGGGTGCACAGCTCGCAGCAGCGGTTAGGGGGCAGACTCCTGGTGCTTTCTGCTAATCTGCAAAATGGTTCCATAACAGCTCATCAAAACATAATCAAATAAAGCTCGGAGCAGGCGATGGAGTTGTCACTGAAATGGTTCCACTCGGCTCCAAGTGCCTGTACTTCGTTTTGATTTTCTCCGTTGCTCTAATTTGTCTCCCTCAGCGATCACCCACTGTTTTTACACAGGGTTTAGGGAGAATGTCAAAGACAGCAAAAGGAAGTTGAAATTCCAGCTTGTCACTTCTCCAGCTCCCCGTTGTGTGAGCGGCAGTCTGTGCTGATTCCGTCCCCTGGGCTGAGCACCTCCAGTCAGGTATGCCAGTCAGCAGAGCGTGGGGGGGTAGAGTTTGGGGTTTTTCAATAAGGAAAAGGGCAAAGTCCTTGAGCAACTTCTGTCCTGCTGTCATGATCTCCGACAACCACCCAGGCAACTCCAGCACCACCTACAGTACAGCCACACCTAGGGCACTATTCCAAACCAGAGGAAACCCTCCGAGAGGCAAAGACACTGCCACCATTATGGACCTACTTTGACAGACATACCACAAGCTAAAGCAGACCTGTTTATAAAAGATTTTAATCTAAAAAACTATTAACTGTTGTCATAGGACTGTAAATGTTCATTCAATTTTCTAGCTTTTTTTTTTGCCCATGACTATTATAGTTACTGTATTATCCAGCAGAGGGTGCTTTAAGCTGAGAGCACACCAGAAGAAAACAGAGAATATCATTGTTTTTTTCTGCCAGTAGCAAGAATGTTAAATTTACTGTTCAACAGAAATACTACAGTAAACTGTACAGGGGGTCCTCGGTTTACGACGTCCTGGTGACATCACCATCTCCCATAACTGTATTAAAAAAGTCTTATTCTATCATTCCGACGTACCGGAATGAAACTAATTTCGCACAGTAACTAGTTAGCAATGGAGCGGACAAATACGTTGTCACGTGGCGCTACAGTATAAGATAAAGACGGTTTTGTTTACATTTGCCGATTGTACGCCGTAACACAAGTCAGTTGTACTTTTGTCTGGTAAAAAAAAAAAATCAAGCAGAAGTAAAGAACCGCAGGCAGACAGTACGCATCACATGCTGCCGTTAATACTAATAGAGCTTCGGCGCACGTAAAACAGCGATCTACGAAAATATCCAACTACAGCTCACAGCAACGTTTCTGTTGCAAGACAGAGTCACATTTGAAAGCCTGAAGAATCTCAATTCCATTAGACTCCTGGAGTTCACAGGTGCCGTGGATATCTGCAGGGACTGTACTTTAAAAATTCAACGTCATGTTTGATTCATTAAAAAAACAAAACATGCAGTACTTCTTCACTACTCCGATAAATCTGCCACAATACTAATACTATTTCTTCAATATGTCCACAACAACAATGTCGTCATAAACCTTCGAACCACTGAAAATGAAAATGATAATAATTCACGTGGAATTCTTCATCATTTGTCCGTGTCTTATAAATGATCTATGGCAGCCGCACAGACTGTGGATGGAGCTGGCAGAACCGGGAGAGGTCAACAAACTTTTAAAATGTGTATTCATTTATTACTGGAACTTGGTGGGTCCAGCTGTGTGCGTGCTGCCCGGTGTGAGCCTGCTGGTAGCCTTGACTCAGCAGGTGATATCATAGAAAGAAAAACAGTGAAAAGAGAAAAAAAAAAAGAAATCGAAGCAAGGTAAAGACAAGAAGGGACACACTACAGAAGAACAGGAGAGCAGGGAAAAAAAGAACCAGAATGAAAAGAGCGTGAAGGTCAAAGCAGGATTTAGCAATAGATACGAAATGCTGCTGTACGGCTCGAACAAGGACAGGTTTGAAAATGGAACACGGAAGTCTAGTTTATATTAGAATACAAAGAGAACTAACTACTAGTTTGAATTAAAATGTCCTTCAATTGTAAATATTCTTTGTTTCTAGATATTTTCATTAAAAAAATAAAATAAAATCAATGAGGAAACCAAATCTAACCACGGTTCTTTCTTCTGGAAGCATTGTTCGGCTGTGTCCCCACAGTGGATCGTATCCCAGCATCCTCTACTGTTACACCAACCATCTCAGAGTACATCCATAAAGTCTTATATTGGCTCTTGCGCTTTTGTTTTTTGTTTTTTTCCTCTTCCCTCGTCGCTCCATCACAAACATCTTCCATCTAATATTCCCACTATCCTTTCATCTCCAAACAGCTCCACCTTAACTCTCCATCTCTGCCTTTCGCCTGTTAAACAGAGACACAGTCTCCAAACCATACATCATAGCAGGTATCACTGCTGTCTCATAAACCTTAACCTAACCCTAACCCTGCCTCCACCCCTTTCAGTTTTGTAACCAAAAGTCTCAAATAATTTCATTCTATTTAGGTGAGGTGACGTCATCATATTATACACAGAACTTTCCTGTGGAAATACTACGGAGAAACCAAAAAATTCCCAAAAACGAAATTAAAAAGGGAAGTTTTGCTTTTCCCCATCGCTGCCCTTTCATTTGCGTCCATAGTGGTTTGATCCAACTGTAGTATGGTTTTAGGCAACAGCCACAGACAGGACTTCCGCACTTTTCGGAGTTGAATTAGCATTTGGATTTATGTGACGCACACGCATACACACAGGGAGTTGTCCATATACTTCAACTCTGACGCTCGTAACAAACAAGTTTACACAGTACATATATTTTTTTTTTGTCAAAGTCAGCAAAAACCCACTAGGACGTCTTAAATAGTACCAATTCCTACAAAATACTACACAGGAGACAGTAGACAGAGGCTGTATTAAGTCGCAACAAAAACACAATATTCTAATTCAAGGAAACTCTATCCACCTGATTGATTTTTGCTTTCTTTAAAGGAATAAGAGTTTGAATATTTTTATCTCATATATAAAATGTCATATTAAAAGGGCTGCAACTCAGAGAAGAACGTATCGACTATTTTAAAGGAAAACACTATTAAGTAAGATGCGGTTAGGAGATGGACACGAGAGAAGGAAGTGATTCCAAAATCAATTAGCAGGTGACTGCAGACGATAAATAACTTCTTAAGAAACAAAAAGTCAAAATGAATTCTGCATTGACATTATTACATTGTTTTTACCTCATTTATTTACTGCGCAGGTTCTACCGTATGCATTTTAATGAGTCATTTTTTTCAGATATTCCGTCACCAATGATTGTCCAGTTAATTTAACAAGAAATACATGCATGACGATTAACTTCCTACTAACAATTCAACAAAAAAACGATTTATTTATTTATATTACAAAAAAAAACACCCAAAAACAAAAACCAATCGCATCACACAGCTCTAGGCGCAGCCAGAATCCAAACTTTGTCCCCACTGTCAAACCCTCCCTCACTTGCGACAGTTTAAAAGAAGAAGCTGCTTTTCTTACCGGTTTCCTGTGTTTTTGACTCAATTCGCGTCCTTTCTTAGCAGCAGTGGAAGCGGACAGGTAGAAAACACACTGACTGCAAACCGCTGCCAAAGGGGGGGAAAAAGCAGCTCCGTCCAGGTCCAGTGCAGCGGTTTGGTCAAGAGAGATGTAGTCATTTCCCGGGCCGGAAATACCTTTTCACAATAAAAGCACAACGCACGTTGACAACTATAGAACGATAAAGAACAGCTGACAGGACACAAAAACAGAGAGCACGTGCTGCATCCGTCATGCGGCAACCTTAAGGAATGTAGAATTACAAAAAAGTAGGTTTTATGTTCAAAGAAAAAGTATGCTGGAGTTAGAAAAAAACAATCAAACAAAAGTAATTTCAATCATTAGATATGTATATGCGACATGTTTTCACTCAAGTAGCAAAATGCATGTGTGGTTATATTTGCCCGTTAACTATGAATGGGTGGTTATTAATTTAGATATTAAATATTAAATAAAACGCAAAGAGCAAAGGGGAAGGAAATTTATGCAAAAAATGTTAAAAATTGGGCTTTGGCCTTATTTTGGATTTGACACAGGTGATGCTACTGCTGTATTAAATGTGTCCAGCAGGGGGTTATTTTTAATTTTTTAATTCAGTAGTTTTATGAAAACGATACATTTGCAAAAACCAAATTATACAGCAGGACCAAAAGGTAAAAAAATATATACTGAACAATTAAATTGGCAAAAAATTATCCAAAGTTCCAAGAGACAGTTCACAAAAAAAAAGATACAAAGTGAAATCGATGTTACATGTGGAGGATACTAAGTCCTGCTGAGCCTGAACACATGTACTGAACATATAGAAATAAAAATGTGCAGAAAGCATTGAAAGGTGTCAACAGAGGAGTCCTCTATTTTTGTTTGTCACAGTTGGATGACAAAAGCCATTACGCATCACCATCTCTTACAAATGGGTCTCATACGATAGATCTTCACACAACATTTCCATGCATGTTGAAAATTCTGATCTGCCTTGAGAATGAACATTAATCAACTCTTATTTGACAGACAGCAGTGTCTAATCTGCTGTATGTCCTGTTGATTCTGTCCGGTGAATACACTTGAAATCAATGAACAAAGGGACGTCATTTGTAGTAAAAAAAAAAACAAACAAAAAAACATTTTGGTTTAATGCGCTGTCTGCTGATTATGTGACTTTAATTCCACTGCGACAACCTTTTCATAGGTGATATATTCCCTCAGATTATTTTCCTATTGGCTCTTGTATTGATTTTGATCTGGTGTGATTAATAGAATCCAACCAATAGCCTTTATTACAGCGGGGTGGAGGGGGGGGGATCTCTTTACAGTTGTCATCAGTACAGTGATGGATGTTTTTGGCACTGCTATTTACGTCCTTCCTTCTACGTACGAATGCTCTGGCACTCACAAAGCAGCGATCACAAAAATAACACGGTCAAGAACACGGGGAGCGTAGTGGGTGAAACACAACACTGTCGTCTCAGCCCGCTAACACCGGCTGTCACCTCTGCTCTGTTAGTCTTTGGTCCACTGATGTAGATTTTTATTTGGTTATTCGATCAGCGATGCTCAGCCTGTATAAAACCTGCCAGAGGCGTGATTCCTTTTTTTATTTTTCCTGGGATTGGCTGAAGGATAGGAAGTGAGCCAACTTCACAGCCTTTGGAAGTATCTGCCTGGTCACTGTCCCAACCTTGCAGCCCATCAAATCAGTGTGCACCTGCCTCACAGGGTTCCAGACAACTCTGCTGGTGCAACTTGGCCTTTGGGTGCTGAGCATGGACTGTTTATAGTGGTGAATAACAGTGCTGCGCTGTGACCTTTGTTCAGTGGTCAGCAAAAGGCAGCACTGTGACCATTCATTTGTAGACAAACATAGTACTCTAGATTTATAGAATGTATTTTATGCAGTTTTGCCCTGGAGACAGTACTAATGCTAGTTGGTCCTTGTCTTATCATAGAATATTAAACCACTCCTTTGCAAGAGTAAATGTTTATGGCGCTACTTTGTGATGTTTTATCTAAGAACACACTAGAACAAGATGATGCAGATGATGATGATGATGATGATCATGTAACTCGGAGTGTAAAAACTCATTTTTGTTCCACATACGGCCCAGATTAGGTTTCAAGTGGACCGGACCAGTACAATCATAACATAATGACTAGGGATGTCCAATATTATCCGCCCGATATGTAAGAATCGCCAGACAAACGGCTGTGTATTAAAGTGATCGTCACTAGATGGCAGCACTTAATCTCATACTCATACAGTGGTTTGTACAAATATAAAAATAAATTTTAACAGATCTATATCGGTATTGGTTATATCGGTATCGGAAATTAGGTGTTTGAACAATATCGGCATATCGGATATCGGCAAAAAGTTAATATCGGACATCCCCAATAATTACCTATAAATAACAATGAGTCCACCCCGATCCCCTTGTTTTCTCTGCAAATAAGCAAAGAAAATTCATATTTAGTGAAATATAATTTGACAAAACATCACCAACACAAAGTGTCAAAATTCATTAAGTGGGCCAGATTGAACCCCCATAATGGGCCGCTTTTGGCCCGCGGGCTGTATGTTTGACACCCCTGTGTAACTCATTCTAGTATATTTACTGCTGACACAATCGTTCAACTAGAATTGGCATTGCTGTTGCTTTGAACTCATTTTATATTCATCATCTTCATCCATACATACGTTATATTTTCCCTCAGGTGAATAAATTACCACAATATCTGAAGGTCTGTTTCGAAAATGGTATAAAAATGTGTCATAGCCTCTAAAGCTATTACTCTCAATCTGACCTGACGACCAGTCCACATGGTCTCCACAGCAACATAAGTGCCGAGCTTCATCCACCTCAAGGTTTCCTTAAAAACCCGCCTCTAAAAAGGGACTTTGATGGACTGGAAGGAGCCGAGTCTGAAAAGAAGCAAAACAAAAAGAAACGTTAGAAGCCAGTGACAGGTTTTTAACTTTAGATGTTCAGCTGGAGTGGCGCTTGTGAGTTCAACAAATGATGCACTTTGAGATCTCGATGTGAAACTATAGCAACAACCTACAACTGTGACTGAAGAGACATGGAGATTGGTGTTAAATATCCTGAAAAAGTAAGGTTTCAGTGTGGCGTGTCCTTTCACCGTGACTGTTGTGTACTTGACACCATCGTGACACTGAGCTCCCCGGGACATAAGTCATGGATTTAATGTGCACCACGCAGAGATGTGCAAGGCCACTTAAAATCCCATAAGCCACTGCATAATGAGTTATGGTTTACCCAGGCACTCCACACGGTCGTAGTCATTTAGCTTCTGGCCTCGGTTTTAATTAGAAGGGTCGGCTGTGATTAACGCAGAGCTTGTTTACAATGGCTGCCCTTTGAAGTACTAATGGCAAGGAAAGACTGGTAGAAATCGACATCGACACATACCTGACTGGTAAAGGTAACGGAATTTCTTTCTCAAAACCCCTCCTCCTTGACTCTAACCAATCCAGCTCTAAAACCAGGTACTCCATTGAAACGGCACTGTTGTCTGTGACAGAAGCCTTTAAAGAAGCCAGAGTGGCTGTCAAGTCCTTTAAATCAGGAGTCCTCAACCTCCGGTCCGGGGATCGGTGCAGGTCCGCAGGTCATTCGGTACTGGTCTGCATTGGGACACAGTGAAAAATGTACTTCAGTTTTTACTAATTTACTTCATTCAAACAGAATCCAGTCATATCCCTTTACATTTTTCTTTTAAAGATAATCTATCAATGTTTCAAAACAATAGTTCATTCAGACTCTGATACTAACAGAAGAAAGTCTAAAAGATGTTTTATTTTGAAAATGTAACGATACTTCAACGACTACTATGTTCCATGAACATATGTTTGCAGCACACAAAGCCTAACCGTCTTGCGTGATTTATAACTTGGTAATTAACCTCCCGGTGCTGCGGGTGACTTTCATGGCATCCTCATTGCTGAGGGAGACCCACCACTCCAGCAGAGCAACAAAGACCCCGAGCTCTAGCACTGCCTCCACACACTTCACATTTTTATTCCGCAGGGAGGGAGGGAAAAGCTATACATATTAATGCGTCCAAATACCCACTCCTAATGTATACCTTTTACTGAGAAGTCGACCACTGAGCTCGCTCTTTGATACTCCACGTCAGCAAGGCTAACAATTTAAATACTGAATCATATAGTGCCATACAGCTACATGCATATAATCAAAGCACCTCAACGTATCATGCATATATGAGGTATACTCAGCTTATAGGAGTAAATATATATTTATTATTGATGTACATATATTCTTAATCATAACTTGATAACACAGCACCTGGTGTGTCCTGTTATGTTGATTTGATTTTTATTAGTATTATTATTGTTGTTGGGTTTTTTTTATTTCACTACTTGTGCCACAAATCTATAACTTTCATATATGCAAGAACATAGTCAAAAACTTAGCATTTATTTGGGACAAATCCTTAAACATGATTTTGTTTTGGTATATTATTAAAAAAAAAAAAAAACAGGCTTGAGTTTGACCACCATGGGAGGGAGTGACTCAACAAATCATGCTAAAACGATATGTAGTGCTCTTTAGGCCTAACGAGGAACTGAACATTAAATTATCTGTTATAAAATATTGTTAATGAAGACTGGGTAATAGAGCACATGTTGATTAAATTATCCGCACATCTGCGCCTATTTAAAATTAATTAACCAGTTATAGCTGGTGAACTCACGTCTTCTCTTAACTACACGGTGACAGATTTACAGGAAGTAACATGAACAGATAGTCATTTGAAACGCTCATCTTTTCCCCTGACTTCCTCATTATGGTCACATTGTTATGCTACAAAATAATGGCAGTCCACAGAAGGAAAATAATGTTCTCCTGCGGTCCTCGTGCCTCAGCAGGGTCATTAGTATGTAATGAGGTTGTTCACAATCAGAGTGTATTAGCTGCATCTCCAGATACAATCAGAGCCACTTTGGCAACGGGGTTATTTGAAGATAATTGATTTTAACTCTCAGTTTTTCCTGTGTTCTCTCCATCTGATGAGCAGGTGCAAAGTTATCTTTTAATCATTTTGTATAGTAAAAAAAAAAAAAAAACATTTTTCTCGGAGAACATAGTGGATGTAAACGTCACCTGGGGTGAAATAAAACCCACAGACTGTTAGGACCGAGTGTGACTACAACATTTTTTTTAATTTTATTTCTAATCTTTTTTTTTTTCCACAGACAGCGGTGGAAGTCATTAAATGTATTTTGTGTTCATAATTGCATATAGGTGAGTGGGGGTTAGAGGGGTTATACGTGCAGGAAAACTCACCAAACATTTTATCCAATTACATTTTAAACAAATTATTTTCAGTCAATATAAAAAAGATGAAAAATGTTAAAATTAAAAAACAAATTCACAAGTAAATTTCATGTATCTCTTATTTAGCTTTATATTAGCTTTACTCTTCTCTAATCTACAAAAGGGGGCACTACAGAAAACATTCAGGAACTACAGTACATTTAAATAAAGGAATATAATTTTGTGGTTTGTTTCTTGTTTAGCAAATTTCCGAATACTCTATCTCCACTATACGTGCCAACAACTAATCATTGTACTCTACACTATACTGCAGATTTTTGTATTTTAAATAGTGCGAGTACTGTACATTTATACATGTGCAACATCATAAAACCTAGACACATACCACCGAATACCTCCAACATATACAGTGAGTGTACATATTGACTTCTCCTCAAACTATGCTAATACAAAAATGAGTAAATATACATAATATAAAGCTATTCCTATTCTATCTCTTATTCTTTATTCTTTTTTCTTATTCTAACTCTTTTTCTGGTATTATTTTAAATGCCACACCTGAAAATTTAGCACAATGCAAAAAGTCAATTACATGAGCACGTTTTTTATGGTGCACACTGTGATGTCAGTAATGTGTGCGTGGCCATTACGGCAGCGTATGATGTGTAATTTGACATGTGACATCAGTGCAGACATTTCAAGGCTGAATAATTTGCACCTCTGCTCGCTGTGCTTGCAGACAGGGAAAAAGGTGAAAAAAAATGCTAAAGTATGTTCCACATCAACCGCTATTTGTGAATATTAAAGACGTAATTTGTTAACGATGTTCAGCATTGCAGCTAATTATTGTTTCGATTTGCTCTACGCTCCGTCTGTCACTCTCTCCACTTCGTATTCACCTCTCGGAGCTTTCCATGACCTCCAAATCATTTCCTTTCACATCTGCCCATCTTCATTTCTCTCCCTCTGCTCCTTACTTTCTACAAATTAGCTTCCAATCATTTTAAGTCTCCCATGCAATCACTTCCACTGCCTCCTGCCCTACCTCCCGCTTTTCCTCTTCCCTGTCTCCATTCCTTCCCTTCCCGTTTCTTTAATCGTTCTGTTTTCCGCTGAAGGTTACTCCTGCCTTCGGGGCTATGAAAATGTCAGAAAGGCCTACTCCATTTCCAGCTACGTAAATAGCCATTTCCCGCCAGAGCAAACCCACTTTCCTGCATCTGACCTGCCGCGTTACACATTACACTTCCAGGCTTCTACACTACATTAGCGGAGCACGGTGGGACGCTGGTGCAGTACAGTCACTCATTTCTTATCTGTCATTTTGATGTAACGATCGGTTACCGACGGCCTCTGTCTTCAGCACCATTTAAAATAACTCAGACTCACAAAGGAGATGCTCGACTTCACAAATTCAAATGGAACGATTCAGGCTGTGGGGAAAAAAGTCACTGTAAATGTGTTGGGCACAAAAGAGCAGTCGAATGGACATAGAACATTTGTTGGAACGTTAGAGTAGCAGCTGGATGATACAGATGTCAAAAGTGGAAGGTACAATGGAAAAGTTTGTCTCGTCTCACAGATTCAACTGTTACTCATGTCAATTATTTTGTGCTTTGCCTTGAAATACTGCTTTTTATTTCACCTTTTGTTTCGTTCCCTGAATCTGACAATGCAAGGACAGTTAAAGTATGCAACGTCAAAAGAGTGGTACCAAAAGAAAAAAAATCAATACTTAGTGAAAATTTGAAAAAATTAAAAAAAAAAAAAAACAGTGATGAAAACAAAGCAGTAGTATTCTTCTTACTATTCCAGCATTGTACAGCAAAACATATACTGTATCTTTGTGTCATATTTAGGAACATTGATTTATCTGGAATGATCATGACTAATCATGATTAATTGTCATCTGTCCACAGACGTCCTGAGATTAATCACATTAAACCTTTTAATGGTTTGACATCCCTAGTTCTTCAGTTATGGGGAAAAGACAACAAACAGATGTAACTAGATCAAAAATATAAATTTAAGGTGCAATGAAACATAAATGAAATGTAACTCAGCAGCGCTTGACAAAGATATATTAATAAAATGTTGAGTTAACTGTTAAAGTTTTTAAATTGGGCAGTGTGGTAGAGGATTTTTTTGACTTACCCTCATACTGTCCCTTAAATATGCACACAAAAAGCAAAACACTGACTTATTACAGTGACCTGAACACTATATTTTCAATTGAAAAGAACCTGTTCACAGTGTCATTGTAATTCATCAGAAATAGAAAAGAAATGGTAAGTGTGTTTTCATTGACAGAGGGGGAAAAAGCACTTAGAGTGTGAGGGGAGGTGACAGTAAGAGAAAATAAAAACCCTTTCTCCCTTCTTTAAGCTTCAAATCAAATTCTAGTCATATTAAAACTTTGCGCCTCCATGGGAGGCAGTGTGTTCTTGGCAATTCAAATCACAACTTAAGTCTTTTTCTATGAATTCAAATATAACTCTGAATGCAACTATGAAAGACTGCACATCTTTTTTAAAAAAAAGCCACTACACAAACATTACACATTTTCTACCTGGTGTCAGTTTTTTCCCGCTGTTGCTCCTCCTCCCTGTGCATCCTTGTGGTTGAGAGCAGGTCATGCAAGGCTAGTTCATTTCCGTGTACTGTGTCCCAGAAAACCTGTCGTCCTCCACCTCTTCCCTCCCTCCCTTCACTGACACTCTCCACAATTTTCTTTTTCAATTTCCTGCAGCTCTGCAAGACAATGAAGAAGGACAGCAGAGGAAGAGATAACTGGCATTAGCAAAAGATAATAAAAGAAATAATCATTCACACGCATTTCACCCCTAAACAACACTGGCCGACACATCGCCATTCACTGCACTTGAGACAGAGGATTCATCTTTTCACAGTATTTTTCAACGGGGTATTACAGTCTGATTTTAATGGCAGATGCTTTGAGTAGGAATAATGTGGTTTGTCTGTATACGCTAAAACAACGTATTTTGAGTTTTTAAAGAATGCTCTTCTGTTCTGTTGTCTAGATTTTTTATCTCGTGCACCCCCTGGTGGCAGCTCACTTTAGGAATCCCTGGTATAGAAGCAACCACAGCCGCCCTTTGTGCCCAGGTCTGAGATAAAAGATGCTTCAAAGACATACAGAGGTTTTCAACATATATTCTGTCTAAAGACACAGACATTTAGAATTCATTAAAAGTGACTTAACTAGTCATCTGGTCAACTTTAGTATCTTAACTGCAACTGCACACTGACGTTACTCCCACGTAGACACCCACATTACCTTACGCAAGGTAAATTAGCAATATTTGCCTCGTTAGCTTGGTGGACGCTGCCTCATACACATTACCTTAGCAAAGTCGAGTCACACATTTGATATTTTTTACAATATACTTGTGCACTACATGCACAAGTGTTATAGGTTGGCATTACTATTACTTACCTGAAAACACATAGACACAGGCATCAGTAAATGTGACCAAACACTGGCTCCTCTGGTCAAATGACAAGTTCACCAGGAAGACCCAAAAGGTGCCCTTTAGGGTGCCTGTCTACATTTGCTCTAATCTCTGTCATTTGTCACTGTCATCATTTTAGATACAAAAAATAAATAAGAATTAGGCTGTTTGAAAAAACAAACAAACAAACATGTATATATAAATAAATAGAATTAACACAATTTAGATGAACATGTTTGCACCATGTGTTCATTCATGTGATATTTTTTCAAAGCTCACTTCTTTTTGAAACTTTTGAAAGTTCTTAACTATAGAACTTAAGAAAAACATACTGTAGATATACAGTATAAAAGATTATATAAACTACATACTAGTGAGACTTGGAATAGAACCTGTGAATTGATGATATTCTTGCTGTACAGCAGGCACTTCTTATTACGTGGCCATACGTGGCCATACATGGCCATGATTTTTTTGTATTATTTTCTATCACAACAAAAGTGAAGTTCAAATTTGTTTTCTGATTAATTGTCATATAAACCTGGAGAAACTGAATTGCCAATCTAAGAAAACTTAATATAAATAGGAGGGTCAGGTATATTTTGCATTGCTTGATTATTCTGCATATAACTTTGTTAAATTTAATTACTTTTTTGCCAATAGACAGTGGAAAGTGTTTGTTTACTACGTAAAATGGACACAAAAGGGGAAGAAAGGTGGAACAGTGCATGTTAGCAACTAGCAAATGTTAACAATATGTGGAGTTTGTTTATTCAAAGAATTAAATAGTCTTTTGTAAAGTAGTCTACAAGGTAAAAGGTCTTCATGGTTCAGGGAAAATGTTTTTCTATTTTTTTTTTAGTAAATTAGGTACTGTTAAATATTGCTGCCCATGTTACAAAAAAAAAGACCTTCAGGCCACAGTGCAATAACGTGTATTCTAGTCTGTTACTACAAAGTACACAGCCATTTTAGAGACCCACAAACTGACACAGTGTTTGAATGTAAATGTTAAAGAGGAAATAATGGCCACGCAATTATAAATGAATAGTGTGGATATTAAATGACTACTGGCTGCACTCAGAGTAATTCACGTCTGTACTATTCCTCCCCTAACAATGGTCATAGTGAGCCACTGCTGTCAGTCTGCCGCTGTCTTCCCGCTGCTCTTGAAAATGACTTTCAGCAGCTTGATTGAATTAATTGGTTTGACTGATGGGCAGCGTGGATAGATGGACTATTAGCTTTTGAAAAAGGAGAGATTGACAAGCAGGCTGTTTCTGTGGAATAATTGGGAGGGAGGACTGTGGCTGCAGGGAGGGTGAAGAGAACACAAAGACAGCAGCAGACAAAAGAATAAACTTAAAAAGAACAAAATCAGCCGGCTTTGTTTCCGCTGCTTGGCGAGAGTCAGATGTTTTGCTGGGCTCTGTCTTGCGAGGCATGACTCCCCTTTTCTCCCGTAGACACCAAACCTATCATTTAGACATTTGTGGACAGATGAGAGAAAAGCAGTTTCACCAAGGACTAGGAATAGACATTTTGAGGGATGCGGACAGAGGGTGTGTGTTGACAGCAGGAAAAGTGTTTAGCATGGAAACACGTGTTTTTTAGACAAATTATATGGGCAGAATTTGGTTATTGCTCGTTGTCTGAGACGGACCTGTTGGGAAAAATGTACTTATTTGATGTCGATGGTCATTTATTTAAGGTGGATTTACTATACAGTTCACTATGATGCAGTGAAGTGTGACTGAAAAGTGTTGGTAAATAAAAGTCCAGGTTTAGCTTAGTACATTGTGGCCTTTAATTTATTTCTAAACACTAATATTGGGGGCCTCAGGGGACTATTCCTAAATACTTTGATTGATTGAACTTTGACATAATTATCCCTGAAAAGGGAAGGGAATCCTTTTGCTATATGTTACGCTAATTTAGCTAGTTTTGGGCTAACTCCTAACAAGCTTTGTTTACTTATTTTGTTACGGTGCTTAAGGAATTTTTCTAAAATAATTTTATTAGTAACTTAAATAAAAATGTATGCTTTATTTCATTTTAACGCCTTTAAGTTATTTTTGGGTTGAGTTTGAAGTAATCTTAAGCTAATGTTGGCTTATTTGCATCTTCATTCAAGAAAACGGTTACTAATTTAATAAAACTAAAGGTAACACCTTTAGCTCTTTTCATGTTGATTTATTAGAATATTCTATTTGATATAATTCTGGTTAATAGTAACCTGCTTTGAGCTAACCTCAAAGCTAAATAAAGATTGATTGATTTTAGGGATATTTTTATTAACTGTAGGCTGTTGATCTTCTTGATTAACACCAAACTAATTTAAGGCTATATGCTTTGCTAACAAGAACAAACCCCTTTTTTATCGTTTCTAACATAAAGATGTTACTAAGCTAATTCTTTCAAGAGATTGATATTGGGGGAAATAAAAATATATATTTATTGAACTTGTTACAAATCTAAAAAAATTTTTTTTGTCACTTAAAATGCACAGGACTTGCTGAAATGTGTACGTCCGGACACCCAGACTATAGAGGAATCACTCTGACTGTGCTGCCTCGCAGCAGCGTGTGTGGGAGTTGTTTGGAGGGCACAGCAGTGGTAGAGGTATGGAACTTATTCTAATTGGATCTGTCAAAACTCAGCGCCAGTTAATGTAGTGCCTCCATTAAGCTAAGCTGCAGCCCATGACCTGCAGCTTTCTAACAATGATCGATGGCTCTATTTGTTATGTCCCTGTTGTCGCCGCTGCAGTTTGTACTGGTGGTGGTTTTGATGGTAATTACGGTGTTAATGAGGTTAATGATGATATGTTCTCATGATATGGATTCACATCAATAAACCTGCACCTATAGCAGGATGCGGACACACACTCAGTGCTGTCATTTCCAAATGTCGTGGTGTTTGTTTGTTTTTTTTACTTTCAATTATAGTTAGAAACACTAAACTTTTTTTTTCTCTCCCCTTTTTTGGTTCTTGAACATATATTTTTGAATAAATATATACATATACTTACTTTTACAGTTTAAATTAAAAATAATGTTGCCCTTCTCTGAATACCTAATGATATGACTAAGACATCTCTCTGTGACGCCTACATCTTATATCATAGAATTGCTAGTCAGTGAGGCCACACTGTGGATTAGTGGTTAGTGCTCTTGCCTTATAGCAGAAAGGTGACCAGTCAGATCCCTGGTGGTAACATTCCTTATGGAGGAACACACCAGGTAGTAGTGCCCTGTAATGGACTGGATTAAGTCCCGCCCCCACTACCCTTCCCTTGTCTGTGCCCATGAAAGAAACGAGGCTCTTGGTGGAAGAACGAACTGTCAGTAAATGAAATGAATTCGTCCGTTATGATACTGCAGTTTCCCCATAAAACATGATTATACTGTGGCCGCACCTACTGCGAAATTTTGGTTTAGCCTGACTCCACTATCCCGACCAGTTAGCAGTTTGCTAACCACAGTTTCTTACCAACTACCACTTTAGACTACTACTATTGCATACAGTATACTGTAACTGCTGTTAAAACACATGTGAAACAGAAATACATGTCATTATTGTTGTCATAATTGTGTACGGTGGGAATTCTCTCGAGACTTCAACATCTGGTGTGGATTCAACGTCAAGGTCTTTCTGTCCTGGCAAACGTGGTCCTTATTTTTCAATTTTTCTGAAGATGCTGATCAACTTCCTCCACCGTGAACTCCTCTTGCTGTGTAGGTGCTGCGGGTTAAACTCACTGCTGTCACTCCTCTGCCTCAGTAATGAACACAGCTCCTGAATTTCATTTTGCAGATGGTCGATAGTCTGTTTGAATGCCAACTCCACTGGATCAGAAGCCTTTAAATCTGAACTCTTCTTCTCAGTGTCCTCCTGCTGGACGCTTGGATCTGCATTCGCATAACAGGCCGCATCCTCCTGGACCTCAGTGATGCCTCCTGGATGTTGAAATTCAACATGCTTATTGGTCTGTCCGTTAAACATCCTGCCGTCTTTATGACATTTTTCCAAGTCATTCTGCAGTTTCAACATCGCCCCCTGCAGCTCGGAGACCTGCGCTTGAAGTTTGGTGGTACAACCCCTCTCCCTCCTCAACAACAAATGAAGCTCCAGGTTTTTGTTCTGAAGACGGTCGCTTCTCTCCTTGAAAGCGTCGGCTGCTCTCACTGCATCGGCAGCTATGGATTTTAGATCTGAGAACTCCTTCCCAACCTTGTCCTGTCTCCTGGTTTTTCCTCGTCGGGTCTGACATGCCTTGTCCACCTGCCTCTCTGCTTTGAGGTTGAACATTTGAACATCTTTGATAGCTGCCAATGTCATCTGTCCGTTCAGTGTCTCGTGCTTTTCTTCATTTTTCACACAGTCAGTCTGCAGATTCAGCAGCACTCGGTGTATTTCAAGGACCTTGCTGTCGATGCCACAGTTGACACTCATCGCGTGCGTCAGTTCTGCCTCGGGGTTTGACGACAGCGGGCAAACGTTCGTAGCTTTTCTACCTTTGTTTGCTAACTTGGTCTTCATCTCCACAGCTGTAAGCTGTACATGGATGATAAGGCTTGATTAACAAGGCCGCCATCAACCATGTGTCCACATTACAGGATGAGCTTAAAAGATTTGTTCTTATCCTTTGTTGTTCCACAGAACCTTTACTGTTGTTGCACACTTGGTATTTCAAAGGACCAAGGCTTTTTAAATAGAAAACCTTTGATGTCAGAGATCTGAACTGGTTCTTCCTCTGTCTTCTATTCACAATACAGTCCGTCCCTTCTCAGAACACACGACAGACACAGGCACAACTATCATTTCAATTAATAATTTGCCTCTTGATGTTTTTATATTTATATATATATATATATATTTTAATTATTAAAATGCTTGAGTTGGTCATTTAAGAATGAGAAAGAAAATTGTACTAGCTGTTTATACTGTAAAGTACAACCTTAATTAGATGTCAGGTGGGCCGGACCAATACAATCATAACATAAATAATTATAATTAACAATAAGTCCATGTTTTTCACTTTATTATATTTATTATTATTTATTCATATTAAATTTTATTTTACAAAAATATCATACATGGGAAGTGTATTTTTTAATCTTCAAAATTCATCGAACGGGCCGGATTGAACTGCCTAGTGGGCCAGTTTTGGTCCCCGGGCCATATGTTAGACACTCCTGCATTATAGTATAATATATATTCTGATTTTATTGTATTGAAAATCAAACGCTGATGTGGCCCTCAGTTTATTTTAGTTTGAGAGCCCTGCCACACACACACATATTTATACAAATATATATTCCTTAGAAAGGAACCAGAAGCTGACTGCAGAGGATCTACAGTACAGGACAATGGAAATGTCATCTCTGCTCTTGTCCTACAAAGGTAACCTGATCCTCCACTGTTGCTGTGAGAATGGAGACAATGATGTCCTATCACCTCTGCCACAAGGTGGACAGGCAGCATAGTGGGAACAGCTGGCTGACAAATAGACCAGTCCCTGAGGTAACGCCTGTCCCGGTGACAGGCTCTTTACTGTTGTGGACAATTTATTTGTGTCTTTCATTGTCTGCGTCCTGTCTGAAAGTATGTGCGGGGACAAGACAGGCGGAGAAGACTCGTGCGCTGACATCGAGTATGTGCTGCTTAGTGTGAAAAACTGTGTAACCTTGACCCAGCAGCTGTGGCCCCCTGTCTGCAGCCTGAGAACTGACTGACTGGAGGGGGATTTGAAGGCCACACCTAAAAATGCGGCCTGTTTAAATGCACTGTAAATAAACAGTAGTTTTTATTCAAAGAAACTATTTAACTACACACCAAGGAGTCGCTTCCATGAGTGAAGCTACACTGGTATTTGTCACTGTATAAGAGGTGAGTAAAACTAATTTAAAAAAAATTAACTAAAAAAAATATCAAAAAATCATTCATTTCGTTAAGCGATTGGAAAATGCAATTATGATGTGCAGTTGTGATTAAAAAATCTTCTCAGGGTGTTTTGTCATTTTAATTCCTTCTGGAACTTTTCCTTGAGTCAAGTCAGTATCAAATAAGCAGACCATGGACCGCGCTCCGAGCCTTGATCCACACCCTAAGCAAAAATAGTGGAACAAAACAACACGGCACCATGGAAGTCCGTCATTTCTTCCTAATGCTTGAGGCAGATTCACCCGGAATTAATTCAACAAGAAGCCCCTTCAGTTTGTGCTGACAGCTGACAACACAACCTGTCACCAGTAGGAGCCCGAAACACCTGCTGCGTGTTTGTGTTCTGAAGAAGGATGTGTTAATTTAACAGCGGCCAACAAGCTGTTTAATGTTACGACTGCACCTATGGCTACGGCCGTAAAAGTGAAATATTTGTCGCTAACGGACAAAGCTGCCAATTCACAGGTAATGTGGAAAATACTGGCTACGGCCACTGAGCTGAGCTGAGAGCCAACGGTAGAGCAGCCACACTGCTGTGTCATACATTAAAAACTAAAGTTTTCACTATAAGTTCCCTTTCCGTACTATGGAGTATTTGGGCCGTACTGAGGATAAAAAAATAATCTGACAATAAAGCGATAAATATGTATGTAATATGTAATATATGAGAATTAGGTTGTAATTTTACAAGAAAAAAGTCATAATTTTACTAGAATAAATTAGCTAAAGAACACTTTGTATGCACATTGCTTTCATGCAATATGGCTTAAAATACAATACATGTATTGCCATATATTTGATTTGACCTTTTCCTGGCGTAACGTGTACTAGCTGTTGTGTAATCTTAAAATTGCATTTTGGGGTTGTTGTTTTTTTTCTGAAAAACAAATCACATAACACAAAAATGTACTCATAGTAAAAACAAAAAAATGCAGATTGTGTCTGTAATTTGACAAAACGTGAAATTACAGTACAACGACCCATAAAATATATCCCCTTGATCCATTTCTGGGTCGCAGCCCATGATTATAAAAACACCAAATTAGAAAAAAGGCGGTAAAAAAGGTTGTGACATTATTAACGGTAATGCTAGCTTGTAACCATCCGCTAGGTAAAACTGACAAGCCTCCTGCCTGACTGTGTCGTCTACTTCTGCTCAAACACAAAACACATAACACGCACACACGCACACACGCTGCGCAGCATTATCAACCGCTACTCAATCATTCCAAGCAGCTTTAATTTCAGAAGAGAGCTAATTGCAATTAGGATGCATGTGGTGCTGAGCTGAAAAGTGAAAAGAAGCAATCAGCGTTGATTATAGAGCCCGAGTCTGATCGGAGTAAATCACACACCGCGCCTGCTTGAATCTGAGTCAGGCATGACACCAGAAGACAGTCTGTTTTTAGTGTGATTACGTCCACACTGGCATCAGCAGCATCAGCAGCAGCAGCAGCAGCAGCAGCTCTTACCCCAGCTCTGTGCCAGATTTGAAAGGATTATGACACGTGTGACAGCAGGGCTGACCTAATCACATTTTACCCACAGATATACACAGAAATGTTGTGCGGTTTAAATAATAAATCTGTCTGATGCAGCTGCCAGACTGAAATGAATGATTTCCGCACCCGCTGCATTAGCCTCCTAATCTGGGTGTGTTTTGAAAATCATCCTCGTTATGGCTGAAGCTTAGCTAACATGTGTTCACACCGAGTCACGTATGCTTCTACAAAGGCAAACAGCAAATCCAGTTCCTAGCGTTTCAGAGGTTTCACTTTGCTTTTAGGAAACGCAACGCGGAAAGGTCAAGCATTTGGCCGCTGAGAGAAAATACCTCACGTCCAACTTTTTACGACAGAGAGCAAATAATGATCAAAAACCTAATGTTCTGTTCAACCTTGAAAATAAGAGTTATACGAAAGGTACAGTACGTACAAATGTCCGAGGGCCGACTTCTTCTCCAGGGACGTAGATAAGAGCAACTGAGTTTAGACAGATTTCCTTATGTCAATTTAAGGAAGAGCTTTCTTCAAAACTCTGCTCAACTTAATTAACCAAATATTTAGCAAAAGCCGAAAGGTACCCAAGTGTTTGAAAAATAAAAGATGAAGATAGATAAGATTAAAAAAATATATTAAAAAATTAATACAATTAGACCAAATAATACCAAAACATAGTTCAAGGTTGGTCAGAATAGAAAAAAAAAAAAAAAAACGCTAAGCAAACGTGGGTGTTAATAGCTACATTTAAAGCTAACTCAAGTTATACTTATCCGACTCATGTCATTCCAGATACATTTAGAACAAAAAAAAAGGTGTAATGATTGAATTAATTACCCATAATGTAATAAAAAAAATAGTGAAAGAATAAAAATAGATTAGTTAGAGAAAAAAAGACGCTAATTTGGCATTATCAGAACAAAACAAGACGAAATTAACTGATACGTTACTAAGTTAGCCCAGCGATATATACAGGTTAGGCATAAGACAGTTACATAAACATTTTACAACGTTTTTTATTTGTCATTATTTTTGGATACGAAGAGCATTCAACAGCATGGAAACTTTTTTTTTTACCCCGTCACAGACCAGTACTGATTTCCCAGGGCTTTTAACTGTGAGACCGTCCCTGCAGAGATGGCTTAAAAACCTGATCAACACTGACACCTAGTGGTTAACAAAGGTCCATACTTCACGTTGATTTCAGTTACAGTAAATTGATAGATGAGCATGTATTTGAATTTAAAAGCAATATTTTTAAAAAAAAAATTAATTGCAAATAGAATTTGACACAAAATATCTCAACAAGATAAGAGTTTTGGCCAATGATAGCAGGTAAACTTCTTGTCTACAACAGCTAAAACTGTAGTTTTAAAACAATAGTAAATAATAATATGTAAAGTGTCGGTGCTGGTTAAAGTTCATGTAACAGCAGACCTGATTTTCAGCTCACTGCCGATCTTGGAAAATACACACATGATGGTACGGAGGGAGCCAGAACCGTTGGCATGAATAAAGATGTCGTACTAATTTCAAGCATGATCAGCGTGTAATGAGTTTCTTTAGTACACTGTTCACTCATTGGCCCCGCAGCATATATAAGTTAGCATTATGTGGGGGGGGGGGTTTACATACAATATATTATATAGTGTCAATAATCAACAGGACGCTCAAAGCAAAACTTCTTGTTTTCCTTATCCTTTGGTCAAAGGACACAATTAAAAATAGTCCAAGCGCTGGTGAAAAATTAGGGCCAAACACATCACACACAAAAACTTTGGGTTAAACCTGATTCCAGAAATTGTTCATTTAGTACCCACAAAAATCTAAAAAAAAAAAAGAAAAAAAAAAAGAAGCACAATATGCCCCCAGTTAAAAAATTAAAACCTGCTCAGATTCATTTTGATTAAATATGTAGGTTAGCCTGTAGTTCAGCAAAGTGGATCAAACATTATTCAAATCCAACTCAGAAAAAAATCTCCCAGACGTAGTTAAAGATACAGTAGGTCCAATATTTCCCTGTTAAAAATCCCTAAAACACATTTCATCGGGGTTAAAGAACATGTTAAGTCAAGTCAATTTTCTACCACAGAAGATAGTTTATAAAATGCCTTAAACGTGACTCAAAGGTTACCTGGAGAGTAAGCAAAGATATTATTTTGGAAAACTGTGGACCTGATGGAGTTGTCTCTCGTTTCTTTGACCGCTTCCTCAGTCCAAGATATCTGGGAAGTTGTCCTGACAGTATTGTTCAAAGCTGAAGTTTTCAACAACGAAAGGAACATTCTTCCATTTCTTCTTAGTAACCCTGCCGTTGCTCGTCTCCAGGGCAAAGTTGCTTATGGCTAAATTGGGCAGCAGCGCAATCTTCTTGTACTTAATCTCAAATCCCCAGTCCTACGAAGTAACAAAAGCAAACTTCATGCAACTTGTTGTTGAATAACTTTGTAGCATTAGCATATACCGTCGCATGACAACGTATTCATCCGCTCAAAATTCAGTATTTGGACGAAACTGTTGAATATGACTCTGGTCCCTGTAGTACATATGCCCATATGTGGCGCTGTGTCACCACCGCTCTGACTGACTGACACTGGAAGAAAGGTGTTCAGCATAAACCTTTGATGCTCAGGATGGAGCTACCAAAGTGGAATGGTTAGCTATAGCAGACCAAGTAACCGAATTAGCCTCTGTAGCAAATTGGCGCTATTGCTCCGATATCTGTAGTCGTATCGCAGCCGTGTAAACACAACCTCAAGCCCAACGTATTAGCAGTCACCTGACCCGGAACACACAGTAAAAGGTGATGCTAAGAAATAGGCTGGCTATGTCAACAACTCCGAAGAAAAGCTGTGTTCCGTGGTTTTTGCTGACGCTCCAGCCACCACACGTACCTTGTTGCAGTTGCCGTTACCACAGCTGATGGTGCACCCAGGCTCCCAGTCCGTGAAACTCTTTGGCAGCGGCACCTTAGCTCCAACTTTGTAGTGTCTCCTGAAAACAAGGACCAGAAGTGATTGGCAAAATTAGAACGGATTACCAGCCTTGTCAAGAACTTTTACATCAAAAAGCAGGGGATGCACGATAACTTTTTTGTAATACCCGATAACGATAACATTCCTGGCAATGAGATCATGACATCAATACTATAATATAATACTAACAAAAGCAACTACTTGATATTTGATAAACTATTTGATAATTCAAACGAGGTGAATTATTTATTGATATGAAAATAAGGGCCTATAGAACGGAAATACTTTGCATCAGGATTTAATCTAAAATAATAAATAATACAAAATAAAATAAATAATAATAAAATATAAAAAAGATAAATATAGGTTTTTAATATATTTGTTTTAATTTTATTTAAAAAAAATACAACCTGATATCCGGCCGATAATTATCGTGCACCCCTATCGAAAACTGTTGAGCTTACTTGAAGTCCGGATTCACATTAACATAGAGTGAATTTTCAATTAATTTAATGTCGCTGCCGAAGGCCACAGGCTCAAAACAGTTCCGGCACAGGAGCTGGATGCTTGAGGCGGCGTTGCGGCTCTTCTCGGTCATTCTTAAGTTTTCTAAGGTTCTCCTCATCAACATCGCCTCTCTTTGTAGACTAGCTATCTAGAAAGAGGAAGAATGAAAAGTTATGGTGGAAAGAAGGCTCATTGAACGCACAGATGGAGAAGAAACCGTTCTTACTTTTTTGTGAAAGTCCACGGTGCTCATATTTTGGACTTGAGCGATTGCTTTGGCACTCAGGTCTTCCAGGTATTCATTGATGTGCTCTCTGCGCACCTCTTTCCCACCTTTCAATGCGACCACAGAATATTGACTGTTCGGAGCCCGGGCACGGCCACTGGCCTGCAGCTGCGCTATCTCATTTGTCAGCAGGCCGTAGCGCACTACCAGGTTGCAGTCAGGAATGTCGAGACCTTCTTCTGTCACACTGGTGGAGACCAGCAGGTTGATAGTTCCTTGGCGGAAATTCGAGATAATAACATCCCGCTCTTTCTAGAAGTCAGGTTTGCAAAAAACAGTCAAGACTAAGTGAAATAATGAACAACAACAGCAGGGGGAGACAGAGTTCCGTATGTTTTATGAGACCTGTTGTACAAACCTGCGTCATGCAAGAGCTGCCGATCATCACCGATGCCTTGATGCCGGCTTCCTGCAAGGCTGTGTTGTTGTGGATCCAGTCTTTGAGGCAGTGTGTGCTTTTACACGTCTTACTGAAGAGGATCGCCTTGGACGACATGTCTGAACCGAACTGTTTGAGGAGAACGTCCTCAAGTTTGGCCATCTTTGGGTTCTCGTAGCGGGAATTCTCAGCAAGTTTCTTTAAAGGAACACGATTCTCTGCAGAACCGGGAAAGTGGGATTTGGGTTATATGATAAAGACACAGCTGAATGCTTGACTGAAATATACTGATAAAGCTTCTCGAAGCTGTTGGAGAAGCCAAATTGGAAACCTTTTTTTAAAAAAAAAAAATCTGTGTTAGTTTTTGACTAAATATATTTCAGGAAAGTCTCGTCAGCACAGAATTGTTATCGTTTTGATAACGATACCTGGGTTTCGCCAAATTATGTGTTCCGTAAAAGTAGTTTTGGGGAAAAACGGCTGTATGTGAAAGTGAAAGTCACTAGATGGCAGCATTGCAGCTCGTTGTATTAATCTATTTTAATAATCAGGGAACTGTATGCAGAATGCAGTACAGTGGTTTGTACAGATAAACAAATAATCCATATCCATATTAACAGTCCGATGAACGTTTTGATTTTCTCACCACGGAAAAGTTTTATCAGGAAGACATCTGTATCATCAATGACCGACAGGGCCTTTTCTATGTAGAATCCTTCCAGAGAGTGATAGGCATCCATCATTTGCAGGGTGTCGTTGATGAGCAGGGCGTCGTTGTACTTCCTGAGATGAAGTGCACACTGGGCGAGCACTCTGTTGTTCTCTTTTACGCCTGGTTCAGGGAGCACGCCACAACGGCCACACGCCAATGTAGAAAGTGTTGTTGAAATTCCTTTTGCGCCACGCTTTAAAAACGAAAAAAAAAAGGAAATGTGAATACAAAAATGACTTGCCTGTCTGCTCTAAAAAGGAAATGTGAATACAAAAAATGACTTGCCTGTCTGCTCTAAAATCACCACTTTTGCCTCATACTCTTGCGTGCCACACACACTCAGGGCTAGGTCTGGAGGTGCGATCATGTAGTCATGGATCTTCTGCATCATCACAATCAGAAGATCCCCAAATGGATCCTTAATAAAAAACAAAAACAAATACAGTCACTCTGTGTGTGAGTGCTTTTATGACAGCTTTACAACACAGCTGAAAAAAGACTGGTTTACCTCAGGCCTTTTCTCAACTATGTCAAATGTCTTCGTGGGTCTGGGCACTGTCTTCTTGAGGTCAAGGGCAAAGGTTTTGCTTGAAACTATGGCCGAGTCCAGATTGGCACAAATCTAGTAGACAAAGGAATGTAACAGAAAAGGTAATGATGAAGAGAGAAGAATGCATGATTGTACACTCTGACTATTCTGACTATCAAATAACACTTAAGATCTGAAGGAAGAAACTAAAAAAAACAAATAGTAAAAACTGTAAAATGGTGTAAGGAAATGTTTCAGTACAAAGGACGCCAAAAGGAAATGATGAAATGATAAAAAAAACTTTAGCAACTGTATGTTGAAAAGACTAAAACTAGAAATGAAACCAAAAAAAAAAAAAAAAAAGACCTGCAGGACGTGGTTCACAGCGTTTTCCAGGCTCTTTGCTCCTCCTGCTCCTGGGGATGCAGTGAGACCCAGGATCTGCGGCAGTGGACGTTTTCCTTCCAACTTCTTTTCCACATAGCATCTCATAATCTGGTTGTAGACCGATTCCTTGTTGGTGTGGTGGCACTCATCAATTATCAGCAGAGAAATGTCTGCAAGGAACCACCAGATGGAAAATGGAAAATTTTAAGGCTATAATCATGAGCTGTTTTTCTTTCAATAATGAAAAAACCTGATAACGCAATGCTTGGGTTTCGCCAAATGATATGTGTCTTTAAAAGAGTTTTTTTTTTTTTGGGGGGGGGGGGGGGGTGGGGGGTAAACAGGGAGGGACAGTAATTCCCAACCCCTGTGCTGTGGAAAATTATATAATTTAACTTAATTGGGCTGAAAACTATTATTTATTTATTGCAAATAATATTTTTCTTTGCTGGTCAAAACATGAAAGGCAGAACAATTAAATACTCGTCTGCTAGGTGGCAGCAGATAGCTATGAAAACTAACAAAGAAAATATATAATCAGAGCTGTTGAAGAAGATCCTTGTGAGTGTCTTTCTTCAATTCCTGCCAGTATATCAGCGTTGTCTTCAACTAAACAGGATGAGATAATTTAGTCAATTATGAGGTCACTTTAACTAGAAGATTATTATATTTCATTAAATATACTTTTTGTCAGATTTCTATTTGATGGGGTGTCGTGGTTCAAAGATTTTATACACTGGTATGTGAAAGTGAAAGCCACTAGATGGCAGCATTGCAGATCATTTTATTGATCTATAGTGATAATCAGGGAGTTGTATACAGAATGCTGGTGCCAGTAACTCATACAATGGTTTGTACAGATAAATAAATAAATATTACCAGGTGCTCAATAGTATTTGAATTGGGGTAGAGGTGGAGGTGGGGTGAAAAAACTTGTCCGCTAGGGAGGGCATGTCAGAAAATAACCCATCACATTAGTGAGCATAACTTCCTTAACCACCAGACCACCCCTGGCCCACTATCGGTATCAGTTGATATCGGACAAAGTTAATATCGAACATCCCTAGTCTGAAAGCTATTAATAATTTACTGCAGGTACTGGCAGGACAATCAAATACTCTTACACAAACTGGCAGCAGATGGCTATATAAACTAAAAAAGTCTCATGTGTGTCTTTCTTCAATTCCTACAAGTCTATATGATTTTGTTCAACTAAACAGGCCCAGGTTTTAAACCGAGTGATTCGTTTTGTGACTACATCGAAATGAAAATGAAAATGTTTTTGCACTGACCTGAGAGGTCGATGTGTTTGAGGTCTTCTGCGCTGATCATCGCATTGTATAAGATCTGAGCTGTGCAGATGACCAAGTGTGAGTCCTCCACCACTTTTCCAAAGAAGTCCTTCTCCACGCTGTCTCCACTGATAGGAGTCAGAGTGTAGTTATGGCCGAGGTGAAGCTGACACTCTTTGAAATGCTGTTCTACAAGGTGGACCTGCGTCCAAGAAAGAAACAACATGCATCTCAGCTCTTAGCTCAGGGTCCTAATGTCATCACATTCTTTGTTACTCTGTCGCTGTAATGTGTGTGTACCCTGTTCGCGATGATGGCTACTTTGGCCTGAGCTCTGCTTTCCAGGTGTCTTTTGGCAACATATACAGCAGCTCGAGTCTTTCCTGCTCCTGTTGGCAACCAGATTATGACGTTCTCCCCCTGGAGAGCACGTTCAACCACTTCTTGCTGATAGGGACGCAGTCCAAGGTCAGCCATTGTCACTGAATTCTGGCGAGAGAATTCTGGTGAGAGAATTCTGGCGTTGTATGTATATAACAACAAACAATTCGTATAAAATGAAAGCACGTCGGCCATCTATTTTTGACATTTTCGATTTAACATATTTCACTTTATACTTATCTCAATCCTTTTTGGCTGACTTTTAGCCAGTTTGACTATATTTTATAATATTTTATTACTATAATACTTTACTACTTGGCTCATGCCTCATTCTTAAAAACTATTATTGTACTATTGTAGTTAATTTGCTTAACATTTAGGGAACTATTGATTATTGATAATAAATATATATATATGTATATATATATGTATATTGTATAAGTTACTTTATAGAATAAATTTATAGAAAAAATATATCTTTTCTCTTTAAAACTTTTACATGTATTAATCTACCTAATTACCACAGCTAACGAACTTCTAGTATTTCTGCTACACATTTTACAAATATATTTACATACTTTGCTTTATCTCTCATTCCGACATTCATCTACTACATAGCTAGTTTTCCTGTAGCCACGCCATTTAGTTTTATCTGAGATAGATTTTGCGCATCTTTAAGCGTTCTTATAGTTATATTTTTGTTTTGTTTTTTAGACTCTTAGTCTCCAAACGTTGTTGTCATATATTGCCTAAATATTTCTAAAGTTAGACGTAGCCTACTTCATTTAAATACCTCCCCACACCACAAAACCATTTGTGGAGAAATAAACACAACTTGCTAATAGCGAATATTAAACATACATCGATATTTGGATGATACATTTTTTTGTTGAGTTCTGTGCCACCAAATATCTATTCTGTCCACGTCGCTGTAAACTACGTCGTCTGGTCTACAGACAGTGTGTCCATCAGTTTGGAGAGATACGAGAAAACAATGAAGGTTATAATGTGTGGAGAAAATGTTCAACTCACCAGTCAGCCGTGCGTTCAGCTTCAGCCCAGCTGAGTGCTGCCGGTGGGGTTTTAAACTGTGTTGCGATCAGCTGTCAGAGGAAAAACGAAAGTGAACTGATGCAGCCGAGGCTCGTGAGCAGGAAGCAGGTAATTTTTCGAAGAAGGCACGATTACTTTCATAGAAATGCCTCTAACATAACGTCGTGTGCTGAATGATAAATAAAAGATATATAATTGCTAGTCGTGTGCTTAAAAAAGCCATATTTATTTGTGTATTTACAAATGATAAATAAAAGATATATAATTGCTATGGATTGTTCTAGACTTAAAAGTCACGCATGCGCCTTGACTGGACCATCCCTGGAAAAGTCGCGTGTACGAGGAAAACGAAACTTAAGATGACGAAACAGAAACCCAATTTGAAATGGGCAGGACTAATTATGTATATATAAATTTATTATGGCATGCTTTTCGTAAAATAAATCATTGAATATACATACAAACAGTCTGAATATATATACAGAAAGTCTGAATATATACAAAAATCTGTACATATATACAAAAACAAGCTCTATGGTCAAATGAATGAGCTGATTTACAGCAAACACATTTTTCTTCATCAAGAATGACTTGAGTTTGGATGTAATCGTTTTTCATATATATATGTTTCATATATATATACACATAGATAGATAGATAGAGTTTTTTCAATGTGCTTTTCTGTTACAGTGGTCAAAGCACGCTCAATTTACGCTAGCATATGCGTCTCGGTAGTTAACGTTAGCTTTTGTCAGAAGTTAGAATGATTCGTAGTTAGTTTTTCGTTCTAATTAATGGACATAGAGTTGTCGTGGTAAATAAGAACCACAGGAGTTTGAGTTGGGTTGATGCACCTTTTTGAAAATATGAAATGAACTTGCCAATATTGCTTTTCTGTACAGAAACCCATCCTACTGCAGGGCCACGGACGGTCCATCACTCAGGTCAAGTTCAACAGAGAAGGAAGATCCAGTGAGTGACACGAACTGATTGCAGTTAACAAGTGCCACCAATGACTATAGGATAGTAATTAGTTTGACGTCAAGAATATGAAATGTCCACGTGAAACAACAAATGACAACACGACTCTGCTAGTTTTATACACATATATATGCAATAAACATAAAGCTTTATGCTTTATAGTGTGTATGATATGAAAATCACACTGTAGTCATGAAAAGGGAACACGACTAAGGCCGGTAGAACTGATTTATTTTCAGATTATAAGGAAAGTAGTGCAACATAGATTTCTTCCTGTGGTTGTTGGTGGTGCCATTAGTGTTGAACAAACCAATAATTTGTGAAGCGAAGCCATGCTTGCATTGAAGCCTTTTAACGTTTACCTTCAACAATGTCTCCCCACAGAGCTGGCCAACGTGTGGTACTCAGTACCTACAACGGACACATGGGAGCTGTCAAAGACGCACCGTCGACTTTGACTGTATCCTTTGATGTTATTTAGCTGCTGCCGTGTCCTCACCAAGGATGTCATCAGTTGATCTCAGTAATAATTAGTGATATGAAGGCCATGACATTTCCTGAGTAGTGTCAGAAAATATAAGTGAAGGTGAACTCAAACAATAAACGCAATAAACAAGAGAAGACTGACATACTGCAACAATGTTATGACATTAAATGTTATGTTATCATGGAACAGCACAGTGTTGTGAAACCAATAAAAGCATAATTATTGTAATATTGTGATTAATTGTCTGACAGTCATTGTACCAATTAATGTGTAATCATGACACAGTTGACCCAAGTGTACACTTGTGAATTGTTGCCACGATACATGCTACGTTCCCTAACTGGCTCTTCTCAGGGGACATCAAAAATGTCTTGACAGGATCGGCTGACAACAGCTGTTGACTGTGGGACTTTGAGACCGGTGGGTGAAAGGAAAATGCATTTATTTACATGGATAGATGGAACTTTCTGAATCTCAGGAGTTCCAGCAGCAGTACAACACTGAAACTACAAAGCACACAAATGGGTAGAATACATTAACAGTGTTAAACACTAAGTGTTTAACACTAAGTGTTAAACACTAAGTTAAACACCAAGTTAAACCTAAAAAACCCAACCAGAATACTTCCACAATGAACCGAACACGTTTTTACTCTTAATAGCAAAACATGCAGTCAATCACAAAGTCCATAGATACTTAAAAACATCAAAACGTCAAATTACAACAGTAACTCTTAGCTTTACTTTAACACTAACTAAAGATGGACAGATCACATACTCACAACAATAGTTCTGTCAACCACATGTGCTCACAGGATTCTTCCTCCTCTACTTCTGCAAAGACAAATGAAGTATATGCAACAACACTACTTGTTCTGGCTGTAGTCAATAATCAACAGGTTACCTCTCCTACTTTTTTCCCCTTGGTTGGCAGCATTCCTGTAACCTCCTCCTCGTAGGCTATTGTTTGGTCATGGGATCAAACTTCCTGTGGTGTAAAAGAAGTCCACAATGTCATGTAAAAACTCTCAAGAACAAAAACATTGAAGTGCAAGCCCGTGAAAGGCTTAAATCCATTACTTTTCATACCGTTAATAGTGACGTTGAATCGGCTCAACACTGAAGGACCACTGCACTCGGCTGGTACAGCGGTTAACTTTGGCCATGATCTAAACACATGACACATTTTAAAAACTCATTTTTAAAACTTGTCCACAGAGAAGCTGGGAAAAATAAAACTAAATCACACTCTGTCAAACACTTACCGGTTTAAAGATGGCTTTGTGGGCAATTCATTGCGTTGTATTTGCTCTTCTCAGAGGTGGTAATACGTACCGTCGTAATAATAGCAAACCTTTTTTCTCTGTCCCTTCACACAGCGCCATTTTGCAATCACCGGAAATTGCTACCACTTCCTCCCGCTGTTATCCAATCACAGGCGGCATCAACAATCCACCAGTTTGTTAATGGGTAGATACACACAGTCGCTGCAGACTATTGTCAGTGCAGCTAAAGGAAAATTCCAGCAATTCTTATACTGAATTATTCTGCAAATATTGATCGCATCAAATGTGTGCAAATGTTACAAAAAAATGACCAAGAAACGAAGCAACAACACATTGTTTGTTAAAAACTCAGAAAATCATCATATCATTCCATAGTGTAGCAGTTAGCACGCCTGCCTCGGAAGCAGAAAGTCCTGGGTTCGATCAAATGTATTTTATCTGAACATGTCAAAATACCACCAAAAGCAAGCAAGACTATAGTCGTACTATCCAAAAAAATGCAATAAAAAGGAATGCCTCAAAATGCAAGGTTGCAAAGTGAATATCCTGTGCTAAAAACTCCAAAAACTGTCAACAATGGTAAGTTATGATGTAATATATTAATGCTCCCATCTACTGTTCAATAAATAACTACAATTTGCTTGTTTTGAGCTTGAATACAGTTTATGTTAAACCGACAGAAAATGAACTGTACGTCGTCATTCCATAGTAAAATCATATAAGTGGAAAGTTATGGACAGAGAGTCGTAGTAAATTCTGATTAAGGCAAAAAAAGAAAAAAAAAAGTAATTTATTTTCTTACAACAGCTCTGGTATGAAGCTGAACAAATACATCAATACGACACCCTGACATCAATACGGTCACATTAACCGCTGGTGCCGCGTGGACCCCACACAATCTCAAATTTAACCTTAGTGTATTTTCTTTCTTTGCAGGCACGGTGTAGCACGGTGTAAAACAGAAGAAGGTCAGTGAGCAGATTTCCTGTGATTACAAAGGTTAAACGTCTCTAAAGAGAGACGAGATGTAATCAAAAGTGTTTTTCTACAGTGACAGAAACATAGATCATATATATAAAAAAAATTGAGTACCTGGTTGCTAAGTGAAGCCGAGAAATTTGACCAGAAGTCCGACGTTGGTGAATGATAATAATCAAAACAAAGCTACTGTTTAGTTGAACCTGGATACGTCACGAAGGACACTCTGACTATTTTCTGCCTGAGTTTCCTCTTTTCTGCATCATCTCTTTTGCTGTTCCTCCATATGAAATTCGAGAATATAATATACATATATATAAATATATTTAACAACAGCCTTAAAAATAATTATATAATTGTAAACTATAAATAGGTCTGATTTTATACTATACACATATTTTTTTTCCCTGTTTACATTCTGACCATGATGATTTCTAACACAATCATTTTTAATGAAAATAAAAACCCCCCACTGAATAACAAGGTAAACAGCATTCATCATGGTGGCTTTAAAAATCACTGGCATTTTAGGAAAAGAGAGCTGAAATCACCATCTGACAGATTCATCACAATCGATACCTGACACACAGCGTCCTCGGAACCAAACCAGCAGTTGCGTTCAGTGTCTTCACGGTGAGCGCCGAAGCTCAGATATGATCCGAGTCACTGAACGAAGATAGAACACAGAGAGAACAACCTGACAGCCACGAGATTCCACAACAGCTGCATTTACATTAAAAACTTTACATTAATAACAAGACTGGGAGACGGCAGTTTTTTTCCCAATCGTCTGCTGAGGTCTGGAGTGACGTTGGACATTAGCTCTCGGCTTCAGCAGTAGACTTCTGCCAAAGGAAGTCGTTCTAACAATGTCTTATTTTCTAATTTGTCGGTGGATTTTTTTCCCCCACTGATTATTTTAAGATTCCTGTGCTCTTGGGTTTCCCTGTGGTATCAGCAGAATTACACAGAACAGCGCCACCTGCTGCCCACAGCGTGAGTTGAGGTAGTCCATTCACGGCCAAAGGGTGTGAGTGTAAATGCTTCTGATGAGGTCTGAGAGCTACTGCCGGTTCTAATCCTGCCCTGAGGTCGGCCCAGAGCGAAGCAAGTCCATCGACTGGGAACTGAGTCCAGACGTGTCACAGGGTCAGTAGAGCTGCCCGCTGAGCTGCCGCAGAACTCCAACCACAAACTCCCTCAGTGTCTGGGAGAGAACAACAGGAAGGACAAATCAATAATATGACCATTAGCATTCTTCAATGTGTGTCCACATATAAAAACAATTACTGAAGACATTGAAGCCAAACACATGCCTGACGCTCCCATTTAGAAAACTACTCACAGTAAAGGTCACTGAGGTCAGAGGTGCCTTGTAATGTTACACACTCCACTGTGTCTAATGACTGAAGAGCAGTGAAAAGGTTCAGGTGAGCAGTGGGAATAAAACAGACTCAATTCTCCGGATTTCAACTGAGCGACCGAACAACTAGACTTTTTAAATTCTTGTTTTGTCTCCAAACATCTGCTCGACTTCATTCTCTAAAAATTGAGCTAGGTGCATATTTCAAGGCAAATTAATTTTTGAGAAACTTTTATTTTTGAAGACTATTTCAGAATGGTAATACTATGTGATCAATGGTTGATGTACAAAAAAATTTATTTTTAAGAATATTTTGTCTTAATTTTAACAAGAAAAATAAGATTAAATTATGCATTTTAAGAAAAATTAGTGATATTTTATTAATTTTTGAGAAACATTTATTTGTGAAGACTTTTTCAGGAAATTATTAGCACAGTACAGCTGTGAACAACGGTTGACGTACCAAAAATGTATATTTCTTTCTGAATTTTAACCATAAAAAAGATCATGCACTATGCATTTTACGGCAACTAATTGTATTTCTTTTAATTTTGACAAACTTTCAGTTTTGAAGACTTCTTCAGAAAATGATTAGTATATTATTGTAATCAATGGTAAAAAAACAAATTATATTTTTTGTGAATATACTGATTATGTTATTGCTGTTATTCCCATCCTGGTGATAGCAACTCTCCTCACCTGGGGTTTGCAGTGCTCCTCGATCCAGTTGAAAACACAGGCGGACAGTTCCTGGAAACTGTTCATGGAGACGGAAGTGCTAAAAGACTGGAACAGAGAATCCATGATGCTCTGAAAGACGCTAAACTTGACCTGGTCAGAAACCTGGTCCTCCCCCTGCTGTGGGTTGTTCTGATGGGCCTTCACTATGTGCTCGTAATTCCTGTGAAAAGCACAAAATAAAAAAGAAATCACATCTGATTATATCAAATATATTAAAATTCATATTTCAGAGAAATCATTGACTAGTTTGCTTTGATGGGCATATTAGGAACAACGGAACGTTGCAGCAGGTAAACACAGTACTTCTGCTTTGATGGAATGTGAACAACTGTCGTACGTTTTCATAATCTTCAGTGCCATCACTTCTTTCCTTAAAAGTGAAACTTCCTCTTCCTGCTTCTTCTTTTCTTTATGAAGAAAATGGATGTAGTCGATGGCTAGAAAAACAAAATTAAAAAGGCATCAGTCAGCAGTTTTTATAATGACGACATGAAATGTTTCCGCTTCGAAACTTCTTCCCATAATGCATTTCCTTTTTCTCCACAGAAAAAAAAAATCCAGTTTTGAATATGATGTATGATACGCACAGGGCTAAACACTGACAAAGAACCACTCACACACAAATTTATACCTGTGATAAACGACGAAAAAGTAAAAAAAAAATCTGCAATATAAAAAAAATATTTGATATAAAACTACATAAACAAAATACACGCTTATTCAAAGGGGACATCACAATGTCTCACTTTTCTGCAGCACAGTAGCTTTGCTGATCTTCTGTGCTCCCAGTGCAAACTCTGACTGCTGCTGACAGGTCGGCACTATTGCCTGGAGGTCCTCGTAGCCTTTCTACATTAAAAAAAAAAAAAGAAAAAAAAAAGAAATGAATAAAGTCAGAATTCTGGAAAACCACGTCCTGTCCTTTCACATGCAGCTGAAAACCACAGTTCAAATTGTTGTAGTCTGACCTTGATTGCATCTCGACGTTTCTGCTCAGCCTGGCTGTGCGCTTGTCGTCGTCGGTCTTTATACGAGTCTTTAAATGAGGTCTCGTGTCTGTAGTCACTGTCTTCATCATCTGTTAAATATTTAATACATTATAGTATTTATTATAAAAGAATATATATATATATATTTTTAATCAAACCTGACATACAATACAATTTACCACACCCCCTCTTAATTTTTTTTAACATTTCTGCATTACATGTTTTGCAAACGCTATCCGTGGGTCTTTGTTCAGATATATTTAAAATGTGTTCACACTGCATTGACACTTTCACCCTATTTTTGCTTGCATCATCATAACTTCCTGTTTTGACTGTTTTGTTTCGGCGATAAAAGTCTTTGAATGGACCGAAAGTGCACTTTCGGGTTTCGGTGGCTGATTATTCGAATATGCAATTTGAATATGCAATTTTTTTTTTTTTTTTTTACTGTTTTCCACAATTAGCAAAAGAATGTATAATAATAAAGAATAATAATATTAAAATAATGGTTGGTTGCAGCTGCTTTATTTCTTTGTTACTTAGTTACAATTCCCGTTCTGCTTGTTTGTTGATCAAGTACAGTGAAAAAAATTAGGTAACAGCTGAGGTAAATAATTTAAGAAAAAGCTTGTCAAATTGCACACCACAAACCAAACTAAACCCAGGACTGCAGAGGACAAATATTCACAGTTAGCATCTGTCATTTTGTTCAAACCATTCCACAAACAACACACTAGAATCTCTCATTCTCTCAAGAATAATAAGTTGAACGTAAAGTCCTGGAATTCTCTCTTGAACAGCGAAATAGTTAGAAGGTTATTGTGACTCTACCTGTGTTTGGTACTGAGGAGGCACTTGTGGAGCCAATGCTGTTGGCACGGGACACAACTGTTCCCTTGCGGGCACTTTCTGCAAAAAAGCCTAGAAGACAGACATTACACATCGATGACGAGAAATTCACAGACATCACTTATAGAATTATTATTTTAACCATTTAATATAGATTTAACACACAAAGTGCATACTCACTATGGTCAAAGCCACTGTCGGTGAAAGCGCTATCCGCCTGTTGTGCCATCATAGGACAAGGAGAAATGAAAAACAAGAAGGCAGAAATTTAGAGGCAGGAACCACAGAAGGTAAAAATTGCACTGTCCTAATTTAACGGACAACAAAACAACAGTTTGACTCCCCTAACCCCTACTGAGCACTGACACGTTTTGTCCTCAAATGTAAAAAAAGGCTTAAATCACCGGACTGATCTAGGGCATGACCACAATGGTGACTCAAATTCACAGTTTCTAAAGCATCTGATTTCCAAGATTAGACTAAAGACACACGTACAGAGGGAACACAGTGACACAGTTCTAATTTTATCAGGCTAAAGGCAGGGTCAAATCAACTTACAAGAGCTGAAAAAAAAAACACGATTTAAAATGCCATTAAAGTCTTGTTTACTCTTTACATGAATGATACTGACCCGAATTAAACATTTAAACCATAATTTACATATCTGGACATGGCTGTTTGGATTTAAAGGAGAGCTACCGAGTGGAAAGTGAAATCAAGGAGAAAATTTGATTATTTTTAAATCTATTTAAAAGACCAATCTATGTGATCAAACACTTGATTTGGTTTTCTTCAAAATAACTCTATATATTACAGATATTCCTTACATTATGTAGGAAAAAAATGATAAGAACATTTGAAACCTGATTTAATATATATGTGTTTTGCACACTTTCTAATCACGATGTCAGAAAACAAAATTCAAAAATGTAAAAAAGTCAATTGTCAAACATAGTTTTCTGTAAAAAAATATTGCTATGGCAGAATAAGTCATCAGGCAATACAAAACACTTCTTCTTATTAATAAACAATTATTTCACGGCTTCTTAAATAAATATACATTTTTTAATCGACAGTGTGCTGATTTACCTAAAAATGAAAATTTAAAATTATATTTTTAATAAATAAGCAGAGGGACTCATTAACAGGTGGCATATCTCGAATAATAAATAAAATAATCCTTTTTTTAATCCTGATTGCAGCGCAACAGTTATTGCGCTGCAATATTTCAAAACAAAGTTATTCAAAACAGCGCTGACTTTAAAGTAACATATTTCAGCAGCACTTTCACTTTAATATTAAAACACGTTACAGCAAACCCTAAAAAATGTACGTTGTCGTTTACGAAATAATAAAAACAACAACAACAAGGAAACACTGACTCTTCAGGCGTGTTGTTTACTTAGCCTAGGTACTTTAGCATTAGCTTTAGAGCTAACAAAGCCCGACTACTGAACGCAACCTTAACATTCACAACTAACACATAGCAAGTAGTGACATACATTCAATTCGATTTCACAAAGTCTGGAGAGTAGTTAAAACACTAAACATACTTTCCAGTGGTGTTCTGGAGACGCCGTCGGATCCGTCATCTTGGAGTTTTTGCTAAACTACAAATACGCTACGTAAAGACAGCCCCAGATGCGTTCATGAGCGTCACGTGAATCACGAGTTTATTGCTGGTTAAACTCAAGGCAAGAAAGCACTGTGGTGGATATATTTTTCATACCTATTAAGGAAACGACGTCGTTTGGTCGATGACATAATACAAATGGTAAAACTAAATAAAAAGACAAAACAAAACAAAACAATAGAGCACATGTTACATTTTATATTTACAACACAAATCATTCATAATGCCGATTGTTCCTTAGTCCAAAGCCTTAAATAAAGGTTAATTTTAGGATTATATCTATCTATCTATATATATATATATATATATGTGTGTGTGTGTGTGTGTGTATGTATGTATGTATGTATACATACTCCAAAACCTCCAAAACTCCAAAACCTTCCTGCAAATCGCCTGTCTTTCTCATTCCTTACCATTCCTTGATCCCAGAAAAGAAAAAAAAAGGTTGAATGTCGATTTATTTTTATTTTAATTCAGAACTGTGGCTTTACACGAATAGCTGTTTCCAACAATGTCACTTTTCATTTGTATTTCTGTAACGTTTTCAGACCTTTATAATTAAACTTAAAAAATATGT
>NC_024323.1:2387358-2397007 GCF_000523025.1 Cynoglossus semilaevis | reverse complement strand
AGAGCGGTGGGAATTTAATCAACTTATACCGATAATTCCTAATTTTACGCCACATTTATGAGATAAAATTCAAAGCCGAGCTTAAACAATTTCTAGAAAAAGATTATATATTTTTAAAAACAACAAGTATATTTAATATATATATATATATGACATTTGTAAAAATTGGAATTGCTGCAATGCTCGTTTTATAACACTGAGGGGCGTTGTTGGACAGCGTTCTCTAACTAATCACCTGTATGGCGCAAACATCTTGGCCTCACTTGAAGGGAAATGAATTCAAAAGTGATCCAGGTCTGTGTGAGTTGATCTGTCACATCAAAACTGAGTGTCCAGACTCTACTGTATGGTAAGTGTATTTTAAAGATTTGGTAAAGACGTTTTTTCCTGTTTTTATAAATATCTGCCTTTGCCTAAGGTGTTTGCTTCAACTTAGATACTTATTCAGCTTTTTCACATTTCTTTTCTACCATAACTACATATATACTCACCAATGTCACCATCATGATTTAAACTTACTGCGTGTATCCTTTTTTTTTTTTTTTTTGCCTAACAGTTACCACATTTACTTTCCACCCTGATCTACACCCCAGGTTTTGTTGTTGTCATGCACAGGAAGTAACTCTTCTGCTTTTGTGTTTCTGAGGTTTCTGGTTTGTGTTGCAGAGTGCGTAACAGCTCCTGCTCCTTCCTCTCACCTCAGCAGAGCACTTCACGGTCAAATGGTAAAGAGAAGGTATGAGGGCCAAGTTTAAACTTTCGTCAACCAACCTGTCCTCAGGACCAGCCCAGAGTTAACGAAGCAACGCCTTCATGCCCTGCTCAGTGAAGACCCAAAATACTGCCTTTGCTGTAAGCTTCCTTACAGTTGCTGAAGTTTGAGGCGACAGCTTTTTGTTGCCCAGCAGTGGAATACTCTTAAATTTCTCAGAGGAAGGTGTCCGTGTAAAGCTGCCCTCCTGGATTATTTGTGGAGATTAGTGATGGGGAATGCGGCTCCAGGTGGCCAGGAGCAAGAACCGGCTCAGGGCCGGGAGACTAGGATCTCAGTGTCAGCTTCAACAACGAGTGACCGCATGCCAACCATCCAGAAGACTAGTCCTCCCAAGCTTCCCATGCCCCCAGAGGAGGAGCTGGAGGAGCGCTTCAATGTGGTACTGGTGAGTGGATACACCTGCAGAGCTGCAAAAACAGAGATTGGTCTTGGTTTGTTTTAGTTTGGCTCAGTATCAGAGCCGGAGAGAGATGAACGGGAGCACAGATGGAAGCCTTATTTACTGGCTGTCATTTGCTGTTGGGTTAAAGAATTTCTGTGAAAAAACAAACAAACAAAGAAACAGGATGAATTAATTGATAGCATTAAAAACAAAGCAGGTAAGGTTTGTCAAAAATCAAATAATATAATAAATAACATAAATAACTGAAAGCTGACTTAAGGACAACTAATAACAAAACTAAAATGGATGTAAATAAAACTAATCATTTTGACAATATCTTTAGGACACAGACCAGCATAATCTAAGGTTAAAGATAGTCCATAGTTGAAATATGGATATAATATTAAATGTTAAGTTGAAAACAATCTTAAAGTATTAAAAAATAATTTCTAAGTGAAAAAAGAGTGCCAGTCAGAGTAAACAAGATATTTGTGAGAATAAATAGGTCCCTAAAATGACTTAAAACAGAAAAAAATTGGGTTCGGAAAATTAGTAAAGGAAAAAAAAAAAGAGAGAGAAAGAGAGAGAGAGATAATATAGACTAAACATCAACATCTGCTAGCCTTTTCCTGACTCGTGTTTCGCAATATCTAGGTTTTTTTTTTCCTGTGATTGAAGCAATTCTAAACCCATTGTTTCACAATAAAATGTTTCATTTATTTCACAGCCGTGTTTATTCGGCGTAAACTGTCACAGATAGCAACCAATTGTTTAGTTAAAAAAAAAAAAGTCCTCAAAGTTTAGTTTGTAGATGCCAGGCTCGGAAGTTGGTGCGATTAGGGCATGTGCTTGCAGCTTGTCTTTAGAGGAAGTTGTGCAACCCATTTTACATGAGTGTCGCTATGAAACCGGAAACAAGTGTTTCACCATTCTGTAAACTGTCTTCCTGCTGTAGGAAAATATCTGTGGTCTGTGACATCACAGAGTAAATCCCCTAAAACGTGGGTTAGGCGACATGGACTCAATTAAAAATTCAATTATCTAATCAGGTTATCAAGTCTTAATATTGGATAATATTTCCCATGCTTATTGTACAATGACATTGAAGTTCCTTGTTAAATGCATGGCAGTAATTGTCCATTAGAGCTGGCAGACCTTTTTCGCGTAATGAAATTAGCCAACTGATTTCAAAAGCAAAAATCAAGAAGTTCCATTGAGGAAAATGAAATGTGTCAATGAAATGTAGGAAAATATATCTTTAACTTCATTTTTCTCCTAAATACAAATTCAATCTTACGTTTCAGACCGGTTTCACTGAATGAAACAAAAGACCAACTTTAGCAGTAGGGTCATCTTACCAAAGTGTGATGTCATTTCCTCTATTTAGGAAACACTCACAGTCTGGAATTGTCAAAGAAATGCTGAAGGTTAATATAAACAGAAAAAAAAGAACAGGACTTCCTTCTTCATTTGGACATCATCGGCCTCGCGCTCATTCTATGCTCCATACAACGAGCGTTGTAGCGCGAAACCAACAGTTGGACTCCACCCTGCCCCGCCAAGAATAGAGCGGTGCAGTCTACAGCGGGCAATTTCCTCTCTTACTTCTCACATATCTTTGAATGTGTGAAAACAAAATGATGCAACACTGGGTATCTGTGCAGCAGTGAATTTAAGATGCAACCTTTCCTTAGATGAAGTGCCTCAGAATGTTTGACAGAGACTTTAATGCCCATTAAATATTAAATATTAAATATTAAATATAAAGAAAACCAGAATGCCCGGCTAATTTCTTCCCCAATAAAATACAAACATCTTTGTCTTTTGCCATGTAAGGTATGTTATTCTGATACTTTTTTGTTTATTAAATGAAAGACCTCCATGTCTGTAAGAGTAAGATTGTTGATTTGATTAAACCTGTTAGCTAAATGTAGCTCAAAAACCACTGGCAGGAAGTTGAGAAATTACCCCAAAGCTAAATGCTAAAACGGAACCAAAGACTACAAATTGGAGCAATTAGTCATAGTCATAAATATAACTGACCCCCCCACACAGTAAAACATGTCTACCAATTAGAAGTAAGCTAACCACACGGTAACTTAAAACTATGAATATAACTAGCAAGACTCCAGTTTTAGCCATACATTTGGAACAATAAAGCAAGAAATGCCACTCAAAATTAGCAGAAATGCTAAGTGAATGATGCCTCGAGACATAGTTAGCCCAAATTAGACAGAACATAATTGGTAGACATAGCCCAAATTAGACAGAACATAATTGGAAAAAGTAATATAGATAGAAGAATTCATCAATGGAATCTGGAAGTCTAGAATTAAAGGAGAATTTAATCAAATTAACTTAATGTAAGAAATTCAAATTAAATAAAACTTGAGGGTTGAAGTTGTCATTGACAGCCACCGCCACATACATGTAAACAATGAGTCAGTGAAGCTTCCGGCAGGTTAGTGAACGCCCTCGAGATTTTCTCCAAAAGTGCCTGTGTGGTTTTGTATGTGGTATCGTATAAAGGTTTTTTTTTTGTGCCTGTAGAACAAATGGCAAAGATGGAGAATTTACCACCTATAAAAACATGAATATGTGCAGACAAACCACAAGATGAAAATCAACAAATATACACGACTGTTTCAGTGAAGTTCAGTTTCTATATTATATTCTATTCATTGTATTTATGTTTTTATGTTATGTATTTATTTTTGTTTTAAAAGGGTTACATGAATCTGCCTCCTGACAAACTTCAGTTGTTGAGTCAGTACGACAATGAGAAGAAGTGGGAACTGGTCTGCGATCAGGTAAGAGCCTTTTTTTTTTTTTTAAATTAAACTTACCTTAACCCTGTGAGACAGAGCAGAACTAATTTGCATTAAAAACCATGTTGACATGGTGACAGAGAGTGTGAAACCACCCAACACTAGCACAAGTTAAAAGAAAAAAAAACATAAATATGTATATATATATATATTTAACTCATATTAAAATATATATATGTTAATGTTTTTTAAAAATGTATTATTATTTTAATTTATTTTTGTCAAATATCAAATTGCATTAAATTTTTTAAAATATATTTTACATGTTTTTATTTTTTATTTTTTTAATATAAATCCTAAGTATATATTTTTATTTACATTACAAGAATTTAGTTTAATATTGATAGTTGTATGGTGATTTTCTACATGCATTTACCTAGTTATAGTTTTTTTTATTTTCAGCATTATACATAATGTTTTTTAATCTATTTAAACATGCATCACACATATATTTTAGCATATATTTTTGTCCCAGATAAATAAGTTTATAACCTGCAGAATCTGATTTCCTTGAGTGTTGGTTTTCTCAGGAACGTTTCCAGGTCAAGAGTCCTCCGTCCACATACCTGACGAAGATCAAGAGCTTCTACCAGGACCAGGGAGGAGTTTCTCGCAGGGTCAGTGACGAGCAACAATGGCAACATGGCACATCGCCATGAAATCGCTTCAGTTTTCACTCTAATGAAATCATGCACTGACTTTTTGTATCCTTTAGGGGAAAAAAAAGATCCAAGATGCAACTCAGGTTCTAAAAGATCTGGAGATATCTCTTCGGACAAATCACATTGGGTGAGCGTTCTGGGTTTTGTTTTTTTTAATTATTATTATTTTGGGTTCAAATTGTAAAAGTCCCTTTATGGTTGTCATTGGTCAATTGTTTTTGTTGATAAGTCACAACAGCCTTTTGTTCTGCGTGCAGCTGGGCCCAGGAGTTTCTGGACGAGCAGAATAACGGCCTGGACGTTCTGGTGGAATACCTGTCGTACGCTCAGTGTGATGTGGCGTATGTACCAACCTCAGCAGCCACAGATTAAGGTTAAAAACAAACCACACGACACTGCATCGGCTGACGTTGTGTTGGTCTCCCTGCAGGTTTGATGTGGAGACCGTTGAAAATGGAGGCTCCCTGTCGGACAGAGGCAAACCCACAGAGAGATCCATGGAAGATCTCACCAAAAACTCCAACACCTCTCAGTCACACGGGATGACGAGAGCTGCACGGGCTCTGACCGTGAGGTACGGCATGAATCTCTAGACCAGGGCTGTCACACTAATTTTCACCGGGGGCCACATCAGCAGTACAGTTCCCCTTGAAGGGCTGGTTGTAAATGGAAGACTGTATAGATCAGGAGTCTCCAACCCCGGGTTCGCAGACCAGTACTGGTCCATAGGTCATTTGGTACCAGGCCACAGTGAAAAAAATGTACTTAATTTTTACTAATTTACTTAATTCAAAGAAAATCCAAACATATCCATTTACTTTCTTCATTTAAAAATATTCTGGATTTAAAATAAAAGTCATTCAGACTCTGATACAATCGGAATAGAGGTTAAGAAACTCTGCTGAATGGATTTTAGTAGATGCTTTTTAAGCTCCCGTGGGCCACACAAAACGGCTTGGCGGGCTACATTTGGCCCCCGGGCCTTGAGATTGACACGTATGCTCTAGATGTTTAACTTCTTCCATGAGGAAAAAAGTTAGATGTAAAGATCTGCTGAGTTAGATTTCATTAGAACTTTTAAGGTGAAGACGGTGACGATGAGAAGGGAAGACGGAGACAAACAAGGAGACGTGGTTATTTTCATTGCACTAATGAATGTGTATGTTGGCAGTTTAGGCGGTTGTTTGTTTTGTTGGCTGTTGCCATGGAGACAGAGAATGTGACGACATTCATTTTTACATTCTTACCTGTGTTACATTCATATTTATATATTTTTTCCTATAATTTTTTGGTTTACACAAATGATTATTTATATTTTTGTACATTTATATTTTTGTACATTATTTTATTTTAATGTTGTTGGCAGAGAAATAGTTAGATTGATATGTTTGTTTGACGGTCTGTTGTTAGGTAGAAAATTAAATTCCGTTCCTATGGAGCATAATATATAATGTTCCACCGTTAGTTCCATATCACAAAATATGTAGCAAAACAGAACCTGATGGCCGGAAAACTGTTGCTTCTACGTGGAGTTAGTCACAGCAACGGAGTTTGTGTCGACAGTTATTGTTGTAATATTTGTTCCTTGTTTTCTCCTTCGCAGAATCAGTTCCAGTCTGGCAAACAAAATGAGTAAAAAGCCACACTCACCCTTCCAGAGAGACGACGTGCATGTGTGCATTATGTGTCTCCGAGCCATAATGAACTACCAGGTAGGTCAGCCATACTCGACGACACTTGTGCTGCATCATAAATATAAATATAAATATAAATATAAATATAAATATAAATATAAATATAAATATAAATATAAATATAAATATATGCACAATTCATTTGAAAAGATTATTATTGCACTCAATTAAGCAAATACATGGAGACTAAATGAAATGAGCCCAAGGAAACACAATTTTCTCAGGCCAAGATGAAAAAAAATCTGACTAACAAGTTATTATTTAGTATATAATAATATTAATAATAATAATTTAGTAATAATGTGATATTAATTATCACTAATTTAATAATAATATTAAATAAATAATAATAAAAATACATGATTTAATATAGTTGTTATTTTACATATGCATTGTTAGTAACAGCGCATATCTAGAATAACCTTCGCGTGTTAGTTTCAGCTACTCTAGAACCACAGTTCTGCACTTTAAGATGTGGCTGTTTTATAAATAAATAAGAGAACGGCACCGTGGGAAATTAGAAAATTGAAACCCTCCACATTTTACATAGACACTTATAGCTTATGCTATAACCAGATGTACAGTGAAAATTAGATTCCACAGTTTGTTTGTTTACATGGTACAGCGCCAACCCAACGGCGCCACACATGGTCATATTTTGAATTTCTACCTTTCTTTCTACCTTTGTTTTTGTCAGTCTGGGTTTAACCAGGTGATGACTCACCCGCGCTGTGTCAACGAGATAACCCTCAGTCTGAACAGCAAGAATCCCAGGTCAGTTATTCCTCTGTGAGTCAGTGTTCTGTAATCTCACTCTGTATGCATCCAAACTCATCCTACAAATTGCTCTCTCCGGGCCTCCACAGGACCAAAGCTCTGGTGCTGGAGCTGCTGGCGGCCGTGTGTCTGGTCAGGGGAGGTCACGACATCATTCTCTCTGCTTTTGACAACTTCAAAGAGGTGAGCTGAGATGAGAACTCAGTCACACCTGTCTGGCGCGTGCGTCATAATTTGCCTTAGATTTTACTCAGTTTTGTGACTCATTCTGATACTGACTCCGTGTCTCACCCACGGGCTGCTCCTGAGTTGACGCACGTTTAACACCCATGGTTGTGTGTAATTTGAGGAAGGAGACTCACTGTGGTCTGAAAAATGACAATTGTCTGAAGTGCTTGTTTTTTTTTCTCTCCTCTTCCTCCTCCTGGTGGACATCAGCCGAACTGCATTTGATGTTTTGTTTCTTTTTCACCCCTGCAGGTGAGCAAAGAAAAGAGTCGCTTTGAGAAGCTGATGGAGTACTTCATTAACGATGACAGCAACATTGACTTTATGGTGAGTTTGTAGTGAACGCACCCCAAAACTGAATTAATTCCCAAGTTGAAATTTAAAATATTGCAAGAGAATATAGCAACGTATTCCTAAGATTATAATAATTAAAAAATTGACAAAAAAAGTAACCAAAGCTCAATGTTATGTACCGTATTTAGTACCGTAATAGCAGTGCTTCGGAGGGTTCATTCCCACTTCTGTCTCCAGGTGGCGTGTATGCAGTTTATAAACATCGTGGTCCACTCGGTGGAGAACATGAACTTCCGTGTACACCTACAGTACGAGTTCACTCACCTGGGATTAGACAAGTATTTGGAGGTGAGTACACAGTCCCCTGCAGTACAATCACATCCCTTTTTTATTTTTTTATTTAATTTTTAATCAAGAGTTTATAGCTAGGTTTCGCCCAGTTTTTACTTATACCTTTAAAAAAAAGAGTTTATAGCTAGGTTTCCCCCAGTTTTTACTTATACCTTTAAAAAAGACCATCAACCATTGTGACCCAATTTACAACATGGTGATTATAATTAAAAAGTAACAATATGCATGGTGTGAAATGTCTTATATTATACAGTATTGTGCACTTTATGTAATGAGAAAAATACTATAAATGAAACTAAACAGTGGTCCCCAACCACATTTTGACATTTTTGGCAAGTCAAAATGCACTAGCACAGATATTATCAGTTTTTTTTTTAATCGATTGCTAGATATTTCAGGCGACCCCCATTTGAATTCCAGGCGACCCCAACTGGATCCATAACCCTAAGGTTGAAAAACACTGCCCAAAGCAGTTCAAAATGATCCAAGTGCACAGACTATTAAATGTTGAATCATTTTGCAGTTTCAAATATGTATCCTCTGTGTGTCCGTGTGTTAGAGTCTGAAACAGACGGAGAGTGAGAAGCTGCTGGTCCAGATTCAGGCCTACCTGGATAATGTCCTAGATGTGGGCGCCCTGCTGGAGGACGCCGAGAACAGAGGAGGAGATCTGGAGAAAGTGGAGGAGCTGCATGAACAAAACACCCAGGTGAGGACCAAATGAGAAAAAAAGAGCTTCCTACCGAAGAACAGAGACGGGTTCCACCGATGTGACGTTAAGGAGATCGTTTCTTTTGTCGTAATGTAGCTGAGGGACCAACTTCAGGAGGTCGACGACCAGACGAAAGAACGTATCGCTGACCTGGAGAGTCGGCTCATGCACGCTACCAAAGAGACGGCGCTGTTGAAGGTAAGTGATTTATAATGAAAAGGTCTTTCTTTGTGGCCGTCAAACTGTCCAAGCCTGTCCCTCAATAACTTGCCTTGAATTTTTTTAAAATTTGCCTAGGACGGGCTTGTAAGGCCAAACTACATTGAGTCCACGGGTTTTGAATTTGAGTTCTGGTACAAGGTTGTGTTACAAAAAGAGGAAGACAGTCCAAAAAGACTGGATTTGAGTAGAGGTCAAGGAGAGTTGACGTCCGTGTTCGTGCTCGTTTTGGCAGTCCGACTTTCTCAAGAAAGATGCAACCATCCAGTTGGAACGTGGCAGACCAGTCCACCTCACTGAGGACACTGTAGTATTTATTAACGGTGTTCACATGTCTGTCCTTTCAAGGAAAGCCTCAGAGACTCCTGCTCCCAGGTCAGTGCTCTCCAGCAGCGAGAGAGAGAGCGGGAGATGGATCGGGAGCGGGAGAAGGACAGGGAACGTCTGAGCACCTGCGGTCTCTCGGAGTTAGAACAGAAGGTCCAGGAGCTGCAGGACAAGGGGTTAATCCAACTGGGCCGCAGTCCCTCAGGAAGCCTGGACATCCAAGTCCTGCCGGTCAAGGTGGTGGAATATGTCCAAGTCCCATCTCCTGCCCCGCCCTCGGTCACTCAGGCTGGTGATCTGAGTCCTGCCGGGTCTCCTGTGTCCGGCCCTCCTGCCACTACTGCTCCGACTCCACAATCAACGTCCCAGGGTTCGCCTCTTTCTCCCCCGCCTCCCCCTC
>NC_024323.1:2306409-2387160 GCF_000523025.1 Cynoglossus semilaevis | reverse complement strand
CCCCATTTGAATTCCAGGCGACCCCAACTGGATCCGTGACCCTAAGGTTGAAAAACACTGCCCAAAGCAGTTCAAAATGATCCAAGTGCACAGACTATTAAATGTTGAATCATTTTGCAGTTTCAAATATGTATCCTCTGTGTGTCCGTGTGTTAGAGTCTGAAACAGACGGAGAGTGAGAAGCTGCTGGTCCAGATTCAGGCCTACCTGGATAATGTCCTAGATGTGGGCGCCCTGCTGGAGGACGCCGAGAACAGAGGAGGAGATCTGGAGAAAGTGGAGGAGCTGCATGAACAAAACACCCAGGTGAGGACCAAATGAGAAAAAAAGAGCTTCCTACCGAAGAACAGAGACGGGTTCCACCGATGTGACGTTAAGGAGATCGTTTCTTTTGTCGTAATGTAGCTGAGGGACCAACTTCAGGAGGTCGACGACCAGACGAAAGAACGTATCGCTGACCTGGAGAGTCGGCTCATGCACGCTACCAAAGAGACGGCGCTGTTGAAGGTAAGTGATTTATAATGAAAAGGTCTTTCTTTGTGGCCGTCAAACTGTCCAAGCCTGTCCCTCAATAACTTGCCTTGAATTTTTTTAAAATTTGCCTAGGACGGGCTTGTAAGGCCAAACTACATTGAGTCCACGGGTTTTGAATTTGAGTTCTGGTACAAGGTTGTGTTACAAAAAGAGGAAGACAGTCCAAAAAGACTGGATTTGAGTAGAGGTCAAGGAGAGTTGACGTCCGTGTTCGTGCTCGTTTTGGCAGTCCGACTTTCTCAAGAAAGATGCAACCATCCAGTTGGAACGTGGCAGACCAGTCCACCTCACTGAGGACACTGTAGTATTTATTAACGGTGTTCACATGTCTGTCCTTTCAAGGAAAGCCTCAGAGACTCCTGCTCCCAGGTCAGTGCTCTCCAGCAGCGAGAGAGAGAGCGGGAGATGGATCGGGAGCGGGAGAAGGACAGGGAACGTCTGAGCACCTGCGGTCTCTCGGAGTTAGAACAGAAGGTCCAGGAGCTGCAGGACAAGGGGTTAATCCAACTGGGCCGCAGTCCCTCAGGAAGCCTGGACATCCAAGTCCTGCCGGTCAAGGTGGTGGAATATGTCCAAGTCCCATCTCCTGCCCCGCCCTCGGTCACTCAGGCTGGTGATCTGAGTCCTGCCGGGTCTCCTGTGTCCGGCCCTCCTGCCACTACTGCTCCGACTCCACAATCAACGTCCCAGGGTTCGCCTCTTTCTCCCCCGCCTCCACCTCCGCCTCCTCCCCCTCCCCTTTCCCCCTCTGGTTTCAGAGAGCCTCAGCCCACTCCAGCACATTCAGCCTCCAATTCTGTACCTCCTCCCCCACCCCCACCTCCACCACCTCCTCCTTCATGTATCGGAGGAGGTCCTCCACCTCCACCCCCTCCACCAGGCGCTGGACCGCCTCCTCCGCCACCTCCGCCTCCGCCACCTGGAGCAGGACCACCACCTCCGCCTCCTCCACCTGGAGGAGGACCATGTCCCCCACCTCCCCCACTTGGTGCTGGATTAACATCACAAACTGGTGAGGAGCTCGAAAAGGTTAATGCGAAGGTCAAACGGAGTTGAAATGAATATCTGGAATATTTTATTTTATTCACGTGTCCTCTTTCTCCCCTCGTCTCCCAGGCATCAAGAGCAAAAAGCCAATCCAGACCAAGTTCAAAATGCCCTTGTTGAACTGGCAGGCGTTAAAACCAAACCAGGTGACGGGCACCGTCTTCAACGAGCTGGATGACGAGCAGATTCTAGGGGTATGGAAAAAGATTACCCTTCATTTTCTTGTTTGTGTTTAACAGACATTCTGAAAGTTTTCATTTTTGTGTTTAACTCAGGAGCTGAATATGGAGATGTTCGAGGAGCAGTTCAAGACCAGGGCCCAGGGCAATCCCACTGACGTCTTCAAGAAGACCAAGAAAGCATCCCAGAAGGCCCCGAGCAAGACTGCGCTTATCGATCAAAACAAGGCCAAGAACCTAGCCATCACTCTACGCAAAGGAGGAGTGAATCCATCTGACATCTGCACCGCCATCGAGACGTACGTTCTTAATCACTTCTAGTTGGATCAAGAATTTCACCCTTGATGAAAACATATCTGAATGTGTTCCAGCTGTTATTACGCAACTGATTTTCAAAAAGGCAACGTCAAAAGAATTAGAAAAAGAAAAGAACTAGTCAACAATTTGTTTCAAAATACTAACATTAAAATGTTATAGACTACATTTTTCTATCCCAGGTAAAACACTACTAAAATAAAGGGAAAACCAACCCGGTTTGTTTTTATTTGCCGAGGGTTCTGTACTTTATCTGTTGCTTCTTTTTTTTTTTTTTTTTTTGGAGTTTAGCAAGGGTCCTGTTCAGACCCCTAACTCTTTGCACAAAATATGTTTTTTTTTGGAAACCGATAACCAATAGCTTTTATTGTAGATCACGAGACAATATTTTACAGTCATTTAGATAAAATGCTGCTACCTAAAGTTTTAGCCTCACTCAACTGGCTTCTCTGATTGATTAAATGATTGGATTGCTAGCATTTGAAATTCAAATTAGTTTCAATTTAACCAATTCAATCTTCGGTCTCCTCAATTTTGCCTAAAAAGTGTCCTGATATATTTGTTTCTGTTTGACCGTCTTCAGCACTAGTCAACAATTGTTGTTTCAAAATACTAACATTAAAATGTGCCGCTACTTCTTTGTCCAGGTACGACCAGCAGGCTCTGTCCATAGACTTTCTGGAACTGCTCGAGCACTTCATACCCTCAGACTTTGAGATGAAGCTGCTGAACAACTACGAGAAAGAAGGACGCCCCCTGGAGGAGCTGACCAACGAGGACCAGTTCATGCTACGTTTCGGGAAGATCCCTCGACTGAACCAGAGGATAAACACTCTGACGTTCATGGGGAATTTTCCAGAGAATGTCAAACATTTGCAGCCGGTTAGTTATTGAAAAGAAAAAGCATTATTATTTAAGAAAACATAGAAGTTTGTGTTTTATGGGATTGAACTTTAAACTGATGTGTTGATCGCGCTTTACTTCATGCACAGCAACTCAACTCCATCATTGCTGCCTCCGTGTCAATCAAGTCTTCAGTGAAACTGAAAAAAATTCTAGAAGTAAGTGAAAGATGTTATGTTTTTACCCAAACTTGACATGTATTTTTGGTCAAATTTAACAGTTTCAACAACACTGTTTTTGTTAAATTTGTGTTAGCTCTTCCTAGGCTAAATATTATATTATATATATTATTATTTAGTATAAAATTTGATTACTATTTTTTTATTTGCTAACACGTTGTTAGCATATAGCTGGGTATTTCAAGTCCAAATGTTCATGTTTATTTGTTAATGACAACCTTTATTTACTTATTTACTTTCAGTATTAAAACTAGCTGTAATTTTGTTTACCGTTTAGCTTCCTCATCGTTTAGATTTTTTAGCAACTATTTTTTAACACAGTTACACTCTGATCTGATCTGATGTTTCCCCCCCAGATTGTTTTGGCCTTTGGTAACTACATGAACAGCAGTAAGAAAGGTGCAGCGTATGGTTTTCGGTTGCAAAGTCTAGACTTGGTGAGTATTATTATTATTATTATTATTATTATTGAAGATGTTGTTGTTATTGTTGTAAGTATTAGCAAACAAAAATGGCTATATTTGCAGCAACACTTTCAACCAAATAAACTACTTCCACGTCTGTCCTTTCAGCTGTTGGAGACCAAGTCCACTGACCGCTCACAGACACTCTTGCATTTTATGACCAACATCATCCAGGACAAATACCCAGACTTGGTCAACTTCCACACTGAGCTACACTTTGTGGACAAAGCAGCGCTGGGTAAACGCAAAACATACTCCTGTCACTCCTTCGAAAATGCTGTCATGGTCTGCCATCTCTGTATGAATGTTTATTAATATAGTTATTTTAATAGTTTAAATTAAATTAATAAGAATTGATAAAGAATTGATAAAATAAAAATATTTTTTCCTTAAAAGTATAATGCTTATAGTGATAATATAGGGCTGATTTGTACATAATCTTCCAATTTAGTATTGACAGCATATAATATTTCTATTAATTAATTAACGTGGCGCGTCTTAAAAGAACATGTTGACATTGAACTCCCCCTCTCCGTGTCAGTGTCCCTGGACAGCATTCTTCAGAACATCCGCTCATTGGAGCGAGGAATGGAAATGACCAAGAAGGAGTTTTTGGTTCAAGATGACTGCCCCGTGCTGAAGGAGTTCATCAAGACCAACAGTGAACTCCTTGAGTCTTTGATCAAAGACTGCAAGACAGCACAGGTCAGCCTGCACTTTCAGTCAAACGTACCCATGATCCATCACTGTCCACCTCTGACATGTAAGTACACACTCTTGTCTCGTGCAGGAAGCTTACGGCTCTGTGGTGGAGTACTTTGGAGAAAACCCCAAAACCACGCAGCCTTCCATGTTCTTCCCTCTGTTCGGACGTTTCATCAAAGCCTTCAAGGTAAGAAAAAATGAACGCGACGTCTGTGTGTGTCGTCCAGTATGATTTGGAATACTAAATGTCCCTTGTTTTTTCTTTTTTATGCAGACAGCACAGAAAGAAATTGAGCAGAGAAAAAAACTGGAGAGGGAGAGCAAGGAGGAAAATCAGTCGCCGTCTCCGAACAAAGCTACGTCTCCAAAGGTATTAAAAATTAGAAGAGTATAGGTCAGAGGTCGGTTTAGCCCCAGAAGTTTTAATACGGGCCTCAAGTGACTGTTGAAGAATGAAACATCGTCCCATTTTCAAACCCCCCAACCACCACTTGGACACATTCCCAGCTATATCTTTAAAACTTTTTGGCCATAATAAGTCTACTAAGTTTACTTTGAGCTAACTTGAATTTTCCGTAGACATGTAGCTAAAGTTATTTCTATATATCTGATGTTTGTTTGTTCCCTTGTTAAACTGTGAGCAGGGTCCCCAGATGCCCAAGATGCCTCAGATGGACCTGATCGCGGAGCTGAAGAAGAGGCAGGTGAAACCGCAGGTACGCGAAGGGAAGGACGGCGCTCTGGAGGACATCATCACAGGTACGTGGTATTTAAGACGCCAGACATTTACTGTTTAATTTCAACAGAAACATGTCCCTTTACTGAGTGAGCATGTCCATGTCCTCCCTCAGATTTGAGGAACACACCATACAGGAGGACAGATGGCCGGCGGACGGCGCAGCGCCAGGACACTTGAGCTTTTTTTTTTTTTTTTTTGTACCTAAAACACAGCCTTTTTATACAGACAAAACAAGTACTGTGTATACAATACATCAAAATATATAATAAGCAAAACGACATTGTGTATTTTAGATCTACATTTTATAGATTTGTTCTGTAAATATTCAAGTTGGAACTATTTGATATTTTATTTCCAGAGTCAATAATGTTTCTAATCTTTGAACAACGTATATCCGAGCTCCCCCGCGTCTTCATCTAATATAAAGAGAACCAGAACAGTATCATAAATAGATGTATTTTATTAGCAGTGTGTGTTTGTATGTCATTTGTATTTACCCGAGTTTCTCTGTAACACGTTTTCCTTTTTCATCTGACTGAAATAATCCTATTTTTTGTTTCTTTGCTCGTTCCATGTACATGAAAAGTTATTTTCTAAAGCCCCAGCTGGCCAGTTGTTGTACTACACCAATAAACACATTTATCAGAGAAATTTCTTTTCCTTTGCTAATAGCAGTAGCTAGCTAATTTATAACAAAAGTAATCCTCTTCTGAAGACCGTGGACTAGCTTCACCCAGCAGTAAAAGCCCATAACATCATTTAAAAAAAAAACATTTTTTAAGCTCCTCCCCCAACCATAACTGTAAGGTCTGTCATTGGCTGGCCAATATCACACGGGAGGATGCATTCAGTGTAACTAGACACATTGCTTACTCATTGAATGTACAGACTGCAATACAATACGCTATAATAACGAACCATAAAGTCAGATAAGTACTAATGGGTACAAGAAAAGTTCCAAAAAAAAAAACTACATCCTGAGGGACAACAGATTTTTTTTTCACTCGGCTTTGTATTTGGTTTTGGACGCCACAAAGGCCACATGCCTTATGTTTAAAGCCAAATCAGAGAGACGCCGCAGTTGTACAAGAGAGCTGCACTTTATTGGACACACAATCACAGCGAGTTATGTACAAAAAGGCAGGTTGTCTGCCTGCAGTCTTCTCACGGGAAAAAAGAAACACACATTTCTCACAGCACGTCATGGCATCCACACGGATAAATAATTAACTCCAGTATTGGTAGGCTCTTTTTAAATTTATGATATATATATTTTGTTTCTATTATAGATCTATTTTCTTTAGCTCGTATATCACACTACTCTACAAGTGTTGAAATCAATCTGTGGAGAAAAAGTTTACCACCATCACTGGTGACTCTTGGTCGGGGTGAGTTCAAGCTGCCAGACCCATTGACATTTAGACTGACTCTAGACCGACGTCATCATCATCGTCATCATCATCATCGTAACATAACAACCACAGTAAGAATAAACATGCCTGTGTCACAGATAGCAGTAGACGTCCTCAGTTTAAACACAGCTTTCCTCCTTCCTCTCGTTCTCATTTTTGGAGAAAACACATAGTAGACAATATGTTAAGTGTTTTTTTTTTTTTTTCTTTTTAAATTCATCTGCACCGTGCAATTGCTTTGAAACTATACATGCATTGTTTTTGTATATAACTTTGTAGCCATCGTTATTATAGTTTATCCATAAAACATCTCTCGGACAAAACAGTTTACGCTCAGTCCGTCCGGGAACGACTTCGCCTATTTACAGGTCGGCTCTTGTTTCTGATGCCAAGGTTTTTGAACATCCACACATTCATGTAAAAATCTCATATACCGTACACACGACAGAATGTACCGGTTCATTATATACTTATAAAAACATACAATGGCAAAGAAAGAGACGGAACGTCGTCAAAATGAATTCCCCTGTTGATCTGCTGTGGTGCAGTTAGCGTAGCTGCTACGTGAAGCCACTTGGTAGAGCAACGTGGAGCAGAGTAGGCATCGGATATGTGCTCCCACCTGTCGCGACCCAGGCATGTGGGCCACACATGGCTGTACTTTGGTTACATGTGTAACAAATGTCAAATGGTATGGGTTACATATGACTAATCGTTTCACCTTGACTCACAGGTTCACACACAGAAACGGTGGAGAAACCCATACGAGGCACGGTTCACCGCCAACCTTCTCAACGCCCAGGTCCCGCCTACAAATTCTGGCCGGGCCGCAATGTTGCCACTGGTGCCGCATTGCTACTGGTGCCAAGTGAATCCCAGCATGGGGGGGGGGGGGATTAAAGCCTTTGAGTCAAAGTTTTCAAGTAAAACTGGTGGTGACGCTTTCACAACCGGAACAAATCCTGCGCCTCCGAAAACCTCAGTCAGCATCGATACAAGTTCAGACATAGGCAAGTGACTGTAGCAAACTTTAGCGTCGGTGGGCTGAATTAATAACAACAGAGGTGGACAGGCCGTTAATGTACAATATAAGGGTGAGTGCCCATGTCATGTGACCACTACCGCATCGCCCCTGTTTAGCAGTAAGGCCATGGTGATATCTATTTTGTTGCTAATTTCTTAGCTAATTGCTAATTGTTTGTTTTCTCATGTGGTTCTAGGAGACCAAATGTCTCCTACAGTTCTTTTGAAAATCTTTTTCTGTCTGTACTAAAACACAGTACGTAACTTGGAAAACATCGACTTTAATTAAGAACCACACAATCTGGATTGAGTTTGATTCCCTCTCTACCTGATGGCAATATACACAAACTTCTATAAGACTTATAATTTAGTAATAATTTGTAAACCCAGGGTGTCAAACTTATTTTTTACCCGAGGGGCCACATCATCAATACAGTTCCCCTTAAAGGTCCGGTTCTAGAAGCATCCCAGACGGTGGGTAGCACGCTCAGTTGCCTACGTCTACGACTTGTGAGAAAGAACTGGCCGTGGTGTCGGACATTCGGGACAGAACCTCTTCAAGAACACCAACTCAAACACAAACAAATGTTGAAGGCGACCGATCAGCACGGGAACACGTACACAAAAACAACACAAATTAAAGGATTGCAGCAAATTAAGGCCCTAAAGCACAGACACCGGCCCAGCCTGCGACGCCTTCAACATAAGGCGCCGACCGACCGGACAAGTCTTTACAAGGACTAAACCAAAATTACAGTCCAGTGTTCGTAAGGAAAATTCTAGAATAAAAAAAAAAACCCCAAAGGATTCCAGTGTATTTTACAGAGGCTAACAGTTATCTTTACAGACTCTTTAAACAATATAAAAACATTCTGCATATGAATAAATAACCCTAGAGTGTCGTGTGTCGTTTGTCTCTATTAATTAAAAAAAGAAAACATCAGTACAAAATGGCCACTAATATATAAAACCGAGGAGATGATGACATTTTACAATATATCGTTAAATCTAGGTCTATATTTATATTTATATCACAATGTTCTTCACTATTATATTGTACACACAAACATCTCACTTGGATATATTTATATATGTATATTTCGTCGCGCGAAGTTTCAAGACTGCACGACTCTCTCTGATTTGATTGCCAGGGGCGTCTGCTGGGAGAGTCTCTAACACCGCATCTCAAATCGCAAAATCGGAAAAACAAATTCCTTCAGAGAGCACGGTCACGCGACTCTCCAGGGTTTCATCTCAGTTGTCACTCGGGGGGAAAGCGGTCGAACGTGAAACCCTTCTCCTCGACGCTCGGTCGAGGCCGATGCAGCCAGTCACTGTGCAGTCACTCAGTTCTAGATCCGAGTGCGGAACAGTGTGAGTAAGTGAATTTCTTTCATGTGATTTCACTCAGTGTGAAACCCCAGGGCTTGAACCTGCCTGGTGTGCAGCTACAAATTCTCCCCCGGAGTGAGGCTAAATTCGTTGTGCTTTTGGACTGCAGTTGTGCACGATATTGGAGCTGAGGGAGTGTTCCGCCGTAGTCACGTGGCAAACATGTTACCTGACAACGTAGGAACGGGGGAACGAACCGGTTTCTGCAGTCTCGGGTTTAGGTGGAAGTGTCTTTTACTTTCTCCAAAAAAAAAACAACAAAAAAAAACAACACTGTTTCTGTTTTGTTTGAGGAAAACAAACACCAGCTTTAACAAATCAAAATGGTAAGGCAAAGACATTTTTACTTTACCCTTTCTCTCATTTATTTTGGTCTGTTTTTTTTTCTTCCACTAGTGCTGTAAAGTGTCTTTCAGACATATTTAAAACAGTATTTGTGCCATGTAGTCTTTAATATTAGCCTTCGCGTTTTTATCTTATTTTTATACAAAATGGATCAAGGTCTAAAACATTTTCATTTTCTGTATAAACGTGTCCCATTATTATGATTTGCAGGCGGCAGCAGGGGCTACATTATGATACCATGCATCACATCCATAAACTGTAAATAAGAAATGGAAACAGCCATCTGGTCCTCAAGTAAAGCTGTACAATTTTTTTTTTTTTTTTTTTTGCAGCAGTACACAAGGATGCCTATGATTGGACAATGTGTGTTATTGACAGACGGACCTGTCACTGTGCAGTGGACGGAGACACACAGTGTCCCCTCACATGGTCTGTCACTTTTTGTGTTTTTTGTCTCTTGTATTGAACCCTCTGTTAAAATCAACCTAAATGTAAAAAAAAAAATTAAATAATTAAAAAAATTATATTATTAATAATGAAAAAAATATTTTAAAAAATAGTTTTAATTTTGTGCGTAAAACAGGAAAATTAATTTAGGAATTTTTGTGTTTGTATTTGATTAATTATTCAAACTACCATGTGGAGGTGTACCACAGGGCACTGCATTCAGCCTCCTTTTCTTTTCCCTCTTCACACATGACTGTTCTCCCATTAATACCAACAACACACACCAGGAGTCTGGACCTCATGTTTCTTGAGGTCCATATCTACCAGGTTCAATATCATGTAGCCCCTAAATCCCAGGTCGGGGTCAGGAAGGTCATGTGATGTTGAACCTCCGATGTTAAACCAGTATAGAACTCCTTCAGGCTTCACTTTAACGACCAGATGAGTTTGTCTATTTCTTGTTTACAGTCTATGTTCACATGGTCTACCTGTGTAGATAACGTAGGCTGCAACCCAGCTTTAGTGTGGGACACATGTTATGACCGTATGTGCAGTTTAAATGATCAGGCCGAAGTGTGCTTTACATAAATGGACACCGAAGGTCTCGCGTTCATAACTGGTTTTAAGGTTAAACGTAGATGTTATAATAGGGTACGGGAATTTTTCTTTTTCTTTTTTCTCGTTTTGTTCTACATGAATACAGAAATCTTTGTGCTTAATTTATTCTTAATCAAACTCATTGTGTCTGAACTGTCTGAACTGAAGTGAAATGTGCTCCATTTATACTTTAGTATTTTCTGTTTGACCTGTTTAAGACTTTTATATGTTAACCGTAAAGACAGTACGAATTTGTTCTCGTTACATATTTGAAAATGTAGACGCCGAAAAATGAATAACAACAAAGCGTGTGTGGTTTCGAGTCTTTGAGAAGATTTTTGACGTCGGACGCATGATATGTATACTGAACTACTGCGTAACATCCTGATTGTCATCATTTACTAACTGGTGATCACACGTTTAAAATGTCCTCTATGTGGTAACATATATTTTGTACACATTCATTGCACGTTTCCCCCATCTGTTTGTGCAACTCTGCATTTCTCAGCTCTACGGTAAATAAAGATGGGCGCGGCAGGAGCGCCCACTGTGATGGTCTTTTGGGGATATAGTTTCATTTTATAGCTGTCATTTAAATAATCGTTTTAAATATACTATTGTGATTGGCAGGAAATATATATTTGTGATGTACATACTCTGGGATATCTCTGGTACAGCCCTACAACTCCGTATTTACAAACGGACGGGAAAATCTAGCACCATTCGAGAAACGTAAGAAATGTGTGATGTAAGAAAAGAAGCAAATCCTCTGTTCACGAAACACAACTTAACACCACAACTTCCTCCTCGATCCGCTTCGTTTTTTTGTTTTTTTTGTTTTTTTCTGAACACGTTCTTTTCTGTTGTGATGCCAGAGAACGAGAGTACGATATTATCCAGAACACAGACATCTACACGAAGTACTTTTGCATCCTATTTTCTATAATCGAAGTCCACAGTCTAAACATTGTTTATCTACTCCACTAGAGACCCACTGAGCGAGGGTGTCATCCATCCAACCAGCAGGTGGTGGGAGGGGGAGGTCCGCGTGTGCGCTTTGAAGCTGGCAGTATGACGGTGAAGGAGAAACATGAGAGGAATGGAGAAAGCAGGTCTGGGAGGAGGTGTCGGAGATGATTTGAAAGCCTGTTTACGTTTGATTATTCTTTCCATCGACCTGTGATGACTGTGGAAAACGACAGGACAAATCCGAAGGAATTCTCTTGACGTACCCGAAGTTGTCTCCTCTGCAGAATATAACGTTTTGCCACTCGTATCACAGCTGAGAAGATGAGCTAGCGCCGATGCTGACGGTGGGAGGACAGAGGAGCAGAGCTGTGGACGGGGCCAGTGGATTGGGACATTTTTAGGGCCGGTGATGGATGGCTTAATCGTGCTGCTGTTTGTGTAGGTAGCCTTTAGGTGGAGCAGGAGCACAGATGACGTTAGGTGGAAAAAAAATGTGGCTAAATCGACCTCCTCTTCATCACAGAGCTGCTGCGTATCACACCCTTGTTGTCCTTCCTTCCAGGTTTTAGAAATAGGCTTGACCATATGAGACCTCAAAAGACATGTAGTAGTTGCGGCGGACATGACTGAAACTGAATGTCCACCACAAAAATGAACCAGCAGCATGACCAGTCGGCTGATATCAGGAGCGCCCTCTTCTGGGGGACTGTCTCTCGACTTTGGGGCATTAAGCTTAGAACTTTTGTGGCCTTTCCTGTCAAAAAAGGTTATTGTTCTTTCTGTTAATGGACCTAGCGTAGAACAGGGAGATAAAGGACAGGGATAGACAAGATAAAACAAAAACGTCCTCCCCTTCACCCAGGACAGTTGTAGAAGTTGAAATTCTTTTTGTCTTCCGACTTGCTCTTATCGTACTTGTGCTTGATAGCCTCAGAGGAGAGGGTGACGGGACCTGAAGGGGGAGGTGTGGAGGTAAACACGGTCGCCGTAGGCGTGGTCGGAGAAAAAGAGGAGGACGAGGACAACTTGATACCGGGAGGGAGTGAGGAGAAGGCCTTCTGCTCCCGCAGTAGCTGGCGTTGCCGGAGGGTGGAGGAGAGGAGCAGGGCCTCGGCGGTCAGGCCGGAGGCAGACAGACTTGCAAGCAGCGCCTTGACTTTGTGGCGGGGATTCACCAGCGGTGGAGGACGCTCTCTAAGCCTAGGTTCACATGCTGCTAAAGAAGACGACACCTGGTTTGGGGAAATGCCTGGTTTGATCGAGTGGTCCGGCTCGGTGCTGCTGCTCCCGCAGGTGGCCTTCAGGAAGAGTGGGACACAGGAGACAGGAATTGGGAGGACATGATTGTGTTTTTAAAGAATCAGAGGGGAGATCGAGAAAAACAAAACAAACTAAAGGACTTCTCCTCCTCGGTGCTCTCTCCATCAGCTCCTTCCCTCAACGTTACGGCCAAACATGCCCACGTCTGCATGCTTGCGTTCACACTGACAAAAACACTCACAAACAAACAGAGGACTCAGAGATTTCAGACAAAATAATTCTGATTTGAAGGCAGCGGCTAAGGCTGATGGGAGAACACAGGACGCACCGCAGCCCGGGGAACGACGACTGGAAGGGAACTGAAGAGGCAGGACACGGAGAGAGGTCGCGGCTCACTGCTGCTGGGCCACGGGGGTTGCAGGATCACGCAGGGTGGAGGGTGGAGGGTGAAGGTGCGGGGAGGAGTGAGGAGTGGGAGGTGAGGACAGAGACAAAAGACAAACAAAAAGAAAAGAGTTATTCAAGGTTGATGTCAGCATGTGTGATCTGCATCTCCACATGACGTCTACCAAACCACTGGGAAACACGAGCGTCTCTTCCAGTAGATCTACAGCAGATGTGACCAGTTGTAGAAGAGACATTTTGACACAGGTTCAATGATTTTTCTTTTCACTTATTGCCCCATACAGAAGGACTGATGGCGTTTCTGTGGGTCGAGGACAAGACCAGATCTTGTGGGTCTTTTTGATCTGTTGACTGATCGTGGAAACCAAGTTAAACGAAACCCTTCTGTAACCACAACTAATCTACACCCAGTGAAACATGCATAAATATTATACCTGTCCTTTCATTCACCGCAGTGGATCAGCTACCTTTACGGCAGTGTTGCCCTTCAGATTTTTTTTTCCACAGTGGAGGTGACACTGATTTTTAATCATATTTTTTTTTTTAGTTTGGGGGGAGTGGGAAGGAGGAGTTATTTGACATATTTGACCTTCTCCTTTACTTCCTCCTCTAATCCTTCTGATTGGTGGCCTCCATCTTCTAAATTAGTCTGCTCCGTCTACACCATACGTGTCAAACTCAAGGCCCGGGGGCCAAATGCGGACCGCCAAGCCGTTTTGTGTGGCCCTAAGCATTTAGTAAAGTCCATGCAGCAGAGATTCTTAACCTAAGACATTTTTATATTCAATCAAATATAATCAATTGCAGAAACATCTATTACTGGCCACCTGTTACTACAGACCGGTATTTTAAAACATTACCAGATTATCTTTTGGTCAACTAGTACCACCTGTTACTACAGACCAGTATTTTAAAACATTACCAGATTATCTTTAAATAAAGAAAGTAAAGGGATATGACTGGATTTTCTTTAATTAGTAAAAATTTAAGTACTTTTTTTTACTGTGTCTGAGTAGCCCGGTACCAAATGACCTATGTACTGGTACTGGTCCGCGGACCAGGGGTTGGGAGACCTCTGATCTAGGTCCCCAAGGGGAACAATACATTAACTCCAACTCCCTAAACCGCTGAACCCACTTCCTGCCAGAACAAGGCTGTTTTTTTTTGTTTGGCAACATGAGACCAATGAAAGTCTTAAGATCCATCCTGGACTCCCGAGAAACACCAGGCATCTCTGCTTCAGTGCCTTCATGTAACGATGGAATGAGCCAGCAGGTGGCGCTATCCCAGCATGTCAACCACAAGTGCTCACAACGACGCAAACTACTGTTTGCCACTATTGTGACCAACTATTTGTGGCTCACATGCAGGGAATAGAACAGAACACAAGCACAACACACCAGAGAAGGTAGAGGAACAGGACCCACGGGGTTATTTAAGGTGCATCTTTCACGAGGAGCAACAGGAGGGAGGGTTTCGCTGCGACTGTGAAAGGGACAGTCGGAGAGGGATAGCAGGTGTGTGAGTCTGGACGGAGAGGTTTTCATTTGTTCAACCCCCACAGGGCAGGACAGTTCCTGGATCTGCTCTCCAATCAGGTCAACACATTCCGAAATACTGTGCTACCCAGAAGGCCACATTCACCACATTAATTAGCCTGTTTTACCACCAGAAGTTAAAAAAGGAAAAAAAAACAATTGGGACAATTAAATGGAATTTCATGGCATAAAAGTAAATGACGTTATAATGATCGCCCTGATCAGAGCCACAGTAATTGCAGAGAATTTGTGGTTTTAAACCGTCCAGAACGTTCATTTGAACGATCCTCTGTCTGTGAAGCTCTGTTAGGAGACAAAACAGACACAGGGGAACAGAGCGCCAGCTGAACTTCTTTGTTAATTGTAACGCCTCAAATTAACATTCAGTTTAATAATCACAGTCAAAGTAGTGGTGAGAAAAAAAAAGACAACAGAAAACACTTGGACATTTTTTTCCATTCCACTGATTAAGTCTGAATTTAAAAGGCCGTTTTAGAGATGCCTCTATGTAGCGTGGCCTAAATTCAAACAGGCTAACGGTGTTAATATTTATGCTGGGGTATTTCAATTAGCTACTTAAGCTAATTCAATGTATCGAAATCTAAATTTATTATCCTTTTTTATTGTTAAAAGTTACCATTGAAGGTTTAGTTCTTAGAAACTTACAACTATTTTTTATGTTGTCTTACTCATCTTTATCGATTTTTAAACCACTTTAAGCTAACTTTATACTAAATTAAAAATGTTTAGCATAAAAAAAACAAAAATAAAATCTCCAGCAAGTCATACAAAATGAGGGGCTGCATTTGGCCCCCTGGCCTTGAGTTTGACACATGTGGTATAGAATATGCTATAGTTATATGGTAGAGAACGATAATTTATTTTTAGCAATCTGACGCTAAAAAAAATATTCTTGCCTCTACTAAGACCTGGTAACTTTTGTTAAGGCAAATTATTTTAACTACTACATCCAGAAATCTGAAATGCTTTCTCTGACTGTGTAACAATTTCAAAACTTTTTTTTAAGACTCTTATCCAACCTGATTTTTCAAGCTTTTCTGCTTGGTGTTGAAAAGTGAGAGGTGTTTTTTTGCAGCTGTCACATTTCATCTGCATAAGGTAAAAAAACAAACAAACAACTGAGATAAGTAACTCTGCGAGTGCAATTAGTTTTTAAGGGGAAAAAAAGATCATCCAGCTGGCTTTTCCAACATGTTACCAAACACCAGCTGGCTTTCATGACGATCGATGCTGTTACTATGAGAACTGTGCCAGTAACAGCGATGCTAACTTCAACTGATAGATATTTTTAGAGCTGTGGGTGGGACGACAACCAAATGTGAGCTGCTCACATCTCAACAGGAAAGAAAACGACGGAAACAGACTAAAACACGAAACACGAGGACCTGGTAGGCGGGGTAGGCGTTAGGGATAGCACTACATCTAGGGTGTAAGGTTCAGGGAAGTTTTTAAAGAGAAGTCACTTTTACCTTTAGCTGATGGCTGAGTGGAGAGATCACCCATGATGGACGCTGATTTTCAGACAAAAAACATCAAGTAAATGTAGGCGCCATGGAGATAAGGGTTATATTACGACTCAAACAAGCACCGTCAGAATGGATGCTAAAGGTTCAATGGTGGCCAAGGTGGCTAACTCTTTCTGGTTAGTTTCAAGCTAAATGTCACTTACACCAGTCACTCAAAAGGAACCCGCCCCTAACTTTGGGAACCACCAAGCTGCTGTACTTTCTTTTGAAGTTGAGTTTAAAAACACATTAAAGAGAAAATATTTTACCCTCCATCTGTGAGCGAGGCTGTCAGGATCTGTGCTTCTCTGCTTTGGAGATTATTTTGAGGCTATTTTAAAAGTAACAGCTGTTCAAACCAAACCCAAATTAATTGGTTCTAAGAATCGTGACCTCCATGAATGTTGTCGTTTTTGAGCACCCGGCACAGGCATGATCAACAGACACTCGTGGACATCGATGCTGGTTTACAGTGGGTTATATGAGACAAATGGGCAATTTGCAAGGGGTCCAGAAAGTCCTATGGACAAACTTACCCCCCCCCCCCCCTTGCCTCTTTTCAATACCGTGTTTTAAGTACTTACACTTTTTTAAAGTTGAATCATTAAACCTATGCTTATTGCACTGAGAAACAGTCCCGGTCAAGCAGCTGTCCTCAGTGCAGCGTGTGTTTTCAGTCTAATAAATTCAAGTTCAATTGGTTCCTTTGTGTGTGTGTTTAATTACCATAGGGCTTTTTTTATTTCTTTGACATCATTACCGCAGCGAACACGAGATTAACTGTTTGAATCTGCTTCAGAGTCAGAGGGTGGCGATTTGTTAAAAGGCACGGAATAAAAACGCTCGTAAAAATTTTTATGTCGCCATGAAGCAACAGGCATTAGGAAATGTTGAAGTTTAATAATTCAATAATGAAAAAAAAAAGTCCTTCTTCGGATAAAAAATAAAATTCAGCGCTGTCGTGGCAAATCTATTTCACTTACAAACAATGCAAATAGACAAACATATATACATAAATATATGTTTTATATATATAATATTAATAATACATTTATTATCAGAAAGAGTAAGAACAAAGAGATGGAAAAAGGACTTTTTTTTCATTACACTTTCACTTTTATGAATCCAGACATTTTCTGACACTCTTGTCACACTTTGTCTACAGATTACTTCAGCGAGGGAATTATTCTCCGCCTGAAAATCGTCACCTTTTTTCCGACAGACCTCTTCACACCTCCACTATTTCATCTCTCGCAGTGACTGTCGGCACATACTTCAAAAAATGCTACAAATTACAGCTATTGACAAATTTATGCAGACAAACACCTGTGTGTCATCCTAAACAGCTGGTCGTTGACTTCTTATGCCATCAGTTAGCGCCGTGCCTTCACTTTTACACTGTTCAGTTTTTTTACTTTTTTTTTTTCAATCTGATGAGACAGAGTTAGAGAAAAGTTTGGTGCTAAAATGATGGAATCATACTATAGGGAAGCAAATTCGAGAAAACTGTGTTTTAGATAAATACTTTTATACAGAGTAAGGGTTTAAAAATGGAAGTTTTATGAATGTAAGAGCTGTTCTTATTTAATAAAAACTTTGGTTCCCCTAAAAACTACAAGTTGGAATGAGACAAAAGGGTTGGTTCCCGTAAAAACTACAAGTTGGAATGAGACAAAAATCTGAACCATATTGTGTTTTAGCATAGTTTCTCTAAAATCTTTTTAAAGACGCTCTCTAATGACTGACAAGACCCCAACATGTGTCAAAATAATAGCATTTTGACTGAGTAAGAAAATGGTTATTTTTCAAAATAAAATATTTTTTAACTGATAAAAAACAATTAATACATTATTTGAGTTTTCTCTCAGCAGCCCGGTGTCAATTAACATACAGCCCAATACCTGGTAGTTAGCACTTCTGACTTAGAATATACTAGAACAGTGGTTCTCAAACTGTGGTACGGGTACCACCAGTGGTACGTGGGAAAAATTCATATTTTCACATTTACATTTTCAACTGAATAAATCTGAAACATACGTATACACAATTAATACAACATTTAAACATAAACATCTCTCCTGTGTGGTGGAAGCTAATTAGCTAAGCTAAGGAAAGGCCTATGCTGCTATATTCTAATGTTGGTCATGTTTTCTCAGGTGGTACAGCGTATAAAAAGTTGGAGAACCACTGTACTAGAACTTTCTCCAGAAGTCGACGGCTAATTTTGTTTGACTAGAACGCACAAAAGTCTGACTTTAATCCCAAAACACAACAGCAGCGGTCTGTTTTTCGTCATCATGGCGCGCGGCTGGCTATTAGCGGTAGGATGCTAATGGTTTTGATAATGTATTTTTCATGATTTGCTGTATTTTTTTGTGGATAATGATTATAAATATTGGCTTCTTACATAAAGGAAGTGAACATGTGCTGACTTGTTCAAATACCACACTCTGGTTAAGACTGTTGGAGCGGAGTTCAGAAAGTAAAAGAAGCAAAGCTGCCGACAAAGAGGAGAACACGTTTAAGACTTAATGGAGGTGAAAGGCTCATGTCCTCTTCATCTCAAATGATCTCAGATTGCTACTAACTCAAAGGGCAATTATTCCGCAGCACTGCAGGGACTTGGTCCAATCTTCTCCCGGTCTGTAGTGACCAAGGCTTCATTATCTGTCCATCTCTCTCTCTCTCTCTCTCTCTCTCTCTCTGCCCAACGCATTTATTTCTCTATCTCCCAAGAATGAATTTCTGGGCAGTACGGAAGACTGGACGCACTTCACTGCTCTTGTTATTTTTCAAATTACAGTCACATTAAGATTTCTCTACCCTCTTTGTAAAGGCACGGTGCGGAAAATCTTCCTTTGGATTTACTGGACGGAAAAGCCTCAACGGTTCAATTCCCAGGCCTTCAGAGACCAATCTGAATTCCTTATGTCCAGTCATTTCAAGTCGGGCACCAGTGTATAAACCTTACCTTCCTATACACCCCACCCTATATATACTGTATATATGCAAATGCTAATGGAGATCCAAATTACCATTCAAATGAATGCAGGTTACTTTGCATGTGTCACCATGCGCCTTTGATATGACAGTTATGTCTTTTAAAGAACATTAACAAAATTAAGCAAACTGGAGGATGGAACCCAATGATGTAGTGATGAACTGTAGTCACAATGGAATTTTTACAAACCGAAAAATAATTTAGGATCAATAAATCAGTTATCAATAATATTTTTTTTTATTTCACGGTCTCGGAAAAATATGTCTTAAAGTCACATAGTGCCCTAGTGGTCATGACTCTAATAAAAAATAAGATACTTTGTTAAAACGTTGTATATTGAAGTAATGTTCCACCATACAAAGGGTTGGACCTCTAGGACTTGGTATTTGCATGCATTGTATATCAAAATTGCATATGTATTACAGCAACAGACACAGGCTGCCACAGGAGGCGCTATTAGGGTCATGTGGTTCCTCTGGGAATCGAACCCATGACTATATATATATATATATATATATATAAACATTATATATCATATAATGTTATGCTTAACATTATAACTGGTACTTTTGGAGCATTAACTTAAAAAAGTGGTACTTCTGACTAAAAGTACTTTACTGATTTTACTTCACAGTCCTTACTAATATCTCTGGTTCTATTAAGAACACTTTTGCTGTCGCTGCTAGGTCTTGGCTTTATCTGCTCTATCAGTCCCACCTCAAACGCTTTCATTAGTTGCGACGCATGAACACAGCAGTTCAAAGCCAGCAGTGACCAAAATGACCACTGAAATTTTAAAACTGCATTTAAATGTGAAAAGTATTCCTTGGTGTTCATTGGTTAGAGACTTAACATGATAATCACCTGTTAGCTGGTATAAATACGGCTAAAATTACACTAAAATCCCTGCAACCTACTGCAGTTAAAAAATAAACACACCTTTTCCCCTCTAATACTACTGCAGTCTGACATTTGCAGAGGTTAGTGGAGTCATGCAGCTGTGCTTTTTAGACCGTGATGCTAAATCCGGTGTGTCGGCTACAGCTGGATGGTATTACCTTCTGGAGCCCTGACCAGCCTGAAGAGATTTTCACGCACACTTTCATCTTATTTTGAGAAATCTAAAACTTTTGCTGGTCACCTCTATGACCATTTGTTACTATATGAAGAACAAGGTCATCAACTGCACGGGTGAAAAATGTTTTTAATACTGCTCCCCGGCCAAGGCACTCGCCTATTTGTCTTGATTTATAAAAGACACAGATCATTACCTCGCGTTGCCTGAACCTCAGTCTGAGGACACGGCGATATCCTGTGTCTGTTGATAATAATCTTAATTTGTATCATGTTCAATGCCCCCCATTATGCGCAGGGCTCCTTTAAATACACAACAATTTTACTGTGCCTGCGCTGAAACTGCCAAAATTCTCATTTAATCTCATGTGCTAAATGAAGCTAAATAATACTGACGATAATAATAATAATAATGATGATGATGGTGATGGTGATACCTGCTGCTGGCCCTGGAGCTTCATAAAGTCCTCTCGTCTGCCACCTTTAGTCTTCTCTGTGCTGTTCTGCTGCAGCTGCTTCAGCTTAGAGGTAGCTGAGGACTGGAGAACTTTACCGCTGCTCAAACTGTTTTGTCCCTGCAGTAACAGCGGAGGAGAAGAAGGGAATTAAAAACAGAGTGAAAAAAAAAACATTTTGACATTTCAAAAAGTATTTGCTCTCCATTTTATCAAGGAAAAAGAACACAGCGCTTTTAGTGTTTTACTACAAAAAAAAAAAAAACCCCACGTCAATACACACGGACTGCAGCTGGACTCTTTGGTAGATACTCCTTTGATACAGTATCCCGTCCTGATACTCCAACATTGTTTAAATTATATACATCTATTGCTTTAATATCAATATATGAATTAAAATGTTTAATTTATTAATACATTCATACCTTAATTCCACCAGCCATCCACTTATCATGGCTCTAATGCAGTTGGTGAACATTACGGTATTTGAACACACTGCTGGTAAACATTTTGTTTGACTAAAAACACACACATCTACCTGGTGTAACTTTTTGTTCCCGCAGTATACATAAAAAATGCTGTTAAATGTTGATTTACTCCACGTAGATTTATCTCGATTAATCATGATTAATTATAAGCATGATTAATCACAATTTACTATGATGAGCTACTTTGTCATAACAAGTAATCACATTAAAAAATCGAATTGCTTAATGACCGTGATAGAAGAAAAACATGTTTTCTTTGTTCATTTGTCTGGTTAAGTGATCAGTAAATTAACAAACTACTAATCGAGGCTTTATTTTAATCTAAAGTTACTGTGTTTATTATTGGTTTACAGCTAATACGACACTTAAGCTATGTACCAAGTCTGTGTCCTGCGACCAATGAGGTTTTTAAGTTTAACATTCAGCAGCTTGAAACTGAACTGGATGGTTGGGTTTAACAACTACAGACGATCTGATCGGCAGCAGGATTCACTCGAAGGAGACTTCACCGAAGGAGACTTTCCAGCTGACTTAACTCTGTCAACTCCATCTAATTCGCACAGAAACAAACAAACACACACGCGCAGTCAAATTTCCATCCAGCTGCGCACAAAGACATTAGCTGAAAGGAAAACAAATTAAAGTTTAACGACAGCCATCTCGTACGACTCCTCCCTCTCACTGCTGCTCCTCATCTTAATGTGACTCGACACTGACGCAGAGATGAACTGTACCTAAATCAAGGCCGACGCACTGTTCTTTATTGCCTTTACTGTGCTTGTTAAAAAACGACCGTAACGAGCCGTGGAATCACACCGCTTGTCAAGGTGAGCTTCGTGAGAACACAAGTTAATATTAGTCTGGAGTGGAAGTGGACACATGCGGTAAAAGTTTTGGAGTGATGAAACAGGCTGCAACTAACTCTCATGTGGAGCCCAGAGAATGGACTGCTGAGGTAAATCAGCGGAGCTGAGAGCCACCGTGATGGATGTAAACATCCACTGCTGCAGCTTTGAATAATCGGCAATGCACTCTTTGGGTTCCACACCTGAAGGTACACTCTGTGTACTGTGCAGTCAGGAGGTTTAGGGTTGTCAATAGATTTTTTTTCAAGTGTATTATGTTTGTGATTTAAGGTTGGGGATAAGATGTGGTAAGATTTAATAACACTGACAAACCACTAAGCTCTTCAAATCAATCAAATCTACCCAAAGAATATCTAAAAACTATATCTAAAAGTATCAATATGGCTGTAGCGATTAATAAATAGGCAAAAAATCACAAAAAAAACTGCATCATTTACAGCAAAAAAAAAAGTCAATACCCAGTATCAAATTTGCTGAATAATTAAATAAAGATAATGGACCATAAAAGTGATTTTAAAAACAATATTTAGGCGAGATCAAACCATAATCAAAGCAGTTCCGCAGCAGTCAAGCGGTTGATTTGTGCTATTTTTATGTATTTTTTATATATATTACATCATGATAGAACAGTGCACACAGTTCAAGAAGGAGAGAAGACGGAAAATGGAAAACACCCAGAGTGAAATAAGAAAAGTTAAGGAAAAAGAAACCGTCTTTGCATCCACTCTGCGGGACTTTTTATTTAAAGACAGCCTCGGGTCATGTTTACAGAGTGAGAAGCCACAAAGACAGATCAATGAAGAAGCAATTATCTACTGACTGAGCGCAGCAGGGACAGCGTCTTCAGCACCAATCACAGAGCAGACACAGGAGCAGGAGCAGGTCAGGTCTGCTGTCTTTCCCCTTTAGAAATATTTTCGATCAAAGACACAATCTGAAGTGAATTTAATCGGGGGAGCAGACATCAGAGGTTTGAAAAGGTCTGACAACCGCTCAGGGAGAAGAAGTGAAGAAAGAACAACAGCAGGTGTTTAGAATGAACCTGGACTGATGCAGCGCTCGCTGACGACGGTTTGGGCGGAACCGGAGGCTTCTTGGTGACAGACGCTGGACTGATGGGCGTCTGCGCTGGAGCATTGGTGTCGCCGTAGAGCTGCTCCACAGAATGGCCGCTGATCTCTATCAGGGTGTTCTCCAGCTCTCTAATGGTCTCCTCCAAGCTGTCCAGCCTCATGTAGGCACTGCGCCGCACATCCCCAGTCGATCTCCTCTGATTCCCCCTGTCCAAAGAGCCGCTGGGATCGGGAGGAATCGTCACAGTGTTGTTCTGAAGCCTCAGAACCACGTCCCCGGACTCCATTCCTCTTCTCAGAGCCTCCGCCAGACGGTTCTGCCTAACTGAATGAAGGGAGGACTTCACTCTCGAATTAAGAGTGGACAACAGTTGCCTGTACGCCTCTTTCAAACCTATTTTCTCCACAAAAAGCACAAGAAGAGGAAACTCTTCCAGTCGAACTTCACAGCCGTCTTTTGTCGATGCTGAGATGGTCAACGTCTTGAGATCTTTTCCAGAAAACTCTCTGAGCTTTCGGGCCTCAAAAAATGTCACGGCCCTCACCTCAGTCTCGGTCAACAGCAGGGCAAGTTCCTGCTTCAGATCCACATTTTCACTCTTTGGCTGAGAAAGGCCCCGACAGAAATCTATTTCATTAAAAGTTTGTCTAAGGCTGGGGTGATCCGTTCGATCCCGTGAGGGTCTCTTCTCTGCTGCGTTATTTGGTACATCCCTGACAGGGTCTTCTGAAGCAGAGAGTGAAACTGTGGAACAGGCTGTCAACACGATGTGTGGGACAGGAGACATGCAAGTTTCCTGTGAAGAAGGAAGCACTTTGATGTCATTTAAAGTCAAAAACGTGAAACACGACCAGTCTGAGTCGAATCACAGTTGAATGAACGAAGGAAAGGGTTATGATCACTGCTAAACGGTCCATCCTGGAGTAACTAAAGGACTAATAAACCTTTTTTTTATCATTATAGTCTGAACACTGCTATTTTGAAGAAACAATAACGTTCTGTAACGGTGGCTAGAGCTATCACAAGAGACACTTGTAAAGAGTTTTATAACCAGGGCTGCAAGTAGAATCATTTTCATCAATGATTTTCTGATAAATAAAAGATTGGTCAGTTGATCAATCAACAAAGACGTCCAGTGTACTGATGACCAGGGGACCTGTCTTCACTCGTCAAATCTCTATAACGACTCAGCGATTACAATATCGATTGTGGAATAAGTTAGCACTCACTTAACAGACAACTCGGCCTCACTGTAAACTCTATGGATTAGACTGATACTGATGTGATGTATTTTTTTAGGGCACAAACAGACTAGATTCAGTGGTGACATCTTCTGCATTCATGTGTCGTGGTGGAGAAAGTGTGGAGTGTGAGTGGAGGTTTTTCGAGGCTGAAAAATAACAAACAGACATAACACTCAGTGTGATCAGTGTTACCACAGTGACCAGTCTGAGTGGAGCTCTCACACAAAACCGAGAATGGGGTAAAGGGAATGTTCAAAAATTGTTACCATAGAACAAGCACAACGTGATTTTAGGATCCAAACCAGTTGCTGCTGAGCCACAGTTTTATCACAATTGCGACAGGGCATCTCAAACAGAGTCCAAGTAGTGTTCGGTGCATCTGCCTGACTGTGATCTGTGAGCCCTGACTGATGATGTGTGTGAATAAGCAGTATGTGATCTCTGGGTTCGCCCACTGCCACAGGCAGGGGCAACAGAAGGCACCTGCTGCTGGAACATGTGGCAGTGAGCAAAACTGTGCGCACACATGGTTTGGTGCAGAGAAAGCCAGGGGCAGACTCGTGCGCACACATGGTTTGGATTGGTGCAGAGAAAGCCAGGGGCAGACTGGGAGTCGATTAAACATGAACAAGAAAATAATCCGATTTTCAAACTCATTCACTTCCGGGCTGTTGGAAATTATTTAACATGAGTTAATTCACCTCCGATTCGGCGGCTTTTTTCTCCTCCTCCCCGTCTTGCCTGTCTCCGGTAGCCAGTGTTGGGGGTGTGGAAGCAGGACGAGGGTTTTCAGACACGGCCCTTCTCAGTTTTACATGTGGCTTCTGGACATCAGTCTCTTCAGACTCAGACTTCTACAATAGTAAATACACCAAGGGGTTTCATACGGGTCAGAAATGTGGGCGACAAAAATCAAACGAACAAGAATATCTCTCCTGCTTCTTGTGACTCCTTTATTGTCATTTTAAATCAGATGAGAGCCAGTAAATGTATGTGGTCCGTGTGAAATTGTTGCGGTGTTAAAAGGGTAGATTACATTTCTTTAAAAAGTCGCGTTGCGGTGTTAAAAGCTGCTGTAGGGTAGATTACATTTCTTTAAAAAGTCTTCAGTCGGCACCGTCTTTGTTAAATCAACATATGAAATAATTTCATAATAATGCAATCTCTGCCTGAAAACTTATACAAACGTATCTTACCTTAACACTTTTTCCAGGAATCAGTGGCTCACCACTGCGTGAGGTCAGGCCTGGAGAAGAAGGAAAGCTCCGTCGAGGAGGCGGAGGTGGAGGAGACTTTGAGGGCTTTTCTGTGCGATATCGAGGCACTGTTAGCTCATCTGCAATAAAAAAGATAATTAAAATAAACAAAAAAGCTCCTCAAGTTACATCGACATAATCGGAAAAACAACTATCTCACTGTAAACAATCGTTAAATCAGTCCAAATGTAGGTAGTTGTTGAATTTTCTTGATATCAACCTCTTATATATTATTATATAATTGTTGAATGTATTTATTTTTACTTATTAATTTATTATAAATTATTAATTTGTATTTTTTATTTTGTATTCAATCCTGATGCAATGTATTTCTATTCTACAGTAGATGCCCTTATTTTTATATCAATAAGTAATGCACCTTATTTCAATAGATATTTATTTGAAATGATTAGATCAAATCAAACAGTTGTTAATAGTTTTACATTTAAAAAATATCCTTATTTAAAGAGTCAAAACTGTTTCTGGTTTTGTTTATAGTATTGGTGTCAGTTATTGGTTATTTGCACAGGTGTTTGGGAAACAGAAAGTTATTGCTTGTCAATAGTTTTTGGGTTTTTTTTTTCAAAAGAAGTATTGTGCATCCCTGTAAAGTAAAAAAAAAAGCATAAACAAAAGTTTTAGCGGTATCAGATCCTTAAAAAATGTTAAAATATGTCAAAAGCTTATTTGCCTTATAAATTATACTATATTTTTTTTAAAGGTTTTCCGTTTTTAAGCGTTCCACAGAAGCACTTGCCTGAGCCTCGTCTGGATCCTCCTTCCTTCCCAGAGAGCTTGTGAGAAGGTTTGTTAGCTCGGTGCTCTGGAGTTGTCGTTAAACCCGGATTCTGAGAGGAGGATGTTGTGACAGAGGCCGGCTTTATCTGCTTTGCAGCAAAGTCTAGGTCTGGAATAGCCTTCATTAACTCAGCCTGAGTCTCCTCCAGCAGACGGTTGATGTCCTGAGCGCTGTACTGAGTCAGACTGGCTCGTTTCTCCTCCCAGTCTCGCTCTGCAGCCTGTGGAGCCAGGAGCTTGATGTAAACACTCTACACCTGGGTGAAACCCTGTTATGATTGTATACACTAATTACATCCATTAACTGTTGGGAGGTAAAAATGGTACCCACCAGCCGGACCTCCACGGACAGAGCTTTGTCGGCAGCGCGGCGCTCCAGCTCCTCCAGGGCTTTGCCCTTGTGTGGAACAGGTGGGTAATTGTCTTTGTGAGGACCGGATGGGTTAGCATGGCCTTGACTGAGGCTGGAGTGAGGGCTCCAGTTGGACAGACTGTTGCCTCCACCAAGGTCATTGATGGTGAGTGATGTGCTGGTGGGAATGTCGAAGTCGGAATACTTCCGTAGGTCGTCGTTGTGCTTCAGTGAGGAACTGTTGAAGTCTTCCTGCTTCCTCCAAACGCCATCATTTGCTTGTCTGACAAGTAATATGGGATAATTAACTTTACACAAGTAATTATGAAGTGACAGGTGACAAATGATGAAAACATCGAGTGGAACAGACGTTTGCTTTGCTAAAACGACAGAAAAGTAAAAACATACGAGAGTTTAAACGTGTATTTCGGAATCATCACATCATAAAAATTACTTCTTTCTCATTCTCTCACTTAGACAAAACTGCAACAAAACCTCTAGTAAATTTCACTGCTATTGATATTTTTTATTATTAAGGGCTTAGTGGAACAAATCCTTTCAGTTAATGTTCACAGGTTGCAACATTGTAGCCTCTAGGGACAAATAATATTGTCTTAAAAGTGAACATTCGTGCTTAAATTTGTGCTTTTTTTAACAAGGCTTGTAAATGAAAAGCAGGTTTTGATGAACTGTCAGCCTCACATGGAGCAGGTCCAAGTTACCCTCAGAGAGTAGATGGAGCCAGCGCCAGTGGCCTGATGCCAAACTGGACAAGTGTTTCCTCTCTCTCCGCGAGCCCGCAGACAGTGAGAGTGAAACTCGATTACTTCGTCCTCGCTGCTGAATAAGGACGTGGCACCATTTGTACTGTATTTTTGGAGCAGGTACGTACTTCCGCATGGTGGCGAGGGTGTCAGTTATGGACTTGCAGCGCTTTAGCAGGGCGTCCAGTCTGTGCGGCTCCTCTTTCAGGAACTTGACGGCCTCCACTTCTACCCTGAGCACCACCCGCATTTTACTCTGCAGGCCTGGGAACTGATCTGCAGGAGAAAGCGTGTAAGTTAGCCCAAACAAATCAATTCTATCTGTCACTGTCAATGTAAAAACTCCTAATGTAATCAGACAAACGTTTTTGGAGCTACTATGAATGGCCAGGGGAGTTCATTAAGACCGAGCGAACTGAGCAATCGGAGCCTTCATGATTAAAAGTTTGACAGACCAGCTGTGGCTGACTAAAAGACAATCAGTGCCTTGGTGACTAATTAGTGCTTTATAAATTGTCTGCCAGAGTTAACTTTTTTTTCCGTTCTCCTCCCGGTGCATAGACTGTGAAATGTGCCGGAGTGACTCACTTTTCAGTTCGGTGAGTGTTTCTCCCAGTTTTCTCAGCACGCTGGCCTTCTCCTCCAACTCCTGCACTGTCACCAGCTTGTGGTTGACAGACGACTCCTTCTGGATTTCCTCCACTGAATGATTAGATCAAATCAAACAGTTGTTAATAGTTTTACATTTAAAAAATATCCTTATTTAAAGAGTCAAAACTGTTTCTGGTTTTGTTTATAGTATTGGTGTCAGTTATTGGTTATTTGCACAGGTGTTTGGGAAACAGAAAGTTATTGCTTGTCAATAGTTTTTGGGGGTTTTTTTCAAAAAAAAGTATTGTGCATCTCTGTAAAGTAAAAAAAAGCATAAACAATCTAAAGTTTTAGTGGTATCAGATCCTTAAAAAATGTTCAAATATGTCAAAAGCTTATTTGCCTTATTCCCTGTAAAGTAAAAAAAAAAGCATAAACAAAAGTTTTAGCGGTATCAGATCCTTAAAAAATGTTAAAATATGTCAAAAGCTTATTTGCCTTATAAATTATACTATATTTTTTTTAAAGGTTTTCCGTTTTTAAGCGTTCCACAGAAGCACTTGCCTGAGCCTCGTCTGGATCCTCCTTCCTTCCCAGAGAGCTTGTGAGAAGGTTTGTTAGCTCGGTGCTCTGGAGTTGTCGTTAAACCCGGATTCTGAGAGGAGGATGTTGTGACAGAGGCCGGCTTTATCTGCTTTGCAGCAAAGTCTAGGTCTGGAATAGCCTTCATTAACTCAGCCTGAGTCTCCTCCAGCAGACGGTTGATGTCCTGAGCGCTGTACTGAGTCAGACTGGCTCGTTTCTCCTCCCAGTCTCGCTCTGCAGCCTGTGGAGCCAGGAGCTTGATGTAAACACTCTACACCTGGGTGAAACCCTGTTATGATTGTATACACTAATTACATCCATTAACTGTTGGGAGGTAAAAATGGTACCCACCAGCCGGACCTCCACGGACAGAGCTTTGTCGGCAGCGCGGCGCTCCAGCTCCTCCAGGGCTTTGCCCTTGTGTGGAACAGGTGGGTAATTGTCTTTGTGAGGACCGGATGGGTTAGCATGGCCTTGACTGAGGCTGGAGTGAGGGCTCCAGTTGGACAGACTGTTGCCTCCACCAAGGTCATTGATGGTGAGTGATGTGCTGGTGGGAATGTCGAAGTCGGAATACTTCCGTAGGTCGTCGTTGTGCTTCAGTGAGGAACTGTTGAAGTCTTCCTGCTTCCTCCAAACGCCATCATTTGCTTGTCTGACAAGTAATATGGGATAATTAACTTTACACAAGTAATTATGAAGTGACAGGTGACAAATGATGAAAACATCGAGTGGAACAGACGTTTGCTTTGCTAAAACGACAGAAAAGTAAAAACATACGAGAGTTTAAACGTGTATTTCGGAATCATCACATCATAAAAATTACTTCTTTCTCATTCTCTCACTTAGACAAAACTGCAACAAAACCTCTAGTAAATTTCACTGCTATTGATATTTTTTATTATTAAGGGCTTAGTGGAACAAATCCTTTCAGTTAATGTTCACAGGTTGCAACATTGTAGCCTCTAGGGACAAATAATATTGTCTTAAAAGTGAACATTCGTGCTTAAATTTGTGCTTTTTTTAACAAGGCTTGTAAATGAAAAGCAGGTTTTGATGAACTGTCAGCCTCACATGGAGCAGGTCCAAGTTACCCTCAGAGAGTAGATGGAGCCAGCGCCAGTGGCCTGATGCCAAACTGGACAAGTGTTTCCTCTCTCTCCGCGAGCCCGCAGACAGTGAGAGTGAAACTCGATTACTTCGTCCTCGCTGCTGAATAAGGACGTGGCACCATTTGTACTGTATTTTTGGAGCAGGTACGTACTTCCGCATGGTGGCGAGGGTGTCAGTTATGGACTTGCAGCGCTTTAGCAGGGCGTCCAGTCTGTGCGGCTCCTCTTTCAGGAACTTGACGGCCTCCACTTCTACCCTGAGCACCACCCGCATTTTACTCTGCAGGCCTGGGAACTGATCTGCAGGAGAAAGCGTGTAAGTTAGCCCAAACAAATCAATTCTATCTGTCACTGTCAATGTAAAAACTCCTAATGTAATCAGACAAACGTTTTTGGAGCTACTATGAATGGCCAGGGGAGTTCATTAAGACCGAGCGAACTGAGCAATCGGAGCCTTCATGATTAAAAGTTTGACAGACCAGCTGTGGCTGACTAAAAGACAATCAGTGCCTTGGTGACTAATTAGTGCTTTATAAATTGTCTGCCAGAGTTAACTTTTTTTTCCGTTCTCCTCCCGGTGCATAGACTGTGAAATGTGCCGGAGTGACTCACTTTTCAGTTCGGTGAGTGTTTCTCCCAGTTTTCTCAGCACGCTGGCCTTCTCCTCCAACTCCTGCACTGTCACCAGCTTGTGGTTGACAGACGACTCCTTCTGGATTTCCTCCACTGACTTCTCCAGGTCACTGAGATGGAACAGAGAAGAAGGGTGAGCACCAGGGACTCTGCTACCTCTGCTACCTCTGCTACCGTGGAAATTACTAGCATCGATCTAAAAACAAATTCTGTATTTAGTGTTTTTAAAAAAAAATAACACCTGCAAATATGGTGGTTTTTTCTGCAGGTACGTTAACATATCTTGATATAATAATTTATTTTTGAAATGTGTGGATTTCATTCATTTTGGCAAAACTTGTCCAGCGAGAATGGGTTACGTTAAATGTATCAAAAGAACTAGCTTAAGTTAGCGCTTTCTTTCTAGCCTAATATTAGCCAAAATGAACTTAACATGTAAATATGAATAAATGAACTAAAATATATTAATATATGAACTAAACAGGTGATATACAGTATTAGTTATAGTCAATGAAAAAATAAAACTACGATAGCAATTCACTAACTAAAAGTTGCTTTGAAAAACAACAGAAAATGAGCCAAAAGTCATTAATTCTATCCACAGTAAATCCAAAGGTGAAGATATATACAATTAAATGAAGTTAGCCCTGGAATAGCGATAGCTGGCTAACAATAGCTAATAATTAGCCACAAGCTTGTTGATCGGTAGCTCATCAGAAGTAAATCAATTACAAATTACAATACAAATGAACATAAATTGGTAGAAATTGGCTTAATTAAGAAGACAAAAACATAAAACTCCATAACATAAATATAGTCAACAATTCTTTTTTTTAAAGACCAAAACTTTTATAATAAAGCTTCCGTAGTACTGCTATTGTGTTGACTGGTGGCACAATAGCAGTAATAGCAGTAAAACAAGAGACTAGAGAGTCTCAGGCCATGGTTCAAGTTCATCATCTGAAATTAAGCGTGAGCAGCCCTTTCTGATGCGCACAGATCCAGGAATTATTACTCAGTAAGACATTTCCAAATGTGAAGTGATTATGGAATCCCCCCGGTGACTGGATGATCTTGTTCCACGGCCACTTCAATTGGCTGCTGGACCTTTTTTCTTAATGAGAATCTTGCTCTGTGCTGGAGTTAATTACACTTCTACTTATTACTGGGTCACTCTGTAATCCGCCCCTACGTATGAACTGCATAAGTTAGAAATATCGTATCAGAACTCCAATATCACTGTCGAGAAACACGTCCGACTTCTTTATACTTGGACTTACTGAAGCTGCTGGATGATGAGCTCCTCCTCGTTCAGGTACTTGAGCCTCTCCTCCTCAACTAGGAGGCGCTGTCTCTGCAGAGGGTCCTCCTGCTTCCTCAGAGCCTCCGCAACGCGTACATTTAGCTCCGCCTCCGTCCGCTTCAACAGACCCCTCACCGAGTCCTGGTTATCCATCTGCATGTGTGTAAAGTTTGAAAACAATTTTACAATTTTAACAGGCGACATTTATCGACTCATTTTGGCAGTCGTCACCAATTGGAAGGAACTGGAATTTTTTTTTCAATCTTCCAATCTTTCAATCATTTTTACAATTCCACATATTATTTTTCCTTTACTTAAGGTTTAAAAGTACCATGTGTTGCCCCTAATCAGTTTTACAATTCCACATATTCTTTTTCCTTTACTTAAGGTTTAAAAGTAATTTCATTTTTTTCTTATTTATCGATGAAAAAGAAAGAGAATTTATATTTATTTAATTTAAAAACCAAACTTGAAAAAAAATTTATTTAATTTAAAAACCAAACTTGAAGAAGTGTTAAAATTGTGTTTGTTTATCCCATCTAATCCCATCTTATCCCATCTAATCGTGAAGCTCCCAGAGATTCCCACATCCTGACACAAATAATCCAATCGTGAAGCTCCCAGAGATTCCCACACCTGCTCAAGTTAAGTCAAGATTCACAAATTACATTCACAATTTTGAATAAAGATTAAAATTAAAATTAATGGAGGAAAAGGTTTAGCGAAAAACATCAGCTTCACTCAATAGCAGATCAGCTACTTGGAATTTGTGTTGACGTTTGAGTCGTTTTTATCATGTAAAGTTGGTTCCCTTTGAAAATAATTTCTATTCGGTCAGTGTTTGTGCTGAGTTTAAGAAATTACCTAAATTTGGGACCAGGGTTTTAGTCTGCCATGCTGAGGGTAAACCTGCGTGGCACCAATCTCAGTTAGTGCTAGAAAAGCTACTACTACTTTCACAACCGGTTGTTGTTGTTGTTGCTGGTTTGGTAAATGTATTAAAACTCCATCACCGCACTCTCTGTGTGCTTTTACAGTTCTGCTGTCTGATATTTGAGACACATAAACGCTCGCTAGCGCTGTTGTTTAAGAACAGCACAGGCTCCAAGACTGTCACGTGAACAGTGAGCGCCGAGCTGACTCGGCTCTCAGTGTTGTGAGCGTGTTAGTATTCAGAACTGCTGTATGTAATACAACCTCCTGAGATGAAAGCACCCAGTAGGCAAGACCAATCAATTATTGATCAGCCTTATGTTCCAGGAAGTGTAGCAAGGCAACAACATTGCTAATATTTTTATGAAGTTTCATTGGAAAAACAACAATTAAGCAAGTTGTTCTTATTAGCTTTTAGGAGTTATTTTAGCTTATGTTTTTTTAGGCTACTATGAGTTATCTTTTGGAAAAAATGTAGTTATGTGAATGTTAGCTAGTTTGGCTAAATTAAAATAGCTCTGTTTGGTCATTTAACTTGTGTTAGCCGCTTGTAGCATTGTTCTTATTATTAATAGTAATATTTGTACTTTTTGAAGCTTTTGTTTACACAGTGAGTCTGTCTCACCTGCAACTATGTATAATTAATGACTGCCATCTAACATTTATCGCACTGGCCAACAAATTGGTCCAGATGCAGAGGTCACGGATGGATAAGCAGGCGGCCACGACGGAGTAATGTCAGAGTAGAGCTGCATTTTGGCTGTTTGGTTCTCTCCATTTCCCTGCATCGCCGCTCAAGCAGCTCTTGTGACTGCTTTGATACAAGAAACAAAGGCGACGTGCGACGATCATCTGTCACTGCCATTTTCTCTTGCTATTTTCTCTGCCCCTGAGAGTTGTTGAAACCACTGCTTTTCCTCCGACAGCATTTAACTCGGCGTCTGCTCCTGACTGCTTCTGGGGTTACCATGGAAACTCTTGCATCAGGGCATAAATGGAATAAATAAAGGCCCCATCTCCACATTTTCTTTAACCATTTGTCTTCTGCTGCAGCCAACGTGACTTCCAGTGATGTAATGTTCAATGATTATGCGTTATCTCTTGCACGGTTAGGTACAGACGCATGGTGAACATGGGCAACTTTAAAAGCAATTGCATGAAATGTGCTGTAATACTAGGCAGTACTGCATGTACCTGCAGTAAAAGATTCACTATGGAAACAGTCGCTCTGAGAGATTTTCTGGTCACAGAATTATAACTTTTTTTCAAACTAATATAAAATGTAAGTAGAGTCAATGCCTGAAATTCAATGTGTCATAAAAAACTGAAATGTTAGAAATAATTCTTTTACAGAAGGTCGACTGTTGTCCATTTCGATCGTCAGGGAAATAGATGATATTATTTGAAGGTGATGAAATTATTGTGTTGTACATTTTCAACTTTCAAATCTATCTAAGTGTCAAATTTTTGAGCTTGACAGATTTGTTTATGTGGCTGGATTTTTTTCCCTTTTTATATATATATATACATATATATATATATATATATATGGAACATACCTGTATATATAGGAACATACCTGCATTTTACGCAGTTGGGTCAGCTGTTTTCGCAAGCTGGTTGCGTTGTGCTGCAGGCCTTGAAGGTGTAGCTGCATCTGTAAGCGGCTGATGCTGTTAGAAGGTGGTGGGGGCATCAAAGCCAGAGGTGCCGATGGCGTGTTAGCTGCCGATTACAGAGTAGGACAAGGTGAGTGACCAGAAGGTCGTAGGGAAACAAAGAGGTCAGTTCGCAGGGTTTGGTTTGAAGGCAGCCTGGATGACATACGGCACATTTATAAAGGACAGTGAGTCAGAGAAGAATTTAAAACAACTGCAGATTCATATGTTTAAGCTAATGTAAGGTTGTAAGGTGGAGTTAGGTCCAATTAGTTTTTAGGTCCAATTTTTCAATGACAAATTGACTTCTTAAAATATCGGTTTGGCAAACGTTTAGCAGTAGCTTGACTCTATTTATTAGCTCATGTTTAGATATTATTAGGCTAGCTTGTAGCTATGTTCTTAGCTAACATTGTGAATTATATTTTATGTTTTGTTTTTGTTTTTTTTAATCCAGCTTCTAGGTCTCCCTGGGCTTACAACTGCAGTTTTACTTTGTATAATTACGAATTTAGCTACGTTCTTAGCTAGCATTTTGTTTCGCACATGCATTTTTGTTCTCTTTTTTCTCTCCACAGATGATCTTTAACACTGGTTTGATTTTTTTTTTATAGTACCAACCCATTTAAAAAAAAAAAATTTTAACAACAAATTCTAGCAACCCTGCTTTTTCTGCTTTTTTTTAGCTAGTTTCTACATAATCTAAACCTGCCAACCTCTCACACATGCACACAGAGAAACAAACAAATAAAAAGAGAGGGAGAAATAGTATTTAGGGAACCGATGCACATACACAGATTCACATAAATACAATGTGACATGTATTCATGCTAATATTATCCAATACAATTGTGCTTCTTTTGTTAATGGGGATTTCCATTATCTTGTCTTAATACAAGGTTAAGTGCTGCACTATGACAGCACTCCCTACACACACACACACACACATATACACACACATTGTCAGCCTCTTAACAAAAAAACCGATCGTCCTTTAGGAACCCCCAAGAGACCCAGAAAGTTCAAACTGTGGAAAGAGTAAAAAAAAAAGGAGAAATTCTCGCGTCAAAAAATCAACCAGGAGGAAAAGGTGAGGATTAGACCGACAGGTGCCCAACACCAAACAACCAAACAGAGGGCAGAGAGCAGGAGGTTAGGTCCGAGAGGAGAAATCAAATCATAGAGATAGGAAATAAAAAATGATGGGAGAGTAAAAGATGTCAACTACCTTTGTGCTTCAGCCGCCCAGCTGGAATAATAAAAAAAAAATGAGTCAATTACTAAGAAATGAATGGAAGAACGGGGACAGAAGAGCAGGACAACCTTGGAATATTGTTGATATTCAAAGAACAACTGTCGCTGACAGCAGTTACTGATCACACAAAAAAAGTTGTTTTTTTTCTTTCGGTGACAACATTTAGTCAATGTTGTGTCTTCTTTTAGTTTTGCTACTATGATTGAAGCAATACTTAGTCCTGACAACTTCCCATATTAATGATTCCATCGTTCGGATCAGTCAAAAACAAAAACAGGTGTGAAAATAATCTGCTGTCATTTGTCTCCTTTTCCGTTCATTAAAAAGGTAGTGAACGACAAGTAAATAACAGGAAAAGAAGGCTTAAATTGCGTTCATTTTTTTATATTATGATTTTTAGTGCCTCAATCAATAGCGTAATTGATGGAAAATTGATCAAACCCATTAACCGGTCGCGTTTCTTCTATCTTATATTTGATCCGTTGGTCACAGTAGAACTCGGTGAAATAATCAATATTTCTCAATCTTTCGAAATTCATGAGGCATGAATGGTTTAAATGAGAAAGAATTATCCTCGTCATATCCGTCAATGATGAGAATGAGTGTCGTACCAGTCCTTCAACCTCCTCTGCTCTCTCTACCTCCGATAGCAGCAGACCCCCCCCACCGCCCCGTCCCCCCCCCAGCTTAAGTTGTTGTACTCACTTCCAGTGGCAGAGCCGTCACTGTTAGTTTCGGTCTTCTCGCTGGAAGAGAAAGGTAAGGGCCGTGAGAACTCCGATCCTTGGTCCGGAGGGCAGCCGGCCATCATGCAGAGACGCAGCAGGCCGCATCTGAGGATTAATGGCCACAGGGCAAGCCGATTACACTGCTAACGCTGACAGCACGTCCAGTGCATGCTATCACAGTGATCACATTAGCAGGTGCTCCTGTTAAGAGGCAGCTGTTGTGCTGTTATGAGTGTGAACCGCCGCGTGATATTGACTGAAACAGAAATCTATCATCTGTCAATGTATCGACGGCGCTGCGTAGTACAGGCCAGTGTGCTCTGGGTTCGCAATCGGCTCACAAGAAATAATTGCATCACTTGAGCGGTGAAGAACTGATAATGGCAGAGATAATAGTCTGCCGCTGTCCCTGTCAATAACGTTCCCGGGCTGAAGCAGTGTCTGTGAGTTGTACTGCGTTAATGGGCTGTAATGGAGTCTTACGTGCTGTCGCTGTCCGGTGCTCTGGTCAGAACACTCTGCACCAAGCCAGTCAGGCTGGCGATCTGCTTCTCCATGGCCTCCATTCGCTCCAGCCGATGATCCCTGTATGTTACATCAATGACATAATGTACTGAAGAGGCTAAAAAAAAAAAGGTCTTAGAAGAGGAAACTTTCCATCCATCCATCCAACCATCCATCCATCCACCCCTCCATCCATTTATTCATCCATCCATCATCCCTCCATCCATCCATCCCTCCATCCATCCATCCATCCCTCCATCCATCTCAGAGAAACAAAGAAACAACCACAGTTGACCATGGAGCCTTGTTACTGACCTGCTGCTGTCAGAGTCTTGACCGGTCAAGGAGGAACCAAAGCCAGGCGTGGCCCTGCCACCTTCCCCTGGTCCGGCCGTCAGACACAGAGGCTCTGAACCAGAGCTGGGTCTCGACTTTGGACTCTCCACAAACACAGAAGAAGAGTTTGAGTCCTTGCGAAACGTTTGCCTGAGAGGTGACGCTCGGCTAGGTGAGCTGGAATAGTCCCGCTCCCGCAGCTGCATGTCGGGGAGTTTCTGTGGGGATGAGGGCGGCATGCGAAACCCCATTCCCAGGGTGGCTGAGGAGTATGTGTCAGAGTAGAGAGACCCTCCAGGCTTGTAGAGGGGGTCGTCCAGGTCCCCCTGCAGAGCGGCCGCCGAATAGGTGCTGAGGGATCGAACAGAGCCCCGACGGTATAGACCAGTGGACACGGGGAAATTGAAGGGGTCTCCGAGGGCGGCTAAAGACTGGGTGGAGGCGATGCTGAGGCGACCCTCGTGCATCAGGCTGTACGGATCTGCGTACAAGGCTTCATTCTTCATTAATGCCAGGTTTTTTGCTGAGACCTCTTCGTCTGGCTTCACATCGCGGCGCTCCAGAATCGCACTAGGTGAAGGGGACAGGACTGAGTTAGCGCTGTGGTTGGCTGAGGGATGGTGCGGGTGACGACCCTGCTCGTGCTGAGGGTGAGAGCCGGCGAAGGACGGAGGACGGCCTCCACTGTAGGAGAGGCGTGAGCGGGACGGTGAGCCGGACGTCGCCGAGGAAGACGACGAAGGGAGGGTGTTGAGACGGCGAGTTGGGGAGGAGTCACGTGAGGAGTAGACCATCTCCCTCTGAAATGAACGATCAGGTCCAAATGTTACTCTAGTGATCTAACCCTATCAGGCCTGTCTGGTCCTACAGTTGTCCATGTATTTTCCTGCTTTATTTATATTTATTCGGGAGATGTTTCAACTCCAGTTGCCTATTTCCGAGTCGAGTCATGCTAACCTCAGTTAGCTTTGGGTTACACCGATAACCAATCTGTGTGATTCAATTAACCAACAACACTTGTTGCTTGTTGCTATATTTTCTTTTTTTCCATTCTATGAAGTTTATATAAGAAATTGACGGAGCCAACCCCGTCAGAGTAAGCAGTTGCCTGGATACACTCATCCTCTCGTGGGGTACTGATGACTCAGATTTGAATCTTGAAACCTTGGAGACTCGCTCGGACACCACAGTACTGGGGACTTGATTAGATGTGAACTTCACTTGAACCTTTATGTGACTCAGATTCTGACACGAAACTCAAACTCAAACCTTGTTAGTAACTGGGAGCCGGAGTTGAACACCGAGGCTGTCACCAAACGTATAGAGGAGCCTTATCACAGAACACTATTGAACACTGAGGCTGTCATCAAACTTATAGAGGAGCCTTATCACAGAACACTAACAGCATATGTCAGGCTAATCCCATGTTATTCCCACTCATAATATTCCATATTAGCATGATTTAAATGTAGAAAAAAAAAGTTTCACACCTACATCCATCCCACTCACCCTCAGGTCTCCATTGGCCAGGTGTGCCGCAGCCGGATAGGAGGCGTAGATGGGCTCTTTGCGGTAAATCTTGATAATGCTGCGGTCCTGGATGTCACGGACGTCCTCGAGCTCGTAGAAGACGTTCCTTGCCTCGTCCTTGATCAGGATGGCCGTGTTGGGGGACTTGAGCATCCCCGCGGTTAGCTTCTGAGGGAACATGTGGACGATCAGAGCGTGCAGCGTGTCCATGCTGCTCAGCTCGTGCGTGATGTGCACCCGCCGCGTCTCATCGCCGTACTGCAGGAACAGCACGCCTAAATTGGAGTGATTCAGGAGAGACGGTCAGAGGTTGAAGAGGGGGAAAATAATAATAATCAAAATAATCATAAAAAATAAATCAAAAATTGTATTGACTTTTTGTGAGACGTAGCGATGAAAAATGTTCTGTCTCTTGGTTATTTATTTCGTTATGTTGATGTGAAGCATCAAATATCACCAGGAACGTTAACTGATGTTCTGAACTTGTCGGAGCGGGATGTAAAATTACAACTGAGGTGTGAAGATTTGTGTTTGTGACTGGTAGAATACAAACTATTTATAAAAATATGTAAAATTAAAAAAAAAAAGAATAGAAAAAGGAAATCTGGCAACAATGGAAAACACTGACGACCTAAAAGAATAACAAAACCGGCTGCATTTTGGAAAGGTGGGAAATTGCTCATGAGATGAGAAATATTTGGGAATCTTGTTTGTTTTTCAACAGCTGTACAAACATGAGCCACCGGAGTCATCGCCCTCAATTACCCTGGATAACTGGCCTTAGGGAGGTGTACATATTTGTTAAAGATGGACAACAGCGTGGAGATTGGACGATTTCTCTACTATTATTCGCTCCATTCCTTAAGCACGTCGTGTCATTTATGACGAATGCTTTAAAATGTGTACACACTACTTATCAAGAAGCTTCGTCTAACGAGTTCGTTGTTGATGTCCAGTTCTTAGGACACAAATCAATGATATCACAGTGTCTTCCATCCATTAGCAACCATTTTTTGCATTTTTTTGCTAGTTTGAATGTTTTCACCATTGTTTGGTACAAGAGCGGAAAAGGAATCCTAAAGTTGGGGATGTTTTCACCATCCTAAGGTTTTTAAAGAAGGTTTGTATCGTTTGACTGTGAGTGAATTAGCCGATCGTCACATGAACATTTAGAGCAACCTTTTATATGTGCAAAAAAAAAAATCAAATTCTCATGCCTGACTAACCTGGAAATTCATCTTCATCGTGGGACAAACAAAAACGACAAACAAACATAGCAAAGAAAAAAAGCAGGGATTAAAGGCAAGCAAAACATGGAAGATAAAGCAGAGAAGTTTGGGAAAGAAGAAAACATGGACAAAGGTTAATAAAGAGACTTGAAGAGTGGAACAACTTGGCTCCTTTTAACTTTGCCTCAAGTCTTCATTCATAAATGTCTCTCGTCAGTCACTGCCAGTTTATTTTTACGACCACGTCTCTTTATCTGCCCGTGTTTGATTTAGAACCACACCTTGGTCTTTATTTGTACGGATCAGCTGCGCACTCATCCTTTATGGACTTAAAAGCCCTTTAGCAGTAAACCTGTTCTCAACTCCAGAGTTCAGCTGCACGTAAATACACCTTCAGTCCTGTGACATACACCGGTTTGCAGCTGTGTCACAGTCAAATGTATGACTCTGTAATAACTATGCACCTCATACACCTGCATGGAAAATTCTATTCATGTATTCCGGCTTCGTAAATTCAGAACATTGCCCACAGTTATGAAGATCAATTGTTGAACTTTAACTCCTCTACCTGTTTAAATTTTAATTTAGAAATGACTGATTCCCATCGCTCTGCAAGAGAGCAATTACTCTGAGGGTAAATGAAGCCGGAAGTTCAACCTTATTGCCCTTATTTGGTACACACGGCAGTTAACATCAGAAACGTGTAAGGAGAACGGACGTATGCAAATTCCGAAGTCAGTAGGGTTTCAGAAGTTAACCTGGAGATCGTAGCTTATTCTGGCTGGCAGAGCGGGACAGTGGCAGGCTTTGGCGGAAACGATTCATCCGGTTGAACCCGACAGGGAGGTCAGCTTCTGACATGGTCTCCAAGGATTCCGCAGAGGCGAAGGAGAGCTTGGCAGCTTGGTCAGCAAGCCCCGACTGGGTGGACTGGGAATGCCTCGGACTGCGGCTCTGCTGGAGGAGACGTAAAACGAATTATCCATGAAAAAGGGGGGATCAGAGCAGAGACAAGAGACGTAATAATCACACAAAGAGACACTGAGTTAGGAGATCAGTGACACATGGACATTAGTTTGGCAGTTTATCCTTCTCTCCTCATTCACGCAAGGTCTGTTATCAAGAAAAAAAAGATCTTTACGTTTATACGCAAAGAGTTCAGAGGATCCTCGACTTGATTTTTGCCGTCAGTCTCACCTATGCTAACACAGTGGTGACATCATAATCACATCACACATACGATAAAAAGGTTGGCTGATCCCGTCCTAATCCTTAGAATGTGTGATAAAAAAATACGCTAACGTGGGACTCATTGAGGTCAGAAAATGGAACCGTATTACGTACATTAAAAAATACATTCCAACTGTTGCTAATTGTGTCATTTCTTCATTTTGCCGTTCTGCTCTGCATCATATTTCACTCGGTAAATCTTATTGGGCAGGAAAAACTGAAAACACAGTCACACCGTAAGACACTTTTTTTTCCATTTCAAGTTGCTGCATTTATAGGAAGCAGGCGTGTGATTGTCACACGTGCACGGTGCATTGCAATCATCAGTCACAGCCCTGAGACGACATGTCGCCTGACTTCATAAACAGAGCTGGCAGAGTGAACAGATCAGAATGTGGGCCACGTCGATTTGCAGAAGCACCAACAAAACGTTCAAATGAGGTGCAGCTGCGCACAAAGCCAGACACCTGGTCGCCATAAAGGTACGGCGTTTATGTATGTATTCCTCAACCACGTTACAATTTATTGTGTGAAAACGCATAAACATCAAACTCAAGAAAAAAAAATCCCTGGAAATAATTTACCGAGTAGACCAGCCTTAGTGGGCCAAAACTGGCCCCACTCCACGTGCTCTCATGCCAACTCGTATTCGTGCGCAACCACAAACTTTAAACGGGTGGCTGTGGGGCGAGACGAGAAGCTAATGTAAATTCTGGGCTGTCACTCTGGGCTTATCCTGCCTCGGCCTGTGCCAAGGCTCCCCTCTGTGAAGGACGCCGAACTGGCTCCACTGCTGCAGCGTCTCTTCATGATACGGGCTGCGGTAATGAGCTCCAAGAAAACTGAATATTGTTGAGATGGCTGAAAGGATGACACATTCATGACCAGACGACGGTAGGTTGAGTTTTTTTTCAACATCACCATCAGCACCAGCTCCTTTTACCCACAGAGTTCCTTCCACCCACCCCCACCCCCACCCCCCGTGTGTGTCTAATTACAGCGTGGACTTTCATTAATGTTCTTTAATTAGCAGGGTGTCAGACAAGAACCATCGCTCCACTCATTATCTCACTGGGATGTTTCACTTCATTCACAAACACCTAAAGCCACTGAGAACACACTCAGACATTCGTTAATGATCCGGTTCATTGAACCTAAAGTCCAACCTGCACAGAGGTAAGAGGAGCTGCCGCTGCAGGTTATTGATTTTCAACGCTAATTTCCAAGACAATAACGTGGTTAATTTGTTAGTTAGTTAGTTAGTTAGTTAGTTAGTTAGGTAAAATAAGTATTTTCCATTCAGCCGAAACACTAACAAAGTAAAGTAAATTCTCAAATAGAAAATATTGCAGTTTTAAACCACATTATAACAGCGGGCTGTTTGACACAAAAATTGTAAAATTTACCAAATTTATGTGAAATAAATGAAAAAAAAAACAGTTCAACAAAACAAGTACAAGTATATTACATATTTATTACTTTTTTAATAAAATATAATTTTACAAAAACTATCCTGAACATGAACTGTTTGTGTTGTCTTTTTATTTTGAATTTTTTTTATTTTGAAAATTCATCAAGCGGGCCTGATTGAACACCCTAGCGGGCCGGTTTTGGCCCCCGGGTAACATGATGCGAGACGATGCTGTATACTATTAATTTTTGTTAGAAGTAAAAAACAACACGTGTACAGTCATCACATTGCTGTCAATGTACACTGAGTGATAGTAGTCATGTCTAGCAAAAAGTGGCATCAGACGCTGTGGTACACACAGCCACACCGGGGCTGTAATTCTGACAGACAACACCCTCCAGGGTTTGTAATGGGGTCATTTATCTAAATGTGAACACGCTGAGTAACAGGTCAACAGCAGCACTGTAGGAAGAGCACACTCTGCATTCTGTCACACTCTGATAAAAGTTCAAAGAAGACACTCTATGAAAGATGTGACAAACACTTCGCGGCCAAATACAACTTTTAGGTCGTAGTATTACTCTAATCATCTCCTAAGATCTGACTCACAGAGGTAAGATGTGGGCCACTCCTTTAAATGAGATACATCGTAAGTAGGGCTAAGTAAATGCATCCTGATGGATGGATGGAATAGATCAGTTTCCCAAAACTTTTTTTGGGGACCCACATTTTAGAAGTCACAAACCTTCACAACCCACCAGGATAGACATTATTTTTAAACTCCTGGGAAACATGATGCGAGACGACAGCAAAAAAAAAGACCCACGTGAGGGTCGCGACCCAGTCTATGGGAAACAGTGGAATAGATAGATAGATGGATGGATGGACGGACGGACGGACGGACGGACGGATGGATAGATAGATAGATAGATAGATAGACAGATAGATGTGGTTTGTCATGTTCAAAAAACACATTCACGGAAAATGCAGTTGTGCACAGACGTCACTTCAAATGGACACTTGATCAACAAAAGAGAGCAGTACAGTATGTAGCCTACAGCTACAAAAGTTGTCCACGGTGCGCACCAAAGGTCCACCCACTGTCAAACACTGAATCATCAGTGCACAATACAGAATCCAGCTTAACAGGACTGTGACGGTGAAGTCACCAAGGAATGTCCGTATCACGTGGGATGTCTCCAACAGATGGAAGTAATAACATCCCTCGGTTTGAATGGAGGTAACTGACAGGATCCAAATGTGTCCTGTTGTGAGGCCAATCCTTGTTTCAAACTCTTGAATCATGTTTCTCGTGCGAGTGGAAATTCTATCTTAAGGCTAGATAACCTACTTGGCGTTTTCTATGAAAGGCAAAAGGGAAAGTGAGAATGTGGTGCTGAATGACTGAAACGCTCTACTCTCAACGCCCGCATCTTAAATTTCTGGAGCAACTGAAAAGGAAGAACTTAAAAAAAAAAAAACCTTGTCAGGAAAGCAACCGAATAATGATCCACCCTGTCTCCACGAATGCAACGCTGAGAACTGGATGTGTGAGCATGTGTGTGATCTTACCACAGCAGTTGTTAGGCTCTCACTCAGTTCGCCTTGTTACAGCAGGCTCCAAACACCGAGTTCCATATTGGAGATTAATGTGATATGAAAACGGAAAATATCTCCCCATGGTGATTTGCATCATAAAATATAAGTGAATACACCATCTGCTGGAGCATGTGGTCCTGCTGGAGGAGACAGTGCTGTGCACATGATGGTGACAACAGCCTTCTTGAACTGGTTCTGCCTCGTTCTTCCCCTCCTTCCTCGACCCCTCCCTCCTAAACTACCTGCCTGCCCTCTTTACCTTCCACTTGATCTGGGGTTTTTTTTTTCTTTTCTTTTTCTGTTCAACAAGACTCAGTGACTTTTCAGAACACTACACTGTTATCAAGACATGGAATAGGAACTCAAGATCAGGATGGTCTTACATGGAACGTGAGTGCAAGCAGGACACGGCAGCCCGACAACAGACCCCAGGCTAGAAACTGCATTAAAATCAATACAACCTCCCACTATCCAGTTGTTGTTTGGTGAGAGTACGGACGCAAGTAAGACTGAATTCACACACAGCTCTGGTTTAAGGTCACGGTGGAGAAAACTCTCGCTTACTGTATGTATTTCAAATATATAAGAGAATTAAATCCCTTCTTTTTTAACAACTTGTTGACTAATAACTGGGTTTTCAAAAATCTTACATGATATCCAGGTTGGTGTGAGATTAGTTAGAAGGATGAGATAAACACCATCACAGCATATAAGCAGTCAGGCAGGTGAATGGTTCGCTACAGCTATAAATTCTCAGCAATTTATAGTCCAATTTCCCTCATGGCTGCTGCCGCAACATTCTTTATAAGCTGTAGTTGACATATTGTCCCATTATTGGACATGTTAGTGCTAATGCCGGACAAGATTTGTGAGGCTAATGGCATTTCGCGGCAAAACGTGGCATGTACACGTATTCCGCTGCTTTCAGGCAGAAACAGGAAGTCGTAATGGTCCAGAGCGTGTCAGTCCATGACATGTACCTGTTTGGATGTGGACAGTATGTCTCTTTAAAAAAAAACAAAAACTTGCCAGACAGTATAGTTATAATTGCGTAAGTTGAGGTTTCTGCGTGCTGTTAGCTTTACTTGGTCCTTGCGTAACGTCATTCCTGAGAAGTACGCTCTACTCTAATTGCACCTGCGCACAGGATTGGCAGTCAGGAATAATATCCACACAAATGATCACTCTGAATATTTCCTTTGTTTTTCACTTGCAGCGAAAGCTCTGGAAAGATGTCCAAGTGGGCCGTGAGAGAATAATGTATCAGACAGTGGGTGTTTCTATATGCNGGTGTTTCTATATGCTGTCCGCTGAACCAGTGGCCTCCAACCGCCCACACGTCCCACAAATATTGTGAATGTGAGTTTTTGAAATGTAAACAACAACAAAACAATGACAAGATTTTACTACTGACAAGGGCACTGTGGCAGTGGCTAAGGTGCAGAAAATAGTCAAATGAGAAAGGAGAGAGATGCTAGTGCTAGGGCAACTCGTTAATCTGTTTGGATTTTTTTTTTTTTTTTTTATATCCAGCCTACTTACTGTACCATCGGTGACTGCACCAAGGTTGACGTACCTACGACGTGTTCCATCTCGTCTCCTGGTGCTTGCTCTCGTATTATCCAGGTGCCTCTGGTTAATTAAAATGGTTTCTCTGTGTGTGTGAAAAGGGCTGCGTGTAGTAGATGGAGTCACCGTCCTTATCTGTATGCCTCTCAGTCTTTTGTCCTCTTAATTTATTCTTTTCATCAAACATTGTCTGCCATTGTGTACTTTTTGTCTTCACTTCTAACCCCCTGTCACTTATTCATTCGCTCCCTGTGCTGCCACAACTCTCTTTTAACTCCAGCTCAGGTGATTTATTCCACTCACTGGTATTCTCGAGTGGAAGAGACAAGAGCAGTTTCCAGGGTTTTTTTTTTATTATTATTTATTTTTCATTTGTATAACCAATGCTGTCTGTAGTCAAGTATTACCTCAACTCATCATCTGCCTTTTCTTCCACACACTCAGAGATCCTGGCTCACAATTCAAATCATAGAAAAAAAGAAAAAAAAAAAAAAACAGCCCATAGAGTCAACTCATTTTCACTCCCACTAACAGAACTATTTTTCTTGATTTTCCATCTCAACTTTCAGGCCAATCTTTTGCCGTTTTTTTTTTTTTTTTTTTCTTTTCAATATCTCAACTCAAATCACTCCTTCTTTTTCTATTTCTGCGTAACACACAGATTTGTCAATGCACAAAATAATTTGGCGAAAATTACAGTAAATTGTACGCAAAAGCACTCAATGTTTGCAAGATGACGACTCAGATTGCACCAATCTTTCTTCTTCGTAAAACAGACTGGGAAACAGAACAGCACAGGCTGAAAAATCATGACAAAAGTAGATTTTTGGCCCAATTTCACTACAATATTATTTACCCAACACCTTGGATTGTTGTAAATAAAATAAAATAAGGTGTCTGTATTTAACACATTGATACCCATATAATCTTTTTTTCTGAGGTGTTAAAGAAGTGTGACATGTTCGTCATAGCTGAGCTTGGAATAAAGTGGGCAACATTAAAGGTTGGTGTGTGTGTGTGAAATAACAGCTTCTGATCTAAAATCAAATGCACAATTCAAATTTACATGTTCGTTGTTTTCACGCTGATAGCCACAAGGGGCACTGGTGCGACTATATGGAGCGGCTTATATATGTTTTTTTTTTCTTCTTCATTATGTATTTTTTGGCTGGTGCGACTTATGCTTCGGAAAATACGGTACTATGTCCCATCTTACAACAGCCTTGGGAAGTCCTGGCCTTTTTCCGCATGTGGAAGTACAAAGAAAAGTACAGTTCCGAGGCTCCGGTTGCGAAGTCTCTCGCGCAGTCTCTCGCATTTATAAGAAAAATCCAAATTAAAGAAATCAATAACTCGAGCTTCTGTTCTGCCTCCTTCATACATTCAATGTCTGGGGATTGGCTGTACCATGGATTTATGTGACAGAAAAGTCTTTAAATTCCAGGTCACATCACTCTTGTTTGAAGTTAAAGCACTTGTGGGGAAAGAGAGATAAATTGCTCAGCCTTCCCCCTGGGTCAGGACATATAGCTATTTATATTCAGAAACATTTCCACCCTGTCCAAATGATATTGTGTGCAGGGATTTAGGGAAGACTACACTATAGATAAGCCGGAGGCTCTTTAACACACATACAGACACACGCACAAACAGCCACATCAATGCTGTTAAACCTGCTCCTTTGCTGCCTTTGACTCAAACGTATCAGTGAAATAACGCACGTAGCGTTCTGTAAATGAGCTGCACTCTTTAAATTCAGGAAGTCGCGACGTGTTTAAATGCATCTCCATGATATCTACTTGACTCACGACGGGTTTATATTTTATCTCTGCAATCGGCACATAAAAACACGCTCTGCCCTCAGTCATGACCGAACCGTCTGTGCCGATGTCAAAGCACTTCTTCGTAATAACGCCTCAGTGCCCTCGGTGATTTCTTCCAGTCATCCACAGCAATATTTCAAAATATGTCACGGGGAAACCTTAGCATAATGTGAGCGTCCATTATGAATACCGAGCAACTGGGCTTCTGCAGATCTGCACAACTGAGCTGTCTCTACACTGATACTCTCACGATGGAAAGATGATACACAACAACGACTAACTGACTTTGACAACAACGCGCACAGACACAGGACAAAAGGACTGACATACACTGGGACACTTAGACACAAACCACTGACCTTAAAGCTCCAGTAGTTGGGCTGTTGCTGTGGATACAAATTGAAAAGAAGACAAAAAGCAGGGTTAGATATTTTTATCTCGAACAATGGCTCATTATTTTTGAAACAAAGCATTGAAGTTAGCTACAGCTATCTAGGGATAAAAACAAAGTTGCTAAATTCAGCTCTTTAATGACAGAGGTTGAAAAAAAACCCCAACACCAACAAAAAACAAGAACATCTGGAAGTTACCGAGCAAAAAGTCATTTCCTTAAGCAATAAATAGATACGTCAGATATTTTGGACAGCTGTTGCCAAAACAATAGCTACATTAGCATTTACATTAGCAATACCAAAAAGTTTAATGGGAAATAAAAAACTTTTCTTTCTTTTTTTAAAGAATGTTTATAGTAAGTTTACAAATAAACTAAATAAAATACTAAAACTTAAATAATAAAAAAAACAAAGAGTTAGCCTAGTTAGAGGATGGCCCATAAATAATAAAAAAAACAAAGAGCAGCAGTTAGCCTAGTTAGAGGATGGCCCTAAATTAGCTACACGTAATATATAAGTTTATACATAGGCAGTAATTAAAGTATATTTTATACATAAAAATAGCTAGAGGTACTCAAGAAAATATTAATTTAAATTAAATATATTAAAAAAATTAAAATAAATTAATCATAACACTGGTTAAAAGTAAACAATTAAAGTGATCCCAGGGAAGTTGTCCAAGAAAACAGCTTGATGTGTTTCAATAAATAGCAAGAAGTTTGTCAAATAGCCAGAAAGTTTACAGAAAAATACAACGCAAAATTTAAAAAAAAATATATATATGTTTGTGACTTTTGAAGTTGTTCCCATTTGAAATCAACATTTGATTTAACCCCTCCAGTCCAGACCACAGAGCACAGCAGGACGAGGCACCTGAAACTAGACTGCACTTTGGAAGGGAAAGTCGTGACACAGAATGAAACGGCAGCCCACTCTGTTGTTGCATGTCGGCCCCACTCCCAGAGTCCACCACAGCGCTGCACCTCTTCTACCTCCTGCCTTTGCCCTGTCCTTTCACTCTGATTCTACCTAAGGCACTTTGTGCTCCTTTCACCGGGGCCTCACTGCCACCTGCTAACTTTCAGCAGCACACGCTCTGTGTCTAATCTGTTTATTTGGTCGTCCAGCTGCGCAGGACTTTGTTAAATTAGCGTTTATTCGTGTTCGGGGCAGGCTTCCAGGAAGGTGAGTGTTTACTAAAATGTAATTTCTCTTTGTCCAAAACAGGTCAGATCGCAGACGACACAGGAATAACACAGAATAGATATCATTATTTATACATTCTTAATTAAATGTATGACATGTTTTAAACCACTACAATCATAACATAATTACCTATAAAAAACAATAAGTCCATGTTTTTCCCCTTTGTTTTCATGCAAATAAGTACAATTATATCACTAACATGAGGTGTATGTGCATTTTTTTTTATCTTTCAAAATTTAGCAAACGGGCCAGATTGAACCCCCCAGCGGGCCGGTTTTCGCCCATGGGCCGTAAGTTTAACACCACAGGCCGAGACAAAAGCTAACATAATTTAGGTAATTACAAGCAAATAAGAAAGTGAGTTCACTGTGGACATGTAAACAAATTTCCCCCAAATTACGTTTTTAGAACCAAACCGGTTTTCGCTAAAAGCGAGCCGGGAATAAACTGAGAGACTGAGAGTCGTTTTGGTTTCACATTTCATTTTATGAGAAAACCTGGTTCGGTTTTGTTTCCCCTCAACTTCGCTAGAGCCGCGGTACATTCCCTTGGGCTCGAGAATAAACAACGCATAAAAGGTTACAATGCAACGGGAAAAGGAGGAACTAAATCCAGGGAAACTTTTGTACTAGAGGTAGAGGCAAACTGCACTGTGTACTTTTGAGTTGGTCTGAAGTGTTGACACATTTCTGATATGACTTCGATAAAATATTTATTTTATTGGTCAGTGGTCAGATATCAATATCTGATGTCAGTTGCGGGTTTGTTTCCATCCAAACTCTCATATGATCCCGAACCACATCGGCACACTGACACTAACTCCAGGTTGGTCGTCGTACTGTATATGATCCCGAACCACATCGGCACTAACTCCAGGTTGGTCGTCGTACTGCACCAAAGTACTTGGTCAAGAGCGCAGATACAAAACAAAGTAAACTTGTTGCTGCCCAGTCAATTGAGGTTTATTGATGAGCAGTCATACATAATAGCTGTGTTCTTGTTAAAATAATGTTAATGAGTTGTTTTTTCACTACAAGACCAAATGAGGGCTTTAACACCGAGGTGATTTGTGGTCTCGTTCATCCCAGTATTTCCCAGTTTGGGTCTAAAATGAGACAAATGCCAGTGATTAGGTTAATACGTTCATTCATTCTCCACTGACTGGTGCTAATTTAGCTGTCGCTCCGCTAACAGAGGCCAAGATGTACTGGACTCGGACGGAGATGTAAACAAGGCTGCCCCAAAAAGGGCATGAGAGCGAATTGGAGACCGACGGTTTTATTTCCCTGTAATATTACATTTAGGTTGACAGACATCACCGCAATTATTGTGTTCCCTCTGCCGAGAAATCACAAACAAGACAGGATTTTCTACAGTCACTGGTTTTTATACTAATCCCTGATGACACATTTAAGCTCTACCTCCCATGACAATGTTGAAATAAATACACTGCCGCATCATGGGGAGGCACGTCAGTGTGAGACGTCAAATTAAACTGGGGTTTGGGACTGAATTTGTTTACTGACCGTAGACAATCATGGACTGTGTTAAAAAAAACCAGACAAGGATACAGTATTTGTGTAAAGCCAGGTGGATTGGTGGATTGGTAGACGTAGTGTAGCCTGTTGTTCTGTCAGACATCTATTCACACAGTTTAACTCCCCAAAATCAGCAAAGTGACTTGTGGTATTTCGTCCGGTCTAACGATGGTTACGACCTCCATTTCCTGCACACACTCCGGGTCTACTCTACACAGAGACACGGATGAGCACTCACGAGAGTGGAGTCCACTGAGCTTAGCGAGAAGGACGTAGCCTCACACAGTGGAGCACCGCGTTACCTGACCGGCATGTAAAGCAGTCTGCACTCACACTACCCCTCCTCCACCCCCTCACTTTTCAGATGTCGTCATCCCCTCAGTATCGTCATCCCTACACACACACACACACACAGACAGACTTTTTTCCAATCTTTCCAAATGGTTCCCTCATCATCCTTTGTACAGTAACGTGTGTTAGCGTTGCTGCAGCTTTTGTCCATTTTTCCCCCCCTGTTCTCTTCTTTATATATATAAAAAAACATCTACTACAACAAAATGAATAGTCAAAAACACTAACTGTGCTCTGACTGCATTTACACACTGTTTCCCACTGAGTCTTTATCAAGGCAGTGGCTCCTAACATTCCGTCTTGAACACCGTCACCACAACAACCACCACAAACACAACTGTTGGAAATCCTCACCACCGTCCACCACTGCCTCTACACATGCCTGCTCTATGACAACTCTGGACTGGTTTCCAGTCCCACCTCACCTGCAGGGCACCTGTGCCTGTCCACCACTCCAGTCATCTCAGTCCTGTCCATCAGGTGCAGCAAATCCTCATTGCGTTTCCGCCACCCTCTCCCCTCAGTCAATCTCCCCCTCTCATCCCCTCTCCCTCTCTCCCTGTCTCTCTCTCTCTCTCTCTCTCTCTCTCTCTCTCCAGCCGCACATGCAGCGGAAACTCTTTATTTAATTCATTACAACACCAGCCGATTAACTCCTTCGCAGATGGGTGCCTGGCTCCTGGCTGCTTTGACTGGATGCTCTGCTCCTCCTTCCCCCCTTCTATACTGTCCACGCTCATGCACATCCACTATATGACAAGAAACCTGCTGCTTTCTCCTTCTCCTCCTCCTCCTTCTCCTCCAGCAGGGTTAGAACAAAAAAAAAAACAAAAAAAAAAAAAACTGCTCTGTCACCTATGGACTGTCCGCTGTCCTACAGCAGCTGCTGTTTTGTTGTCCCCCATCTGCCCACAAGTGGTAACTCTGCTCTGCCTTCTGTCTTAATTATTGTACTAATTCAGCCTTTCTCCACACCACCTGACCTTTGCAATGCGATATCCCCGACAGCCAAGTGTGGGAGCGGTTGCCAAGGCAACTATAAACTCCACCTGTCTTTAACCCACCCCGCTCCTGTCGCTGAACCTCTTGCATTCTTCCTTCATGCGTGTACTTTTTCTTCTTTTTTTTTTTTTTTTTGACGTCATCACACTGAATTTATCTTTGAAAGAAAATCCCGCTGCTCAGCTACAGACTTGAATAAATATCGGCAAAAATAACTGAAGCCAAACCAAGAGGGAAAGGCATCCTTCATAGATGTAAACTTGAAATGAAATTTATATTTTATTTAGTATCTAATATATTCATATATAATAGGTCTGGCTCAAGCAGGAAATCAGAGGAAATCAAAGATCAGCAACTCAAGAAATACCAATTGATTACAAATATCTATATCCCCACAATGTAGCAGCTAATAGATAGCCAGGAAAAAATAAATAAAATAAATAACCAAATCACTTAAGAGATAAACAAAATACGACATAACTGAATCGTAGAAGTTAGCCAAAATACTAGCCCAGAAATAGCTCGAATGTTACTGCAGGGAACACTCAGCACTGATCAATTAACAGCTGGGGTTAGCATAAAGTTAACTAAAATGAAGCATTTAAAGTCTTATATGATATTACAACAGTTAAAGCAACAAGTTGAAGTAAGCTGTAATAAAAATATAGCGTAACCCAACTGGATTTAGCCTAAGATAGCCAAATATAAAACAAGATAAGTAATAACTAAAGGCTAATAGCTTAGCTAGAACATATCGAGAGAAAAGACAAAAGTGTATCTAGGCTTTTTAGATGTATAGCCGGAGGACAAATACAAGAAACAAAATTAGTGAAGCGTTAAAAAACATAATATGTAAAATCAACCAAGAAATTAGCTTAAAAGTTATAAAATGCTAGCTAAGCAAAAACAAATATAAAAAAATAATAAAAATAACAGTGATATTAGTGATAATGCTCCAAGACGTAGTTCTTATTTACCCAGAGCTAAAGCAAGGGGTAGCTAATAGTATGAGCTAAGGGTAAGTAAAACCAAACGTTAATTCCGCTGGTGCTGCACCAGTTTACCTGCTCGCGTGCCGACCGCTCTGACGTGCCCCTGATGCTGGCGTGGGAGGGTGAGGGAGAGGGTGGATTGTGGTGCGGGCTGTGGTGCGGATGCTGCAGCTGCTGCTGCTGCTGCTGCTGCTGCTGGTACTTGCTCTTCAGGTGGTCCATGAAGGCATCCCTCTTTCGCTCCATGTCCACCTTGTGCAGGTTGGTCAGGGCCTCCAGGCTTTGGGCCGCCGTGACCGTGTGGCGGTGCTCTGACGTGTGCACCAGACCCACATTGGAGAAGCGACGGCCCCTGTTATCCAGGGTCCGGTATTCCCGCGGATACTCCAAGTCATCTGTGGAGATCATGTGACTGCCACCACGCTCGGGATCTGAAGGATATTGAATAAAGAGAGAGAGAGAGAGAGATAAACGGGGGGAGGATAAGGAAGGTGCGAGGGAAAGAAGGAAGGTTGAGACCAAGTGCACCAACAGAAGGTGATTCACCAGCCAGGCGAGCATGCATTGAGAGTTTAGGGTGGAGATGAACAGAAGCACAGAGCAGGCACGAACAGGTGGAAACGGATCAAGGCAAGAGAGGGAGAGAGCGGAACATAAAGGTACAGGAAGAGAGAGAGAGAGGCAGCGAGAGAGAGAGAGAGAGAGAAATATTTTGGGACATTAACTATTTGCCACCAGGGCCGTGTTTCTCTGCAAAGTTATTGATTTCATGTTCTGAATGGAGGAAAAAACGAGAAAAAAAGCAAAATGCTTCTGCAATACTTCAGAAGAGGAGGATGAACCAGAATGTGTTTCCCTGGTTATCCCTCTGAATATGCCTCCTGGTCCATTAAAGTCAAATTTAACGTGTTTTTGGAAACAGCTACGTGTGAGAAGAGTTTTGACTGGAACAATATGACAGATTTCCTTCAGTCCCTGACCCAATCCTGTCTTAGCAGAGGAGATCTGGCATCCACTGCGTTTTGTCTCTTTAGAGAGTCCCTGTCCTTCTACGCCTCACAGTGACAGCTCCTGCTTTTCTGAATGTGTACATTCTGGATGCAGAGAATAGGAAGCGAGACAGATGAGAAGAAGCACAAAAAAAAAAAATAATAATAAACAAAGCAAATGAATGGTGGGAGACAACAGAAGCTGTGAGCCCTTCGCCCGATGAGTTACCTTGTTTATGATAACAGGCCCCGGCGTTGGCTAGAAGAGAAACATGCCAAGAGTTATTTTTGTGTGTTTGTGCACAGATGTGCAGGCAAACACAGCAGAACACAGTCACATGAGCGTCAGAAAAGTGCTATACTGAAACGATAGCACTTTGTCTGAACAACAACCAGTTAATGCATCGTAATGAATTTGGCAAGGTCGTCGTATGAAATGCGGCTCGTCGTGAAGGTTAGGGTTATAAATGAGCGTTTTCATGCATTCCTTTTTACACGGACAATCATCTTCAACATCAGCAGAATTTATGCAAGTGGAAAAAACAGGTTGTAATTGAAGAGAAGACGGAGAATTGTCAGCACAATTTATGCAAGTGGAAAAAACAGTTTGTAATTGAAGAGAAGACGGAGAATTGAATAAAGCAGATCGAACAACATTAAGGACCCATAAAGTGTGTAAGAAAGAGAAATGTGCAGATGCACGGCTAAGAAGAGTTACGGTAACTCCAGGGACACAAACAAGAAAATGGACTGTAATAAAGGTGGAGGGATAGTCGGAAGAAACAGCACCAACTTCTGGTCGACAACTTAAAGACAAAAAATCCTGTTCTGACGATTTCAAGATAAAATCAATGAAAGTCATACCTGCCAAGTATTGACCGACAAATGGACACAAGTCAGAGGAAGTATCATTCGACAAAGGTACACAGTACTTCACGATAGGTCACCTTCCAGGTAGAAAATGTGCAGAAAAGAAGAACAAAAAAACATTCCTTCTCTTTTATTGATGGTCCTGTTGGCAGTTGACCTTCGTGTTGAACACTTTGTCTGTCACTGTTGCTCTCTGCCCTTTGGTTTTACAATCCCAGCTGTAGTAGATCACTTTCACTGCACTTTCACTGGATCTCATACGTCTTATGGTTTTCATAAGTCACAGTCCTTTTGACAGTTTTCTGGAATGGTCAGAACAGTCACAGTTTTTGGGCTCCGAAAAAAAAAACACGTCAGAGCGTCAGAAAACTTCACAAATGGACAAAGTGTCGTTTAAACAAATTCATTTTTAAACAAGTTGATTTACTCGATTTGATCGCTAGGTAACAGATGGATGGATGGATGGATGGATGGATGGATGGATGGATGGATGGATGGATGATGGATGGATGGATGGATATCCAGTCAGGAGCAGAGGTGTAAAATGCAAATCTTATACAAGAAATACTGAGGCTGCTGCAGACACTTAGCCTAGTCTTGAAGACTTTCAGTATGTATGGCTTGTGTTTGACTCTGATATAGATAGATGCCGTGACTCTCTGTGTCTTAAATCTCACTAGCCGGCTAATCATGCTCTTTGCATCCTGGCAGTAGTAGACATAAAGCATGACTACTCACTAGAGCTCTTGTATATAAGTGCTATAGAAAAAAAAAACATCACATCATGATAAGATTATTTCATATCACCCAGTCCTGACTTCCTTCATTTTAATGCAGCTGCAGCATCGGCTGTGAATCCGCCTCTTACTCTTCATCGTTCCTCAGAGAGTAATATCACACTGAAATGCGATCAGCTGTTTCAACATTCACCACATTATGAATTGGTGATAAAGTGAGAGAGGAGAGGTGAGAAGGAGCGAGCTCATGTCTCCAGTGTAGAGACCGAGGCCAACGGTAATTTTCTTTTTGGACCAGAAGATCTTTGGTTTATGGTTCATTAGGCTGGACTTCAGTGTCAGCAGCTAACAAGGATCTGACCTGAGGGGCACCTTGGACGTGCACTGGAATCATTTTGGAACTGAGCATTCAAAACAACACGTTTTGTGGAATTAACGCTTTTTTTAATATTAAAATCAGTTTAATATGAGTAAGAACCAGATTCTAGTCAGAACAAAGTATTTCTGTATTTTCAGGGACTCCTTGACTTACAAACTAATTTTTCCCTAAACAGACATGTCCAAGACGGGACTTAAGCAAACATTGAGCTGGCCCTGAAGGCAACGCTGGGAACAGACATGTCCAAGACGGGATTTAAGCAAACCTTGAGCTGGCCCTGAAGGCAACGCTGGGACAGTCCAAGAGTTGAAGTCAGTGTATACTTCAGTGTTATTTACGAGCCTTATTTACCCAACAGGGCTAAAGTCGCGTTGGTGTGTAAGAATTTAAAACTCTGGAATAGGTTTTTTATGATGATTTTTCTTCACTCTCACCCAACGTATTTCCAGACAATAAGCCTGTCAGACAAAACAATCTGTACGAGCCCACGCAAGAGCACGCGGCTTCACTTACAACTGCATACAGCGAAAAGATTCATGATGTGGTAGGTTGCCTGGTGGACCATGTTATCACCATAAGGCAGCATTTGTCATTTCAGCCCGAGAGTGAGAGAAGCCAATGAGGCTGCACTGCTGAGATAGAGAGACAGTCAGGAGTGGGAACTGGACTAAATAAAAAAGGAGGCTGCAGTCAGCTGGCCAGAGATGAATAATCCTCAGTAAAAACAAAGAAACAGGAACTGAGGTGTATGAATAAAACTGTGACTTTTTCTTTCCTCAGCACAAAAAACTGCCCTCCCAAACAATTCCCTAGTTTAACTAATTACAGCTTCACGGCGGGGGGACGGACAATGCAGTTAATTGTTTGTCCATGACCAATGGAATCCAATGGGAAACAGAGCTTTGGTCCTTGAACAAACAAGGAGGTCCAAGTACTTTTTCACTTTTTGCAACTTGGTATGGAATTATAAATCTTAGAAGTCCTATATGTGTAATTAATCTGGTTTTCAAAGTTAGGACCGCCAGGGGGCACTAGTGGGGCTCAGAAAAGTACTTTTTTTTAAAATTTCTTTTATTTATTCTGTTACAACCATTTAAATTTTAGAGTTATATGTAATGCAATAATTAAAGTAAAAAGTTAAGGTTAGCTGAAAATAAAAATATAGATTAACCAAACAAGATTCAGCCAAAGATAAGGAAAGTTAGTCATTTTTGTAATGTAAAAAAACTTCCATAATCGTTGGACACTTTAGTTTCCAATGGTACCTAAATGATGCACCACGAACGGACACAACCCACATAAATAAGAGAGGTTTGATTTCTTTTGTTCTTATCGTTACAGTTTATGAAAAAGTGTATTGTTCAATGGGGAAATAAAGTGCTGAAAACATGTTTGTTGATCATTTTCTTAAGCTAGAAAAAAATGAATAATTATTAGCACTGTCTAGATTTGCAAAGAAAGTCCCCGGCCAGAAGCTAATGCTGCTTTGGGGGACCTTAGCATGGCTCAGTTTGTTCCTTAAAAGTACTTTGTGGTCCTAAAATCATCATGTACCACTGTATAAAGTACAAAATGTAACTTGACTTGCCTCCAAAATCCCTCGATCTCTGCAGTACATTCTTTTCTCTAATTCTCTATATTAAATCTTGCAGGTGACTCAGCCATATTTTTTTGCAGTGAGTCACGTCTTTCCCTCCTTCACACAGCTATTTATACACCCTACATTAGTAACTTCACTCCCTGACATTAAGTATTTGCCAACGCAACAGTTTCTAAACACGCGCACAACTATAATCCCATTCTGTTTCTTCACTACATGTTGTATGTACTTCTAAGTTCCCTCGCAGTCGACTGCTGCCACTACAGTAATCTAGACAGTGACAGCAAAGTGGAACGCCCGTAATTCACTACAGTAATCTAGACTCCGGGAAGTGACAGCAAAGTGGAACGCCCGTAATTCATGGAGAGTCGGGGAAAAGAGGACGCTGTGGTTCTTTGAGGATTACGAGGAGGCAGGTGGAGTACAACTTCATGTTTTTGACATCTGTACAAGTGGTTCACGGTGAATAGAGGATGAAAGAGAGGTTTTAGGGACCAGATCTCTTCATAATACCGTGGATATTTTTCAAGGCTGCGTCTAAATTTACTGGCAAACATTTTTGTGGTGTGCTCCACACACTGTCAGTGATCTTTTCAAATAATAAGGTATTACTCAACTTCAGTATGAGAGAGTTCTCTTATATATCCACAGCTCCAAATTCTTAAATTACAGTAAGTGCCACCAGGGGGCATCAGTCTTAAACTACTTTTCTTCTTGCATGCGCAAGTAAAATTCTACATCTTTCCAAAGACATATAGCGATTTAATGAGGAGCACAGGTTAGCGTGACGTGCTAAAACAAAAGTGATCTCATTCATAAATAGGCTCATTCTACCTGAGGTTTATAACGACCAGACGCGGAATGATCCACAGGGGAACGGACAAGTTCCATTGGCCTGCGAACCCTAAGTTTACAACCAGGAATAAAACGTTTCATTATCCCACTGTGAACATTAATGAATTGTTTCCAGGTTAAATTATTCGAGGGAGTACCCCAGCAGTTAATTTGGATTAGTATCAATCCACGTTCCTCTGAAGCAAAGGCCTCATCTAAAGGAACTGGGACACCTAGGGGCTCCACTGAGATACTACAGGTTTTTTATAATACATTTTGTGTAAATATGTTAGTGGATTACTTTTGATTGGATAAACCGAGGTACTTTTATACACAGTGCTTGACTCGGTTCAATATAAAATACAATTTTATACAAAAGTATTGGATCACCGCTTCATCTCTCCTTTACACCGACGGAGTCACGACTTGGAAAACATTGAAGTCCCCTGCTGTGCGGTATATAAGTGCCTTTATGTAAATCACATGCGGACGGAAAGACAGAGAAGATAAAAGATGGAGAAGAAATAAAAGACTGCTTCAGCGATGTCACGTCAGTAGAATTCAACAATGTCTACCGCCATCTTGATGCTACTTATTATTCTTCGTGTCATTTACATTTTCCTGTTTTTTCTCTCTGTCCACATGTAATCTTGTAATCAAATTCTGGCAGAATTAACAACTACAACGACATTTTTTTTTACTTCATTAAATAACTCTTCTCTGTTTATTTTTTCTAATACATCTGTAGTTATGCAGGAGTTGCTTCCGGAAGCTATTTTTGTATCCAGATAGTTAGAAAAAAAAGCCAAGGTCAGCACCATTCTTTAGTACACAAGGTTATTTACTGCAACCACACGATTCCTGTGTGTGGTGTTCCAGCTGGGATAACACAGGGCGGTTGAATAACAACCAGACTGAGAAAAGGACAGGATGTAAAAATAAAATAAAATTAATAAATAAATAAAAATCAATTAAAGGGTTGATAAAAACAGCAACAGCTACAGGGAAGTGGAAATCAACCAATCAGCTCTGTAGCTGCTGTACACACACAGATGGCAACAGTTAAAATACATATGGAAACAGAACAGAATAAGTGCATTGGAACTCACTAAAACCAACAGAGCCTTAAAATCTCTGGAGGTTACAGTTCATCATTCAGGTACTTGTACATAGTAGATACATAGTACTTGTACCATATACTATACTTTAATGTTTCTCGGGCCTGAAGGTATGATATAGCTCTTTTTTGTTACACTCATTGGACTATTTTTAGGTACAGTTAGACTGCTTTTCAGGCAAAACAATATTAACCAATCACGTGGCACCGATGCAACGCGCGTAACCACGAAGGCATGAGCAAAATGAATCGCTGATGTAAGAAAATGAGGAAGAAAGGTAATTTACCGACACTATTGGCAGTGACGTGTTGACATGCCAGATTTAATGGGAGAGAGGAAGAATCGTCTGTTCCTTTTGCCTCGTTTCAACACGCCACACTGTGGTACAGACTGTGGGGGGTGCAGTACAGTACAGTACAGTACAGTACGTTCTTGACACACTTTGGGCCTTCCCTGTACAGTAGGTCCATTTAATTACAGGTGAAATCCCTGTTCTAATGGCTCGTGTCACAGAACTGAAACAATAATCTCCACCTCTACCTCTTTACCTCAATCAAGTAGAAATTATTTGGAATGTAATGAAATATATAAAGCAGATTAATATGCCTAACCCAGGCGTGGGCGTAAAGGCTAAAATGCTAAAATGCTTTTCGACGCCATCTATTGGGGAAATGTGGGTATTGCATGGAAAAGGCAGATAGTAGTAAAATGATAATATAAATAAATTATATAATTTGGAAAAGTTTGGCGGGCCGGATTAAAAAGCTGAACGGGCCGCATCAGGCCCCCGGGCCTTAGTTTGCCCATGCCTGGTGTCACCTGTGTTGTGATATTGCAATTTATCGAACAGAAAGTAGATAAAATAAGTATGTTATTCGTATATGTTAATAAAAGACCAAAAGGTTTCTATGGAACTCATTTATGAATAAATAAAAAGTTTGACTTCTATCTTTTGAAATGCGGCTGTGAAGTGATCCTTGAAGTGACGTACAGACCTTGGTGGCAGATTAATGCATTTAAAGAGCTGTTTAGATTTAAGGTGGTGAGAGACTTTTGTTTCCGTCTCACTGGTTTGACTCACTGCTATAAACTTAATGATGTTTCTGTCTAAAAAAAAAAAAAAAAACGGCACGCAGCCTAGCAGGCATGTGCATTTCACATTTCACTCTCTTCCCTTACATCAAGATAATCTCTAACAGCTCTGATTCACTGCTGGGCCAGGAGAGGAGGGTTAAAAGGGGTGAAATTGATGGGAGGGTAGCGGGAGTGAGCCATCAGAAGGTCAGGCTGTGCCGCCGGACGCAATAATGTGTCCAGACAATGAGATGGTTCCCCTGCAGAGACATGGGATAGAGTCGGAGAAAAAAACGCCACCAGTTGCTTTGGTACAGACTGACGAAGACGCCGTTAGCTTTCGGAATAAAACCACGGCTCTCATATGGCCGTGGCAACCATGGGAAACACTGAGAAGGCAGGAGAGATTGAACAATCAAACTGCAATTATCCAACTACAGGCCCCGGAGTATAAGTCGTACACCAGCCAAAGGATGAAAAGTGCAACTTACAGGAGTAGCAGATACTGGTACACAAGCTTAGAGTGCCCTCTAGCGGCTGTCAGTGTAAAAATAACGGACGTACATTTTCAGTGGAACAGGAGTAGCAGATTCTCGTACGCAAGCCTGTGCCCTCTAATGGCTGTCAGTGTGAACATAACAAATATGTGAAATCATATATTTTACTGTATAAGTCGCACCTGGGTATAAGTCGCAAACCCAGCCATAGGATGAAAAAAAAAGTGCGACTTATAGTCTGGAAAATACAGTAATTACAGATCTTGAGTTGATGTTTTTGTGTATCGATAACCTTCCGAATTTTTGATGATTTTACTATATACAAAATCTGCAAAAATAATAATAAAAAAAAATATCTCCGCTGACAACTTTTCACGTTGTTGTTGTGTTTTGTCCGTAGCAACCTGTTTAACCTTGTACGGAAAACATCCTTTCCTACAACGTCATCCAAATCGCGGGGGTAACGAGCATGATGCATCCCTTTGTCTCACTTGTCATCCTGTTAAAAGCCAACTGTCGTTTTCTAGAACAACATTAGCCCAGTAGCAGCTGAGAAAGAAAGCCTCTTAATTACAGGCTGTTGTGGAACCTGCTCTGCATATTAACGGTGTGAAGAGAACAACGCCGTCGCCGTACCTCATTACATCAGTGCCGCTCTCATGGTCTCAAAAAAAATATCTCCGCTGACAACTTTTCACGTTGTTGTTGTGTTTTGTCCGTAGCAACCTGTTTAACCTTGTACGGAAAACATCCTTTCCTACAACGTCATCCAAATCGCGGGGGTAACGAGCATGATGCATCCCTTTGTCTCACTTGTCATCCTGTTAAAAGCCAACTGTCGTTTTCTAGAACAACATTAGCCCAGTAGCAGCTGAGAAAGAAAGCCTCTTAATTACAGGCTGTTGTGGAACCTGCTCTGCATATTAACGGTGTGAAGAGAACAACGCCGTCGCCGTACCTCATTACATCAGTGCCGCTCTCATGGTCTCAGCGGGGGGGGGGGGGGGGGGCCAGCCTCTCAGCTCGATCCAGATGTAACACGAGGACAGGTAACTGTAATAGACTTTAAAAATAGAGTTGTTGTTTTTTTCCTACAGATAGTGAACCTCTTTACTCAGCTAGCTGACTAGCCTCAGCTAGCTGCTACTGCTAACTGCTAAAATATGGATTATTACTTTGCTGCCCCATAAATATTTGTTGCTTTTTTCAGCATTTTTAAATACTTTGATCACATGTTGTATTTTTTGATAAATATATATGAATAGCTGTATGTAATTGCTTTTAGCTCATTTCAAGATATTTCATTTGCTAACCTTATTTTGCTAACCTTATTTTAATGTTTTTTGACTAAATTAATATTTAATAATTTAGCTTTTTTTAAGGCTTATGTTAGGCTGTTTTGCTTTATTTTATCGTATTTAGCTCAAGGCTAATTATAGTTGTCACTTGAAATTGTGCTGTGATATATCTAGGTACTTCAGCTATTCAATTTTGGTCAACCTTTACATATAACGTCTTCAAGTCAAATTATATTTCAGCTACTTTCATTGGACAAAAGTTGTCCAACATTCAGGCAACTCAACCTTGGAGGACAAGCACTCTCCAGGGTTTCAAGGTAACACGCCAGAAACCTGAATACAGTATTTGACTGAAGGTATAAAAATGTAAAATAGTTTGGAAGCTCCGCTGCAGTGTGTGTCCGCCTGAATAGTGAACTTCACAAAACAGCCCCGCCTCCATCTGTCAGTTTGAGAGGACCTCAGATCTCCACAGGGGGCAGCACTGGCTGTGCTTCACAGGTGGGCTGTACTGTAGTTCAGTCAAAGGCATCTACTGCATGAAAGTAGGTGCTGCAAAAGCATTAATTAACCTTCCCTGAAATTAGGGTGTTATTTTGGGCAGTATTTTTTCATCATTATTTGCAAAAACTAAAACTAAATCAAGGATACAGTTTGTCTGTCTATCTACTCATCTCTCTTTCTCTCTCTTTCTTGCTCTCTCTCATCTTTGTCTCTCTCTCAGCCAGAGGCTAACATTCAGCTGCACTTTGTATTTTTTCCTTTTTTTTTTGTCTAATACCCCTTCTAACTTCTATACTGCTTTGTATTTATTTTATTCTGTATTCATGAGCAATTTTTAAAATTTCTTATCTTTTTTCAATTTTAAGCTGTTTCCTATTTATATGTTTTTATTTTTATTGAATATTTTTATGCTATTAAATCAACAATTAGCTTTTTTTAGGCTTATATTAGTCAAGTCACTTTGGTAAAATAGGCTAAAAAAGTCAACCCTGTAAAAAAGGCCTATTGTTTTGTGCCTTGCTAATTATAATAACAGTGTTCATAATGCCAAACCATGGTAAAATATAAGGTTTAAACACAACCCTCGGCTAAATGTGCAGGCTGTGTGTATTTATACCACTTTTATTGTTGCTAATCTGATATAATATCGACGCAGGCTGAAAATATCCTTTCCTCTCAGACCTAACCCAACACAGTATCTGACCATCCCACTCTGCACTGGTTTCTTTTATCTGTCGTCTGCAGTGTGGTGTGAGTACTGCGGACCTCCTGTTCACAGGGTGAAATGGAGCAAAAAGAACAGACCAGGAGGAGACCACAGACCACATGTGCTGCAGTAGAGAGGCTGCATCGATTTTCACTGTAATTGTTACAACTGTATTTATATGACCACGCTCAAAACCAAGCATCTCATCCAACTCTTATCTACAAGGTTGGGGCACGTAATTTGACCCAAAGGAATATATACATACATATATGTATATATGTGAGTGAATATATGTACATATATTTATATATGTAAATATATATGTACTGTAATTATATATGTATATATTTATATATGTATGTATATATGTGTCAATGATTAACGTGATTAAGACAAACAAATTGTATTACAGAATATACAAATTAATTTTGTTTACTGTTGTTAGAAATCATTCATATTTAGTCTGTAAATAAAAAAATGTAAAAAAATAAAATACAAAAGAAATTAATTTTGTTTACTTCATATTTAGTCTGTAAATATTGCTTTTCATCTTTGAAAATAAAAAATGTAAAAAAATAAAATACAAAATTTAACAACATACTGTTGACACTTTTCGATTTTGAATATATTTCTCACTACGACTATAAATTATGTATTCAGAATAAAGGTACTTTTTTATGTTGTCGAATGTTGCTAAGTGTTGTGCTGTGAGACAAATGTACAACGGTGCCTGTAGTGCAGAAACAAAGACATAACAAGTTGTCAGGAACCACTGCAGATGTAATTCATGTTTTGATGGACTCGATGGCTGAGATATGTTGTTTTCCAAACGTGCTTTCTGTAACGCTCGGCCGCGTGGGGAGCTTTAGCTTTAGCTCGGCAAAAGCTAACTACATAGAGTATCTCTGTCTGCATCGTCAATTAGCGAGTAACCTTGCTGTATAAGGTATAATATTGTATTTGTAGAACGCTTTAGAGTACTCCTTTTTAAACCACGCAGTAAACACTTTGGAAAGTCTGATGCTTTAACCTTGTCAATAAAAAAAAACTTTTTACCCTCACGCTCAAAGAGATGCTGCAAAGTGAGCATCAAAAATGAAACGAGAGGCACCGTGCAGCTCTGGATCTGTTCAGCCGCCGTCAGGAGATGGAGGCACTTTGAGAATAGTCTGGTTGTGCCTTTAAGATGATCTGAGCTAATGCACTCATCAGAGCTGTACAACAATCCAGCAGACTGCTGAGCCTGAGAGCCCAGCGATGAAAGCAGCAGCAAAACAAAGCCCGGCAGACGGACGACGGAACTGAAGACAAACTGTGGCTCATTAATCAAAAAAAAAAAAAAAGAAACATCTTCAACATCTCTGCTGTAAGGAAATCACCTGTTGTTGCAAATTAAAATGGATGTTGTTTGTTTTTATGGCATAAACAAGTTGTTACTTTACGTTAGCGTTTGCCTGTAGCTAACAAATTTCTTTTTCTGTTCCTCATGCTGATTGGCTCATGCATCGTAGCATCTCTCGGCATCTCCCCTCGTCTGTCGGCCACTCTCTCGTTCACTTCACTCTCCGTTGCCGCATATAATTGTGTGGGAAAGGCTAATACAGCCTAGGGAGGGTTGATAACAGTGTGGGGGAGCATGTGATAGTCATGTGATATACAGATGATGATTAACTATGGGAAACCTAGAGGAAGCAGATGAAGGACTAAGGTCTTCTCAACACAATAAAACATCCAAGTTTGGACCAATGGAGTCCATCTGTCCATCCATCAGTAAATCTACAGAGCAACACGAAGGTCAGCCATTGACGGAAACCCATGTATGACAGTGAGACGGGCGCCACATCTGGGCCTACAATATAATTTTCTCATGACAGGTCATAGACTGTGTCTGTCTCACCGCTCCGGAGTCCAAAGATTCTGTCAGCGTCGGGCAGATAATTATACAACAACCGTGTTGTAGAGTCAGGAGGAAACCACAGCTGTCAAGATGTTCAGTCTGTGCAAACAAGTGTGAGAAAAAAAAGCAGCTTCTAGGAACCCGATTTCTTTTAAATGCTTCCAGGAGCAGAAGAAGCATGAACATAATTAGAAGTCAATGTGAACAACGGGAACCACCTGTGTTGTCTAGTGTGGGAAGAGGAAAGAAAAAAATACCTTCATTTCATGCTACTGTTGAACGCTGGTTCATCAACAGATTTGCTCAAGATTAACTTATTAGTCAGTTCTAGTGGAGACCAAAGCCTCTCACGGCGAAACCCTGCTGGAAATAATCTTTATTGGCGACATGTTCCACAGGCATTGTAAACAGGAGAAGTGCAAGCATCCGGAACATTTGCGCCGTTCTTCTAGCCGCTACAGCACAATAACACTTGTAACAAGATTATTATTGTTGTTCTTAATATCACCTCAGCGGTGTGACTGCCAAAACCTCATTTGTGCAGCTCAGACACGGGAGCCTAAGGTTTCCTATAGTGATCACGTAATGACGTGCAATTTGCAGTAAATCCCGTCATTGTTGTTGGCTAGGTAAGCAGCTCCGCTGAACTTCTCTTTTTCTCTCTATGGAATATTGGATTACTGAGCAGCCTGTGAGACTTGCGTCTGACGTGCTACGCAGCTAACGCCGCTGCTCCTAAACGGATTAGCATGCCGTCGTCTTCCTCGTACAGGATGCCCCACACCGACATTACAAATAAATTTACAGCAGACCTCTCAAGTCTCAGGCAGAGGATCCCGGCGTATTAATGCCTGTGAGTTAAATAAAGAATCCCCGACATCAAGAGCAAGCGATCAAGAACACCAGGTGGAGAGAGGGTCGTCTGACGACAGTAGGACAGATAGACTCACGTGCCTGTACATACTGTAGAGCAGGGTTGTCAAACATACGGCCCGTGGGCCAAAATCGGTCCGCTAGGGGGTTCAATTTGGCCCGCTTGATGAATTATGAAAGTGAAAAAATGCACAAACGATTCATGTTTGTGATGTTTTGTGAAATTGTATATACATTTCATTTAGAATATTTTCTAATACACTGGTACTTGCAGGAAAACAAGTGCTTTTTTTTATTTTATTTTATATAGTTATGTTATGATTGTACTAGTCTGGACCACATCTAATTAGGCTGAATGTGGCCCCCTGAACCAAAGTGAGTTTGACACCCCTGCAGTAGAGTCTATGGAAGATAAGGTGCATTCTAAAAAGACAAATCATGACTTTTTTGAGTTGAGATTTTAACTTGCGAACTGTGATCTCTTCGTGTATGGTTAAATGATTACGTTTCACCATAAAACAACTAACTTAAGCATCAAACATCTTACGAGAGACAGATTTCCAGTATTGTTTAACAATCTCTGGTGCGTCAAAAATACGGAGCGTGGCCCAAAATTGGCCTGCTAGGGCGTTCAATCCGGCCCATTTGATACATTTTGGGGAAAAAAAAGCACAAAGACTTTATGTTCGTGATGTTTTGTCAAATTATATTTCATTAAATATGATTATTTTGTAAAAAAAAGGAAAAACATGGACTTTTTTGTTGTTATTTATAGATAATTATGTCATGATTGTACTGTATGTGGCCCACGAACCAAAATGAGTTTGACAGCCCTGTTCTAGAAGAATCTACACGAAGAGCTCAAAGCACAGTCTCCTCTTAGTAATGCAGTAGCTGTCGATTTACAACAATGTCATCCAACCTTGTCTCTGCGACGCTGTTACGTAGCGTCTCTTACACAATCAAAGTCCCCTGAGACCCTGGTCTGCTGCTTTCCCTTTATGACTGCTACAAGCTTAAAAAATAAGAAGAACGTCATTCCTCCTAGGTAGGAATTATACTGACATTTTAATTGAAGCTGGAACGCTGCTCATCAAAAAGAAAAGAGCGGGAGAGGGGGGGGAAAAAAAAAAAAAAGGGGGGGAGAGGGGGGGGAAAAAAAAAAAAAAGAGGGGGGGGAGGGGGGGGGGAAAAAAAAAAAAAAGGGGGGGAGAGGGGGGGGAAAAAAAAAAAAAACGGGGGGGGGAGGGGGGGGGGAAAAAAAAAAAAAACGGGGGGGGGAGGGGGGGGGAAAAAAAAAAAAAAAGGGGGGGAGAGGGGGGGGAAAAAAAAAAAAAAACGGGGGGGGGAGGGGGGGGGAAAAAAAAAAAAAACGGGGGGGGGAGGGGGGGGGAAAAAAAAAAAAAACGGGGGGGGGAGGGGGGGGGAAAAAAAAAAAAAACGGGGGGGGGAGGGGGGGGGAAAAAAAAAAAAAAAGAGGGGGGGGGGGGGGGAAAAAAAAAAAAAACGGGGGGGGGAGGGGGGGGGGAAAAAAAAAAAAAAACGACCTCCCAGAAACAGAAAGAAAATGAAAATGGAATCAATAAAAGCTGCCGTGTCATTAGCTGAGACAGGAGTGACACAGGCTGTGGCGCAGATCGGTCGCCTAGGCAACAGGTCAGCTGTTGCACAAGCTGCAGTTTGTGCGCCGCCGCCCGCCCGCCCTTGCACAAACGCGCACATCTGACACAGAGCCGGTGACGGATGGAGGCACAAACAGGGCCGATGGCTCTGATCTGCGTGATGATTCTGACAGTCGTGTGTCACAGTGCAAATTGCTTCCTGTCAGCTGACATCAGAGCATCAAGTACACAAGACAAAGACGACAAAAGCTGAAGGTTCATGTACTGCTTCACAGGAAACAGCGTTTCACTGCGGGAATCCAACCCCAACAACCAGCACTTTCATATCAAGAAAAAACTCATGCCTTTCAGTCAGCTTCTGTTCTGTGAGTATATAAAAACAGAATTATATCAAGAGGCTGTGTGGTTTTCAAGTAAAAGCCGGGGCAGATCTGGGATCAGATGTGGCACAGAGCAGTTTAACCTGTTTCTGGGTGGGCGTTGTCAAACCTGATGTGATCCAGGACTGAGGGGAGACGTGCAGTGTACAGCAGTCCCTAGTGGGATGTTAAAGTAATTGCTTGTTATTTCTTTCCTCCAGGAAATATTGCAAAGTGTGTGAGACAGCCGAGGCTTTTCACCACACAACTCCCACCATCCTCTGCTGCCAGGCTGTAATGGCAAGAAAAGTTTGTGTGTGTTTTTTTTTTTTCCACCCCACACAGACACTTTTTTTTCACTCAGAAAGTATTAACGGTGAGAAGCTACAGTAGTCGGAGAGGCTCGAGAATTACATTTAATTGCTTTGCTTTGGTGTCTCAAGCTGAGCTGTTGCTTTTTGAGATGTTTTTCTCCACTGAATCTGATGGACCGTGTCTCTGTGATTTTTTTTTAAGTTAATTAATGTGGTCCGTTGCTGTTAAAGTGTTGTATTTCAGTGGAAATAACTTTCCACTGAAAGTGATAGTAGCCTGCTATAGTATAGTATAGTATAGTATATTACAATATACTATAACTTGCTACACCAAAACAACGCTAAACAGGTGGTTTGTGAGTAGAGTGATAGTAGCCTGCCTATTACAATATACTATAACTTGCTATAACAAAACAACGCTAAACAGGTGGTTTGTGCGTTATGCTCGAAGATGAGGCTCCACTTGTAGCTACCTCATCTACGGTTTCTACTTCGTTAAAAAATTCTGATTTTTTTTTCTATAAAAATGATCAATGTTTTTCATTGATTTTTGGTCTGATATTTCTCTTGTTGTTTTCTCAGTGTACGAAACTAAATGTAATTCAAAGCAAATCTACCATCAACAACTGCAAAAAAAAAAACAAACAGCATTTAGCAAGAATAAAACTTAACTGCACGTTTTCACAATCTCATTACAGTAAGCGACACAAAGAGGCAGTTTTACTGGTCGGCTTTTTAAGAAAAATGTTTACAGAAAGCGATGATCGTGTCTTTAAATTATCCTACGCTCGTTTAGTAAGATGGTAAAATCTTAATCTGCGCTGTTGTGCTTAGTTAAGAAAACACAGATTCAAGCAGTAATTAAACGTTATTTATTAAGAATCGCTGGACGTTCGCAACCAACAGCTGTTTCCCTATGATAACGTTCAGTTGTGTGAATTCATGTGCGCTTGGGAACTTTGTCTCTAAACCCTAATGTTAATTAGTCTGTTTCATGTTTTATTAAATTACAGACGCTGTTAACAGCCGACCGTTTTATTTTGATTCACCGAGCGAACTAAAAACCAGCCCACGGCGTGTTTTCTGCTTTTACGCGGCTAAGAGACACGTACGGATACGTAACCTTGACTGTACTCGACTGGGACAAAGGCCGCGTCGAGACTCCTCTTCTACTTCCTGCATGAATCATCGATTGTCTGTCTCTCTGTAAAGCACGACACCGGTCCACTTTCTCCTGGCGCTGCAGTAATGTATGCTGCCTCACGTCTATGTTTAGAGACGGTATTTTCTTTTTTCTATTCACTAATCACATACACATTGATTTTTTTTCACATGCATTATGGGAAATTTTTTTCTTTGTTTACTTAAAGTAGACCTGCACTTTTACTTTCCCTGCCATTTCTCCCGAGCTAACGCTTTCTTTTCTAGGTTCATTCCAGTCCCTTTTATGTATTAGATTTTAGAATTTCTCAGGTCCAATTTTTTTTTCCTTCTGTATTTGTTTTCTACTGCTAAAGTATTAAAAGGCCTAATTTCAGTAAAGTTTGTCCCTTTTGTATTTGTTTTTTACTGCTAAAGTATTAAAAGGCCTAATTTGATTTATCCCAGGGGTAGCACTAACAATTAATCGTGATTAATCGCGATAATTTACCATTCCTAAATATGAAAAAAAAAATCTCAAAAAATTTGAATGTGATTATTTTCATAAATTAGCTCTCACGGTTTGTCGTTCGATTAGCAGGCTACCACCTTTAGGCTAGTTTTTTTTTATTTTTATGTGTAAATATAACCAACTCACACGTATTAGACCGGGGGCACTGCCTCTATTTCATGTCTCTATCTCTACCGTGTCTCTTTTAACCATCACCGTGTTTGCAGAGAGAAGGATGGGCAGGGCGGCGTTGCAGGATTCTTAGGTTTCTGTGGGTTGTGCCTGGGGAAAACAGCCAGTTGGCAAGATTGAGGAGGAGGAAGAGGAGGAGGAGATGATGAGTTAGATGTTCACAAGCTGTCACTGCAAACACAACACTGACTGCATCAACAACCACCACAACAACAACAAGATGTGTCCGACAAGCCTGGTGTTGTAAACAACAACTCAGTGAGTCGGCCCCACATTGGGTAGGTGCTGAACAAACCCAGGGCGTTGCTGGGAGAGTGAAAGAAAACAAATGTGTTGACTGAAGAATAAACGGAAGTTTTCTGTCCGATGGAAAGAGAAGTTTTTTTTTTTTAGGCCCAGACTGTGAGTGACGTCCATGTTGGAGCCGAGTGTGAAACAGCTTACAGCAGCAGTATGAGGATTAAGTCCTGCTGCTGCTGCTGCTGCACTAATGTTTTTAAGTACCATGCTCAAAGACAACCAAGCAAATATATTATTATTATCAGGATCAACTGAAGCTTCTACACAGGGCTGACACCAGTGTTGTTCAACTGCTATATTTTTAGCCACATTTTGTACTTCACTGTGTAAAAAAAAACTGCAGGGCAACCCGTGCACACGTTCCCTACAGTGACTCGGAGCAGCAAGTAATCATTTAACAAAGTAAAAGTGACATCCCTGATGAGTCCTGGGGGCCCAACACCTCTCTGGTTGTTTTGTGTCAGCATTCGAGCCTAACGCTGCCAATCACACCCCTGGGAGAAACGCTTCTCAGGACATACACTGATCCACACATGCTGTACACACGTTCCAGCTATCGTTTTAGTCACAGCTGAGGCGGAACTCCTGATGGGACCCTGCTGTATATAAAAAATAAAAAAAAAAAAAAAAGAATGGAGCAACAGCTAATATTAAAAGAGTTGTCAAGACATGTCTCCATTTTACCAGGCGTTCCGCTTCTTTTATCCAGCCACCTGCTGGTTCAATGAAACGGAAATCTGAGAATTGTTAAGTGTTCTACCCCAGAGCCCACAAAGCACTTGGCAGAGCAGCCCGTGGCTAATCCAGTAAGAATTAACACGGACTTAAAAGTAAGTGGGAAGACAAAAAGAGACCGAGAATGACAGACAGGGAGAGTGGAAGCTGCAGAGAGGGAGGACAACAGCAGAATGGAAGCTGACAGAAAGAGCTCGATGGGGGAAAAAGACAAATGGATTGTGAAAGGACCTGGAAATACAGCGACAGTAAATGGGCCGTGAGTTTGTTACGTCTACAAAGAAATAAACAAAAAACACTGTAGGAACGGGAGACAGATGTAATGAGGCTAGGAGTTTGATGAGCAGTGACGCAGAAGAAGAAGAAGAAGAAGTGGAACGTGGAAGGTGTTCTCCAAAAGCCCATTTTCCATCCAGAGACTCATTAATGTTTGTGAGGTGGTACGTGGTTATAAATAGGTTTTTGGAGTGTGTCTGACGGGAGGGTGTCCTGCATCTGACAGCAGGAAGTAAACTGCTCCTGGGTAGATGGATAGAGACAAACAGATGGATCTCACAGAGAGATTTCTATCAATTACAGCCAGAAAAAGTTTTGGTTTACATCACTACCACTAGATTATTTTCCCCATTCTGGTCAATTATTACACCAGTGGTATCTTTTTCAACATTTTCAACATTACCATGACTTTTTTTTTTTCTGACACCCTACATCAAGTGTGCCAAACATGGGGTCCGTGGGCCAAAACTGGTCCACTGGGGGGTTCATTTCGGCCCGCTTGATAGATTTTGAAAGCAAAAATGTTCGCTCCATGTTCACGATGTTTTGTAAAAATATATTTAAATAAATATGTTTGTTTTTTTATACTACTTATTTGCATACTAGTACTGGTCCGGCCCACTTGGCATCTAAGTAGGCTGTATGTGGCCTCTGAACCAGAATGAGTTTGGCACCCACGCCTTAAATGAATCATGTGCATCATGTTATCGACAATAATCGTCATCATCAAACCAAAAATCCAGCTTGTTTAACAAATCTTTGTGCCTACGTGTACCAACCCTAACTCTGTCTGGATCCCACCTTTCCTTCAAAACATTTAAAGGTCCATTCTGCGTCTCCTTCTTCTCGGCTGCCTTAGCTTCCTATCTTCCTCTCCTTCCCTCCCCTGCTACCAGCTCTCTCTGTGGATCTCTCCACGCTTCACCAGACACTGGAGAGTTCTCCCTGTCCGCCTTAAAGGGCTGCCAGTCACTCGGGGTATCTACTCAGGGTATCGTATTTTCCACCTCTCTCCGGGGCTAAAGCTTCCTTTACCTGCAAACTGTCTTTACTACCACTCCAAAAAAAAGAAAAGAAAAGAAAACAACAACACTTTTAACAACATCTCCAGCTGACCTTGGCTAATGGCCTGTTGTTTCCTCTCACCTCCAGCACTTTTGTAGAAGCTGTGAACGAAAGTTCATGTTTGGTTCTACCTGTGAGTTGCTCCTCCTGCTACAGCTGTACTCGTCTCACATTTAATCCTCTAAAAAAAACGTACCACCAAAAAAATACGAAGAATAATTTAAAGATGAATATAAAATCTTAAATTTCCCCAAATCCACACCGTATGCTCTTGATGTGAATCTGAATCTGAACAGTAGACAGATTTTTTTTCTGGCTGGTTGCTCATGTTCACTGCACCTGGGAGGATTTTTCAGTCATCGCCAAAGGCAAAAAGCAGGGAATCGACAGCTGCCAACTGTACGTGGCCCCGAGCAGAGAGAAGCCCTCAGTAAAGTGAGTAAATAGTACGTTTCTTTTTTTTTATTTCAATAAATGTACATGTACTGTACACCTCAAACTGGGACATTAATGAAAACCATGAGTTGAACTCAAGGTTTCAGCTCGATTTAAATACTGAAACAGACTCAACTTGCCACTTGGGTTCCCTTTTTTTTCCTGGTGTTTTCTCAAGAAAACTCAAGAAAAATACCTGGTCACTGCAGGGCAATATTCTTATTTTTATTATTTATTTTTAACAAAAAAAAAATCCTTCCAAACTGCTGTTTACTTTACTACTACTTGCTGCAATAGGAAACAGATATTTCCCACGGGGCTTAGTCTGGGTTGATATTACATTCAGCCTGCACCATTCGCTGAAAATGTGGAAATACAAACAGTTTCTCCGTGCTGTTAGATTAACTATTTATAGGCAGGTTCTTTGTGAGAACAAAAAAAACATCAGGAAAATGTCAATTAATTATATTAATCAGGTAAGAAGCATCTTTTTCTCGTAGGTTTCGGTGCTTAAATATAACTCATACATGAGTATCAACATTAAAAAAAAAATTGCTGTTGATTTTATTTACTACCTAAGAGTAAAGCCAATGTACTGGCTTTTCTTTAAATACAGTATATATATCAGTATGTCCTTGCAGCAAAGCGGCGTTCATTGAAGAGAAAACGCACGCCATTTATGTAAAAAAAAAATGCTTAGTGTATTACAAGTCGAATACTTGAAGAAAGAAATTAGGTCTTATTCATTCTTGTTTCAATAGAAATGACAAAAGGCTGAGTCGCATCACCTCCTTCCATCCATCTGACCCATACATCTCACTCCTCATCTATGTAGTTGTGACAAACTGGGGCAGAATCCCAGCCTCAAGATCCAAACTTGCCTGTGGCAAAAATGGAGGATGAGCAACGAGGCTTCCTTTTAAAGTAAGCCATTAGCCAACATAACATTGTCAACAGTATAGTGTTGGCTTTCTCTGGATCTGCGGAGCATTCACACTGATTATGAAGGGCTAAGCGGGTAAATCATAACCAGAGGATTAGCTGATTGGCTAACAGAAACAGCCGTGAGAACAGCCATAACATTACATTTTTGGAGAATTTCAATTTCCTAGACTGTTTTATATCTGATATTGATATGTAAGCTGTACTCAAAACTTGAAAAATATTGTCAATGTTCTATGTACAATGTACTAATTTTGTATGAGACAACACTTCTACTGGAAAGCAAATACCACAGAGAGCGGTAATATCATATCATAGAAATCTACGCGTGATAAATATCTGCATGGTAGCCAGGAATAGCTCCTGAAACAGTAGACTGAATGGTTGGAAGTCAAAAAAAAAAAAAAAAGGTTTCAGTATTTCTGTAATTTTTCACAGTCCCTCCAGTTATTGACGCCGTATTGTTTTACACCATGACTTCCCTCATTAAGACTCGAACCTTCCCTTCAGAGGATGTAGTATTTTGGTGTGACAGTCTCACCAGCTTCCTCCGTCTCAAATATACAGACTGGGATTCATCATTCATCCTGTTAGGCCTACATCCAAATACAGTAAAACCTTAAGATATGTGCGTCCCGACATACGAGTACTCCGAGATACGAGCAAGCCTTCGAGCAAAATTTTGCTTTGAGATACGAGTAAAGATTTGAGATACGAGCACGCTCACAGACATCGATGCTAGGTGGCCGAGCACTCGGAGTAGTCGTCTTTCATACGCATCTCCCGCAAGTCTTCCGTATTCTGTTTTCGTTATCTACGTGATTTTTTCTCTATTTTGTGCATTATTCTTCATAATAGTGATGAGTCCTGAGAAAAAGAGTGGTAAGGACGGTGGTGAGAAGAAGAAGCGCACGATGACCATGGAAATAAAGCAGGAAACTGTCGATAAATATGAGAAATAATACAAATCGAGAAAAAGAAAAAAAAAATACGTAACTTAAGTTAATTCTAAGTTTATGGAAGTTACGTAGTGTACCTTGAGGTATGACGATTCAGACATAGAAGAGTGCACGAAGAAGCCTTCATTTGACCTTTTATTTGTCTAAGTGCAGGTCTGACTTTGTGACTTTTCTCCATTGATTTTATAAACACACACACACACACACAAGAAAACCACAAACACACTCTGGATTCAGCGGGACGATCAAACAAAGGGTGCTATTGATAATAACAGTTTAAACTTGGTCGTTCCCTAATTAGCTTTGGGGGGAAAAAAAACACTTTTCCAGGAGCAACAACACAAGAGGGTATCACCGCATGGGACACAAACACAAACACACGCACACACAAACACACGGCATGGGACACAAACACACGCACACACAAACACACACACACTGATTTGCGATTCAGTTTGCTGCAGAAAAAAAAGGAAAGGGTTTTAACCTTTATTGACTAAAAAACCCGCAGGGATACTGAGAACTATCTGGATCACACACACACACACACACACACACACACACTAGAGTCCGAGAGAAAACCCACTCTCGTGCCATTGTCCATATCACTCCTACAGAGCCTAATGGTCAAACCGATGCACAGACACAGACCAGCCGCCCAATTAGAGGGATTCAATTAGTGCGATTATGAAGAATAATCCAGTCTAACTGACCCGGCTGCCCCGCTGTTTAACATCATCCTCTTCATTATCCCAAGTCAATTCATGTCCATCAATGCTTCGAAGCATCGAAAGACACCAGAGAGCAGCCGAGGTTTTCTAGAGGTCGTACTGACCCTACGCTAACAACCGTTGTGGAAATTCATGTATGATATTCTGTGATTTCTAGGTTGAAAAGCAATGTTGTGGAAAAAATATTTGGTTTTTTTTTTATATTGTTTTTCTATGGCAAATATCGACAGTATCTTACATGTAGCCCAAAGTTAGCCTGAAAGGGTTAAAGAAGAACTCAAACTCAAACCCGACTAAAATTAATTTGAGACGTACAGTAGCATAACAGATGACAATCAACAAAATAAAAACTAATTGAAATTAGTAAACTAATTATTAACCTTAAAGACACTGTTAGCTAAAATAAATTAATCAAAAGTTAGCTTGGTTGTAATTAAACATTAGCTGATTAAAATTATATAAAAAATATAAATAAAAATATTATAAAATATGGTTGAATTGATACAATTGCTTCTCGAATGACTTAACCCTCCATCAGTCCAAAAAACGTAATTATCATAATAAAAGATAATTACGCCTCATTTCATACCTCCATGGTTTACAGAAACAAAAACAACCTGTCCGTGTCCCACAAACGGCTCGTTACTGTCACCGAACGAATTTAAATCAGCTCCGACGCCGAGAAAACAAAATCATCCTTGAAAAAGTAAAACATAAAGAGTGTGTTTTTAAATCCCGGTGGCGACAGTTGAGGCAATCGCTAATGAATAAATCGAAATAAAAGTACAGTCCTGAAGGCTGCACACAAGAGTTTGTGAAGAAGCCTGTAACCCAAGGAAGAAGCAGCAGCCACTTGTGGAGAAGCGCAGCCTTTGAACATCCAGGATGAAGGCAGAGGAACCAGACGCCAGACATACGTGACCATCATGACAATACATATCACACAAACACACCATCAAACGTAAAAAAAGTCCTGACGCGTCCAAGAAGATTTCAATACCGGAAGAGATGTCTAGGAACAAGGTGAGGAAGTCTCACTCACAGGTTGTAGGTAGTAGGAAAAGAGAGAGAGAGTGAGAAGGGGGAGAGAGAGACCCACTCTTAACACCCACCTGTAGCTTTCTCACTTTTCTCCATTTGAGCTTTTTTCAGGCCCAGGTTGGTCCAAAACGCCACCTTTTTCCTCATTCATCCTCTGCTGTCGCCACATCCGTGACTGAGGCGGAATAAAAAAAAGACCCCCGCGCAACAAATCATGCAAAGGATCTGAAGGAGGTGGGACGAGACAGAGAGACGGAGAGACGCTCCCAGAGACAGTCTCTCAGTGAAAGAGACAGTAATGCTGTGTGAACATTGTCTACTTCCTTTTGTCCCTGCCTTGTCTGTCTTCCTACATCGTCTCTCTCCCTCCCTCTCTCCCTCTCTCTCTCTCGGCCTCTTATTTCCCTCATTAAGTCAATCGGATTGGTTTTGCCAAGCTCGCAGCAGAAGGCACCATGCCGTTGCCCTAAAACACCTTACAGATTGGCGACCTCCTGCTGGACGCCACCGACTGTGGACCGGAGTTGACTGGTGGTTTGGTAGAAGGCACGGATCGGGCAGAATTACGCGATGGTTTTTGGTACAGATTTGTGTTCATATCTGACACTGTTGTTGTACCAATGGGGACCAAAGACTGAAGGTGACGTGACGGAACTTAGTTTTACAGGCTGTGGTAATGTTGATGTGAATTAGAGTTCTGTTATAACTAAGGTTAGGTCCATGAAGATACTGGAACATCTTGTGTTGTTGCCTCTGGGCTGGAGGACGAATCGTTAAAAACCTACAGATACATTGAGCGAATGATCGGTGTATCTGTGGCAACTGAAGTCTACTGGAGTAAAAGTGGGTTCATAATGGTGTTAGAAACAACTTTGTTGGTGCTGAAATTGCAAAAAAAAAAAAAAAAAAAGCAAATCCATGGTTTTTACCCTTTGTTTTCATGCAAACAAGTACAAGTATATGGGATTATTATTATTTATAGATAATTAGAATTTTACTTAAAGAATATCCTGAATTCTGTGTTTTTGTATTTTGTATTTATTTAATAAATTCATCATGCGGGCCGGATTGAACGCCTTAGCGGGCCGGTTTTGGCCCACGGGCCCTATGTTTGTCACCCCTCACAGTTATTAGTGAGTTCACTCTCATATACAGAAAGGTTTATTATGGATGTTGAGAAACTAATACTCTAGAATTTTTTTTTTTTTTCACAGCATTCTCTCCGAAACACAAACAAGTACGAGTATATGAGATTATTATTATTATTTATTCATATTTCATGAAATTGAATTTTACAAATAATTCATCAAGAGGGCCAGATTGAACGCTGTAGCGGGCCGGTTTTTGCCCATGGGCCTTATGTTTGACAGCCCTGCTTTAAAGTATACTTAAAGTATAACAGTATTTATTAAGAAGAATTTTAATTGGTTATTGATTAGGCTTCAGTATTAACTGTTTATGGTAAGTTATGTCAACGCAAAGTCTTCACAGGAATAGCTGAATGCTATTGTGTGTGTGCGTGCGTGTGTGTGTGTGTGTGTGTGTACTGTCAGCTAGCCAGTGTGGCAGATTACTGCCGCTCCACTGACATGTCCCTCTTCATCTTCCTCCGCCGTCACCCCGGCAACACCTCCGCTCCCCGCTAACTTCCCTGAACCCTCCTGACGTCTGCGCTCCCTTCCCCGTCTCCTCACCTTCATCTGCCTCCACGTCTCCCGCCCTGCGCCTTAACACCTTCCTCCTGAGTAACCTGAGAAAGTCTTTAAATTAAATTTTCATCCATCACTGAAATCTATAGCTGCGGAAAAGAGTCCGCGCGGCCCAGAGGACTACTCCAGATTGTTTATCTCTGCATCATAACCAGCACTAATAAAAAGAGCCCCATCAATATGGTGTAAACACACACACACACACGCACGCAGCCGCGCACCCACGTGGCCTTCGGGGTCTTCCTCAGCTCAGATGAAAACAGCCAAATCAGAGACAGTCAAGAATATAGGAGGTGTTGCATTAGTTACCACCAGTGGGCCTCGCCTTGAATCACAGCCCAGCCACGGGTGAAGTACGGCAAAGGTTTTGTTTACTGCTTTTGCTACAGAGATGATGTTTGGTGAACACACACGGTAGTAAGAATGACTTTGACTCCAGACCTGAGTGGCCTTCACAGAAGGCAGCCGTTCAGTCCCTGACTTCTGCAGTGTATTTTCTGTGTGTCTCAAATGAAACAATTTCAAGGTTATTAGTGAGTTCACTCTCATGCACAGAAAGGTTTACTATGGATGTTTTGGAACTGACGCTCCAGTCGTTTATTTTAATTTCACAGCATTCGCTCAGAATTCAAACGTAATGGGGAATCAAAGGGCATTAGGCTCACTAATGAAATCAAACAACTGGAAACTCCTTCTCTTTTCACTTCACTCCACTGATCTGAAACTCAGAAAGAGTTTTTTTTTACCATACGTCTTCACATTGGTCAAGTTGTAATCATTGAGGTTAATGTATATAACTGCACAACATGAAGTAACTATGGACGTTTTGTTATGGAAAGGGCATGTAAATCCTGACTAACCCCTGGGTGTGGGGTGAGGGGGTTATTAGTTCAGTTTAATGGACCTGAATACAAACTTAAAAACATCTGTTACAATTTTAAAAAATATATATGTATACATAAACACACACATATAGAAATATGTGCATATATATTTAATGGTATATATTTATAGATATATTTCTTTATATATGTATATATATATATTTATTTATATATTTGTATATTTCTTTATATATTTAAATATATTTATATATTTTGGTTGATATTAGCATGTAATATTAATATACAAGGGTCATCTTGCCATCAATCGAGGACAAAAAAAAAGAAAAAAAATTATATATTAATAATACTTGTAATATCACATGTATGTAATATATTATCGGTAAGAATCGTTATTGCTTTTTCCTCCGATAATGACAACCTGATAACGCGCTGCCTGGGTTTCGCCACACCACTGCACACACCGCATCTTCTGCTTTTAACCCAAATGGCTGCAAATATCGGTATTGGTTGATATCGGAATGAGAACGCAAGCGTATCGGATATCGGCAAAAAGTTAATATAACTTTTTTTTAAAAAATGCACTGAAAAAGTGACAGAAAAGTTGATTGACTGTTACGAAGGCACGAAGGTCACTTAGCCACTTATGCTAATGTCTGTATATTAAACTAACGCTCATTAACAGAGACTGTCATTAAAAGGGTGGAAAGCTGACATTTGTCACACTGCTTTACTGCGTGTGATTACACCCCCCCCCCACCCCCCAAACTATTGTGACTCCAGTGGATGACACCCACAGACAGCACATCCTACACCGAGCAGCACCTGCTGAGTGGTGCAAGGTTAACAATGGCAACACAGGGTTCAACAAGCGCTGAACATGTACTTAGCTTTCCCGCCTGCCGAGCTCACACACAGACACCCGCAGTCACACAAACATCTGCTGGGCATTCACTTAGTACCCATTGTGCACACACTGTATGACACAGAAAAAAAATCATTTCATATTTTGTTATACTAATGGTGCGTTTCGGGGAAATAAAATGTCATGCCGTGTTAGTCTGATTATCAATTGATTTTTAAAAGACGTCTGAAACATGTCATCTCCACATATTACATCATAGTACTGCATGTACTTTATATGGCCATGACTCACTAGTACACAACGTGCTATCTAGTTGCAATGTGCTAGCCAAACCCTCACTAGCACTAGTGAGTGCTAGCTCATTGCTAAAACGACATCTAGTTGCAATGTGCTAGCCAAACCCGTAAAACTGTCAACTGGATTAAAACAGCCAAATGAAACAACGCAGATCTTAACTCAGCAACAGCCACACCAAA
>NC_024323.1:2302253-2306098 GCF_000523025.1 Cynoglossus semilaevis | reverse complement strand
GGCTGTATATCTTCTGAGATTTATTAGCTCAGTTAGCACTGCAAAAACCATCTGACGTGTAATTATGCTCCATCAGCAAATAAATTATTGGGCCATTAAAGGCCATAATTGGTTATGGAACAGAGGGCACCATATATCAGCCTTCTCTCCTCAGCTACCTCAGGATTCCACCACCTGATCGTCCTCCACGCCGCGCTCCCAACGTGACCACGGTCCTCTGCTCGGCTCCGTGTTTGTGCCCTCCTCCCTTAATCCTCCATCATCTTCTTCCTCCTCCGATCATTTCCCAGAGGAGGACCACTGCTCCCTTCCTTCCTTTTATGTTTGAAGGAGACATCTGGAAAAACAGGCTATACTTCTCCGCCTCCTCGCATCACATTCAATCATCCCTAGTGTTACCTTGGCTCCTTTGCCCTCTCTCCGCTGCCTCCTTCTCCACCTCTTTTTACCGCCGCAGCCGCAAACACCTTCCACTTTTCTCTCAGCTGCTAAACAGAATATCTCTTATCGACCTCCTCTTTCCGTTCTTTCCTGTCGGTCCACCTTCTTTTGTTTCCTTCTCCACTATCTTTGTTTTCTTAACTATGTTCCTTCTACCGGTTGATGTGGACGAACGAGCAGTTAGTTTTCCTGCAAAGGCTTGAGCTGAGAAAATGGCTGTTTGGTTCAAATGGAAAGCGAGAAAAAAAAACACACACACTGTAATTACTCAGTGTACTTACTGAAAGGGGTTATTGCTGTGCAAATGCCCCTCTTTCCTTATATAATTAACTTTTGGTACTTGTTTCCGGTTGTTGTGAGCCGCAGCAGGCTTATTAAATTGCAAATGATAAACAAGAGGCGACGGATTACAAATATACACAGATACAGTGACAGTGATCTGTGTGAACACTGACGTGGTTTATACGAGATTAGAATCAGGTTTCCTAAAAACATTAAACTCGCTGGTGAAAGAACAACAAAGATGCAGAGTAGGGAGTAATGGGAAAAACTATATGATGTTCAGTGTCAGTGCGTTCAGTGCTGTGATATATAGGAACATGTCAAAAAAATAAATAATAATAAGAAGAAGTCAGTCAAGTCAAGTTTGAGCCACCAGATAAACATGTTGCAAAAATGAAGCTGAGAAAATGAGGGGAAAGTGGCTTCACTGCTTTTGCGAATGTGAATATTTTGTAACTTGTAGACACAGGCTTTGACCTAAAGACTAGCAGTAGATATGGATCATATCGTACCATACCTCAACCTGCCGTGTGTATATATGAAGTATATTCAGTTTTCATTCACTATTCAATAATTTTTACATTTCTTTAGCATTAGAAATGTATTATTGTTATTTTCAGCATTGTCAAAAATCTTCAAAATTATCTTCTCTCCAATTATCTGAGATTCCCCAGCGCCCCCTGGTGGCCCCCACTTAAAGAACCACTAACCTAGGACATAGCTATATTCTACTTTTTAATCGCAAACAACAACAACAGCTCTTCAGACTTTGTCCTTCCATTGCTGCTGAAGAGCTGCATCACGAAGGACGTGTGGTAGAAAAAAAAAAACTGTGCCAAACCACGTTGCATGGGCTGTTGCACATAAATAGTCTGTCTTCTGAAAGAAAACAAAGAGCTGATTTGTGTGAGTCGGTGGCTGAGGAAAGAGCATCTGTCCTTTTACACTCAGGCTTGGTCACAGAGGACAAGTCTGTGCCCCGCGGGGACTGAATATTTCTCTGATGAAAGGAATCCTAAAAAAAAATAACATTGACAAGATGAGAACTAGACCGAGAAAAAAAAAAAAAAAGGAAAATGATGAATTGTTAAAAGTGTTGGACAGAAGTGTTGTGAACGCTAGAAAGTAAATGGCTGTAAGCTAAACACAAGGCTAACAGTAATGGATGCTCTTAAGAAACAGAAAACTTAGAGAATGTTGCTACCTTTTTTTTTTTTTTTTTTTTTTGGACTCTCAGATGTTGACGAAGCAAAACAAATTAACACAACAAACCAGACCACTAAGCACTTTTACCCCACCCTCACTCATAAAACCACTCTTACTGCCTTGGGGTAAAGGCATTCTCACTCTGTAACACTATTAACTGTATTTGTGTGTACTGTTTAATTACCTTTTTAAAACTTTCCCTGGCTAAGATGCTAGGTCATCTCCAGATCCACATCAGTAAAGTACGCGATGTGCTCAGGAGCACTGAGGAATTTGTTTCCTCTGTCACACAGGAGCACAAAAACACTAGAGACGAACCCATCGTCCTGCTAATGATCGGAATTGGACCATTTTTAGGTTGTTCTGTTTCAGGGAACAGGAGAGGAAGATAACACTCACCACCTGAAGCTAACGTCTTGATATTTCTTCATGCTTCACAATGAGTCAAGACATTGAGCTCTTTAAAAAATAATAATTTGAACGAACATCCATCCATCCATCCATCCTATCTATCGTATCTATCTATCTTTCTATCTATTCATCTATTAAATTCCTGGATATACTGTAACTCTCTATGGCAAAAAGGAGCAACATATTTTTATTTTAAAGAAAAACTCCCCTGACATACGAACACAATACGGAAAAGAAAAAAAAAACAAGTCCATCAATGTTACAAAAACTGGAAGCAGGACTACACATTAATCTTGTGGCTGCTCTACGTCAGCAGTTCTATAAAGCTGCCCTCTCAAGGTCCATACATCAATCCTCCGTCCCCGCTGACCACCCAGCTCTACAATGAGAACACAGGCAGTGTGCATCATTCAAAATCCGACTAAATACTGGAACAGACGACGGCGGCGGTGGCGGCGGCCATTGTGTTCCCCCACAATTATTACAGAGCGAATGTGACAAAGCCTCTCGTCACTGTTTACTGAAAGCTGTGGAAAAGTCCTCATAATGCAATCACATTTATTCATTTAGATTTTTCTTGCACAAAAGAACAAACGCGTTAATCCAAATTAGACACAAAGAGGTTTTCAGGAGGAGTGGGATGGGGAGAAAAAAAAAGTCCTAAGCAGCTCATGGTGACGGTTGGAGAGGATACCAGAGCTGCTGGAGCGGCGGATGACTTAGCATTCAGCAGTGGAAGACACTAAGTCTGGAGGAAGCCGGACAGCAGTGTGTGACGTATCGATCGGGCCGTGGCGTACTACACTTTGAGCTCCATCCCCTTCACACTGACACTCTGTCACTTCTTCTTGGCCACTGTAAATTTGTAACACTCTGTACTTTAGTATTCTACACTCCGGTCTCACAGCTATCAGGTTCAGGAGGGGGCTACTCCATCAAACCACGGCTTTGAAGTTGAGCTACTTTTGTTTTGAGGACGAAAAGTTGGAGCCCAGAAATGTCTTGGGGTTTATGTGTACTGTGTCCAAAGTTGGGTCAGTTATGGCAAGGGGTAGTGACGTGGGTATCGACTCTCACACGAGTGTCGATCGAGTATCGATACTATCGATGATACAGGAAAAAAGTGTCACTTCCATGAAATACCATGAAATAAACGCCCTCTCTATTTTGACTAAAATACATTTTTTGTGGATTTAGTTTTTTATTTTACATTTCCCAACTCCCCATGTTTGTTTAAGGCAGCGGTGTCAAACATATGGCCTGGGGTCCAAAACTGGCCCGCATAACAATTTGATCCGGTCCGCTTGATGAAACTTGATCATATGTTTTGTAAAATTATATTAAATTAAATATGATATATATATAGATAATAGATAGATAGATGGATGGATGGATGGATGGATGGATGGATGATGAGCTGATATAAACCAGTCACTGCTGTGAACCACACACCCAGGCTTATAGAAATGCGTTGGCGGATCGGTCGCCTGCTGACGGTGAATGTT
>NC_024323.1:2295133-2302213 GCF_000523025.1 Cynoglossus semilaevis | reverse complement strand
CCAGCTAAAACATTGCATTTTCAGATCTAAGGCACGTTGAGGAACCACACAGAACATCCGCCCAACAATCTGCCATCGCTGGAAAATGTCTACAAAAAGCACAGCCCTATAATAACAAGAATAATATGAATTTATTAGCATTCACCCAGAATCTCTGAACAACACCATTGATAAACAAACGTCAGTCAGGCCAAAGTCAGTGACATTAACACATGGATGTCACAGAGTGATGCCTGTTAGACATGTTCATGACATGAGTGTAAGTGCACGACTGACTGTCCCGTTTGGTGGTAAAGCCCTGGCAGAGACTCGTGTGGTGACAGATTCAATTACAGTGTCGCAAACAGTGAGTTCAAGTCTACTGCTGTTGCAAAAAAGTCATGAGTGATGTGGGTGGAGGTGTCTGTCTCTTTAGCTGGAGGATGACTCCAAGGATAGAGCCATCTGGGAGACAAATCTGTGAAGCCTGGCCAAAGGAGCGAGGAGAAAAGATTGCAATTAGGAACTGACAAATGTAGATTTTTTTTTGTTTTTTTTGCCTGTGATTTCTTTGCTGCAGTTTGCCTGAAACGAAATAAATGAGCCAAATCCTGTTTTTGCAACAAATCACTCAGCCCAAGTGTTCTCGGAAAGTTTCCGTTCAATGTATGATTTATTCATATTTTAGATATAGAACAATCTCTGCTGATTCTAGGACACGTCAAAGTAAATGAAATACTGAATACTGAAACAGGAAGTCAATGCTCTGCTCATGAAATACTTTTTCTGGATCATATTCCTTCACTTTCTTTATACCACAGGTGTCAAACTCAATCACTCAGTGGGCCGAAAATTATACGCAGTCCTTGTTGGGGGCCAAAAAAGTTTTAAAAAATTGTCTACTGCTGGGAATGCACTCAACAGAAAAACTGAATTTACAGGACCTGCTAATGTGTTCGTATGTTTTAAACAGGAAGCAGGTAAAATAATTATCCTTAGAATTCTTTTCTTAGTCTGTCTATTTGTTTGACCACAATGAGCAAAAAAACAAAATACAAAAAAAAAAAATCAAATTTCTGTAAATTGCGAGGACAGGACTGGAGAGCCGAGACAAAGCCAGAGGCAGAGCTGGAGCTGAGAACAACAGCTGTCGACTGTGGACAGTCTAGAAATAGAGCGGGGTCCATGACCCTGTCCACTCTGCATCACACTGGCGACAGCCAAGTGGAGTGAACCACAGAATGGCTACTCATCAGGGCTGCTACCATGAGAATTGGACAAACAAGAGTCGGCCCTTTCTAAACCCCCCCGAAAAACCTGTGAACGCTAGAGATGAAAAGAATTCAAATCCAAACTACAGAGTCCCTGCTGCCATTATTATTATTATTAATAATAATAATTGTCAGATTACCTCTATATAATTTCACGGATGAAGGCGGGCTGTGACGGTGTCAGAGGAAGACAAGAACGGCTACTCCAGGGAAGAGCAGCCGTTGCTGTTGTGCTGTCACAGTGAGGAGAGGTAGAACACTTCACGCCACTCGACCAATCAACATCCCCGCAGCTCTTGGCTTTTTCTTTTTTTTTTTTTTTACACGTCTCACTGGTGATAATAGCAGGGTGTCTGTCACGCAAGGTCTGACCCAAATTCACTCACTGTAAAAATGGACAGTGGAGTGGACGATGGGCTAGATCTCAGCTTCTCCGGTGACGATCGCTGGTACCGTCAATGAGGTGGCGCTAACACCGCAGCGTAGCTAATGTCAGACACAGCATTAGCATCCACGTCAGTACAGCGGAGCTGACTTAGTCATGCACAGCTTTACTAAATAAAGGACAATGACGCATATTTTATATACCGATGCTATCTTTTGGAATTATAATTAATATTATACATATTATTATATATAATATTATATATATTATTATTTATCAATTAGACGTAAATAGAACAATTTGAACCTAAATTTCGTGCAGTTACATCAGTAAAATCCGTAATGGTTCAAGTACAGACGATTAAGAAACTTTTTTTTTAGGTATTTTCACTTAGAAATCCCATTAGCTAGAAACATTTTCCGCAATAAAAATGATGTTAGAAAGGCACAATAGACCTGCGGTTTAAAGAGAGAGGTCACTTTTTATTCCAGCGTTGGGTGAAACTACTTAAAGCCATGAAACCATCCAACGTCTCTTTTCCACATTAGCCTGAAAAATTGGCTCATCACTTTTGTTCAAATGAATAGAAAGAGGACGATAATACTGTGTTCATTGTCATTGAACCCAGTAATAAGAGCTCTTAATAGAGGAGGCCATGAACTGACACTTATATTATTCCACACAGGTGTTTTCTTTTTTTCTTTTTTCTTTTTTTTTTGCCCGCTCTCACTCTCACTTCAAATGTCGACTTCCCCCCTCGCCCCTCCCTCCTCCCTCCTCCCCGCGTCCTTCAGTTGTCCTTGCGTGACAGTGCCACTGCTGTTTTTCCTCGCCGTTCTGTGGGAGGCATCTCTAGAATCCCGGTGTGTGGGTGATGACTTCTGCCTGGCTCGGCATCTTTCCGCTGCTTATCTCAATCTTGCACACTCCTGCCGTCCCTCCCGCCGCCTCCTGATTTCCCGCTACCAAAAATATCGCTTAGTCTCACAATAACAACACCGTCCTGTCTTTGTTTTACTCACAAAAGGGGGGACGTTGATGACCGTCACCCACGTGATGACTGTCAGTGAAATCAGATGAGATTTTTTCCTAAAATGATGTTTCCTGGTCTTAACCTCTTAATGGAGGTAAATTCTCATAATGTTTCAGTTAAATTCAACTCATACAGTGAGTTGTATAGATAAATAAATAAATACAGTATTACCAGGCCCTACCAGGGAGGGGTCTGTCCTCTAGGGGGAGCATGTTAGGAAATGATTGAGAAACACTGCTTTAACCCATCACCTTAAGTGAGCCAGGCAGCACTTAACTTCCTTTACGGCTAGGTCACCACTGTCCCGCTATATCAGTATCGGTCGAGATCACAATCGGAAATTAGGTGTTCGGACAGTATCGGCATATCGGATATCGGCGAAAAAGTTAATATCCGACATCCCTAGTGAAAGCTCATTTCCTTCAAGGACATATATACATGTATATTATCCAACAGTATCGGAGGTAGTTGACATCCGAAATCAAAAGTACGTGATAAAATATTCAGGGATGGTAATCAGGATTGATTGACATGATGATTGACATAATCCTGACGTAACCAAATCAAACTGTCCCCTTGACAAACACGTACACACCGTTGCGGTGAATGTCTCGTGATTGAAAGTGGTTTGGAGCCGGAACTCATTAACCTGTGTCTGTGACGCCGCAGAGGTGGAAGTCATTATCGTCACGCATCCCCGTCTGTGAAAAACTTGACAGCATTACGCAGAGACACAAAAAAGTGACATCCGTTTGGGTTTCCACATTCCTCGACAGTCTTCGCATTTATCACGGTAGTACGAGACGATGGTTTGTTTTGCTTTTTTTCTGTTAGTTGTAGTTAGTTTCCTAGTTTTGAGCCAGTGGTTTTCTATTCATTTCAAAGTCTTTTGAACATTTTGAATGGTGTTGAACAGCCTAATTAGCGTCCCCGTCCATGATTTAGGCTTTTGAGGAGAAGGCAAAGAGAGAGGCGGACTGTGATTGGAAAAAAAAAGGGGGTGGGGGGGCAAACAGAGTCAAAGGCCCCTTCCTATCAATCACTCCACCCTCTTTCAATCCCTCGCGCCCGAATGTCAGAAATATTATCATAACTCATCACCCGTGTGGATGCAGTAATGAGGGGAGGTTTTGTGAATCTGAACAGAGAAGTAATAAGAATGAGAACGCAGTAAAATGTGTCACGCACACACTGTGAAATGTTCTCGCGGGTTCCACTTGACAACCAAAGTAGGCCTTAATGATTTACGACGGCCAGTGAAGCGTGTCAGCAGTTTCAAACCCAAGAATTGTGGCAAAAGAAAAAGCAGATTTTAGCGTCCTAAAAATTTGGGGCGTGTAATTATTTTTGGGATAGCTCCGGATGTCAGATCTGCAGGCCTTTTGAAAACTGTGGCAAAAACTGAGGCGGTTCATCGAATATATCTGGATTCAGCCTACCTTCTGCGGCGGGAATCCTGTGTCCCCGAACCAACACTGGACCCAGCACCTGTCCATCAGACACAAGGAGCTGGTAATCCTTCTGTAACATCTCCATCCCCTGCACCGAGCAGCAAACACCCTCTGTCCATCAATTCAACTTTTACCAATGACAGCCAACTCGGCAGTGCATCAGAAAACTGCACTAAACTCCACCGTAATCTATATGAGAGACGGCGAACACATATCTCCTCCCACGCTAACATTGACGCCTCAGTGATCATGGTAATAGGAGACCGAGGAGTTAAGACACGCAGCAGAGAGAGCCCTTCAGGGGCTCGGGCTAGCTGTTTGCACAGCGAGCAAACACAATAGCGGCGCGTACACACATAAATATACAGTCACTACCATACATTCAGCATCTGCACTCTTCATCTGCACTATTCAAAATGAATGATGCTAGACAATGTCTCTGGGGCGGATGCACTTCCTTTCTCTCCTTTTACCCGGCACCAGCGTTCTCCTTCACTCTCCCTCCTTCCATCTTTCTCCTATTACTCGTCTAAAAAGGATCCAGTGAAAGGCCACAGATGAAAGGCTGCCCTCAATGGCACCATGATTGCGGAGAGAGCGCTGCCGGGCCAGGGTGCAGCCAGAACCGCTCCCTCGTAGACACCCCCAACCCACAATGACGGCTACTGCTATTCCACAATTTGTGCATGAGTGACACCGGGAAGTGGCACAGTTCTGTGGGCTGCTTTTAGAACACATTTTTTTGTATATATTTAGCTGTTAATGCATAAAAAAATAAGAGACCAAACATGGAAAGTAAAACAGAAATACTTCTTCGTTACTGCCGTTGAGATTTTTTACACCTTAAAAGAGACACTTTTAGCGAAGGAAAATTGTCTTGCAAAAGCAATGTGAGCAACATGCCACGTAACGTTACTGATAATGGTTCGTGTTTATTAATGTCTTAATTTAGTGTAAAAGTTACGTTTTAGTTTTTGTCTATCTATCTATCTGCTAAGAATGCAAATCTATCCATCCATCCATTTATGAGCTTGCATGTTCTCAACAAAGTAGCATAGAATCACTGTGTCATTTACTTTAAGACAAATACACACCATAGCTCACGTTCAAACTAAAATTACATTTATGAATTCCCTAAATCCCTCACATTAAAGAGACGGTTCTTCTAATTGTCAGCAGTTTTGTAGTCAAAAGCCAACAACTCAGTTCAGAGGACAAATTAGGAGCAGTGTTGTAACAAAGCAACACGTTTTACTTTTAATTAATTTCCCAACGGATCCCGAGGTTAATATACATATACAGCATATAGAATGGCTGGCTACGGTATCAGCAGCTTCAATCTTTGTGGCTTTAGCATATTATCATGACGCTAATATCTTATTTAAATGTTAGCAGGGAGGCAAACTGTCCTTCAGGGAGAAGAAGTACCATTTTTAAAAAGCCATTTTTCTGTGCAGTGTTTCCAGCTGGCCACTGATGGCCGCCTTATTCTGCACCACATAACCTTCACTGCTCTTTCGTCTGCTTTCAGACATAGTGCAATATTGCAATATTACCAAAGTGAGAAATCTTCATAGGTGACAGCCAAAGTGACAGCCGTGACACACATCCAACAGACGTATTTCCTCTGTAATGATACGACTGCTTTTCTAATGACAGCAAAAGGCCTGGGGACTGGTGCACAGAGCAGGCAACGAGACACAAGACACAAGACACAAGACACAAGACACAAGCATCTGCTAATGTGCAGGCGAGACGTGCAGAAGGGAAAGCAGGACAAACCTGACAACAGGCATTAAACTGCTGAGGGACATGGACCAACTGTCTGATAACAGCCAGAACAACTGTAAACTGCTGTACAGTACACATGGATCCCAGAATTCCTCTTCCTGTCATCTAAGCCGGACCAACTGACCAGAATTCCTCTTCCTGTCATCTAAGCTGTGTGGGTGTACATAATAAAAAATATTTTATTTGATAGTATTTAGCAGCAACTGCTAGCAATGGTTCTGTCTCTTTTGTTTGTATTTTCTTTTCTTTCATTGCTAAATAATAACAGTGTTCTTATTTTAGTCTTTGTTGTTTGGTCAACAATTAGTAAATATCCATATTTCACTTAAGTTCACCAACAACGTCAGCATCAAAATATAAAAATAATTTAATAATATGAGAAAAATAAAGCAATGGCAAAACTGCACACCCGCTGTGTTTTTGAGTGCACTCGGTTTTATTAAATACCCTTAACATTTGCCTTCAGAAGCGGAAACACAGTTGATTAGGTTACTAAGAACCGCTAATTCTATTACAGGTACTGAAAGCATGGCACTATTCAGACAACTGCAGAGTGGTCATTTTTTATATTCAAGGGCCAGTTGTTTTGGAGTTTTTTAATATATATAATTTTTATAATTAAAACCCACCATGTAGCAGTAACCCTTCCACTTCCTGTATGCCTTGATGAAATAGAATACTGGAGTAAATATCTAGAATTCTGAATAAATAAAACTATACTACTGATTAAAGACACAACAACGTATTATTTTGTCTAGTGTCCAAATTGTTTTGTTTGGTACAAACTGGAACCGGAATTTGCTAAGACCACAGTAACTAGCTTCTTCGTTAGCATTAGAGATTAGCTAGCACATCCAACTAACCTGTCGTTTTGGAGTAAGTGGTGAATCTAGTGCAATATTGTGAGGACTACAAGGTCCCTTAGTTTTGCGTGTCGTTCTGTAACTTTACTTTAAACCCCTATTGTACAAAAACAACAAACACACGTCATCAAGAAATAGAAATGCTGCCTCATTTTCAAGAGCATTTACCCTGCGCTCTCTCTCAACGCCACTAGAGTGTACTAAGGGCCATTTGCAAGGAAAAAAAGGCTTCAATATATTCAGTACATTTGTGTATTTTGCTTCATTACAGAAGGGATTTAGATGGATATTGTCTTGTTTACTAGAA
>NC_024323.1:2290031-2295101 GCF_000523025.1 Cynoglossus semilaevis | reverse complement strand
GCTCTGTTGAGAATGACTACAATCAATGTGACTAGAACGATGTGATGTGGCTGATTCAGAGAACACATATCTTTGTCGTGACACCAGACCTGTCACCACAGTGAATTACATTTTTTTTTTAGCAGCACCAGTTGGAGAGAGAAAGGAGCAGTGACACGTCGCAGCGCTGCACACGTGCACAAAATGGCAACGTTAAATAAAAAAATAAAAATGCTGTCTCGGCAATCCCAAATGATACGCAAACACATACATACATACATACAGCTATCTGCATACAGTTTCTGCATATGTTTCAGAGGAATCTTGACAAACGCCTCATATATCTCAGTCACAAAATGGCCCCACTTTAGTAATCAATCTAGTCGTCAAACGATGATCAGGACCTTGATTATGCACAGGTGCAAACTGGGCATCCGTAATCCTGAAATGGTCACGGGGCGAAGCGAGTCAGAAGAATAGTTATTTAACCAAAATGAAACAGTCTTTTCATTGGTTTTTCAATAGAAACCAAAAAGAAACAGTCTTTTCATTGGTTTTTCAATGATTGCAGGACAGATGCACCGAGGTTAGACCATGGCAAGCTTCCACATAAATGGTCGTCAGAGATGGATCGGCGACTTCCACTCATTACCACGGACGCCTCATTATGAAGGAAGCAAAGCTCAGAAAGCTGGGATGTTTAATTTACCCTGGACAAAAATCAATATTTTACTCGCTACTTGTTTTTTTTTTTCTCTATTTCCAACGCTCATTTGGGATTTGTGCCATTTAAAGCGTTTGATGCATGGTGCCATATTTTCTAATTATGTGTGAGGTTCTTCGTTTACTGCATTCTTGAAATGAATCTTGATAGGACACACTGGTTAGCCATTTTGCCTTACAGTAAAATGATCAGCGGTTCTAGCTCAGGAAATAACTGCATGGAGGTTGCATGTTATATCAACCTCCTATTGGATATTCAACTAATAGAGGCGTATACGTATAATTATTAGGGATGTCCGATATTCTCCAAACACTTAATTTGCAATTCCGATATCAACTGATAGCGATGTACGTGTAGGCCTGGTAATATTTGTTTATTTATCTGTGACCTTTACTTGAATATACAGCCGTTTGTCCCCAAAACTATTTTTTAGGGCACAAATCATTTGGCAAAATCCAGGCATTGCGTTATTGGGTCTTTATTATCGGAGGAAAGACCGATAACAATTCTTACAGATATTACAAAATATGCTAATATCGAGCCGATAATATCGATCAGCCGATATCGGCAGTGTAATTTAAAACATCATAGTGTTTTGGGCAATGGTATTTCTTTATTTCTTTCTCTCTCTCTCTTTCTTTGTACAGGGTAAATATAAATATAATTAATAAAATATAAGATAATTATTAAGGCTCATTAAGGCTGTTTAAAACATGTTGCAGATTTCTCATACTGTGACGGTTATGAAGCGTTAGAGTTAGTGTTTCTACACAACCATCCAGTGAAGTCATCGTTAATTCCCTGCTACTTCTTTAGGTGTAGTTCTAGTTCTTCAGAAACCAACATCCGTCTCCTGGAAACAAAGTCGGACGAATAATAAGCCCATAATGTGTTTTTAATAAGAAGCATCGACACTCGCATTGTAATCTCGCCCATAATATCCACTGTTTTGTGCTGATGCCGTCTGAATCCTGCGCTCGACAACAACCTACGGCTTCCATTTTCAGCCTCTAAGTGTGAGGCGATTACGCTCCCTGATTTACTGCAGTAAAAACCTCATTACACAAACACTTGTTTTAAACTTCAACTTTAATTATTGACATTCAGTTTAACTGTTATTAGTCCACTGTGGAATATATACACTATCAAACTGTTTGATATGCACGGGTTTGTCAACGCGCTCAGAAATCAATACAATTAAACTTGTTTCGCTTTTTTTTTATTATCATTGCATTTTCCATTGCTGCAGTAGAAAGTCACACAGGCCATATGGCCTTTATGTTGTGACCTGGCAGAGCAGCAGCATTCACAAGACCTGCCTTAGCGGGTGGCAGGCGACGAGATAAGACATTTTGTGCGGGCCAAAAAGTGGAGACGAAAGACAGAAGAAAAATGAGCCAACGACTGAAAAACACTCCAACTGTCCCTGAACTGCTGCGTTCAAAAGCACGCCAACAGAGCGGACTGAAGAGAAATCCATATCTTGTCGTCCCGCGTTCACGCTGTGACTGTGGAGGGAAAAAAAGCGCGGGGAGGAGACCGAGCTGCGACGAGGCTGAGTTTAAAAGCCGACGTGGCTTCTGTCGTTACGAGACAACGCTGGCGTCTCCCTGAGCTGCGTGATGCTAATGTTCTTCCTGTCCAACTTGTTGTTTCGGTCTCTTAACAGATTACTCATCTATTTCACAGCACCTTCAGGAATGTGCTCCCCACACTGCTCTCAATCATGTCAGCGTTTAGTCAGTGTCACACAGCAGCCCAAAAGAACACCAGGTCTATCAGTTCATGGACTGAATCAAGGCTGAGACCTTGAGATCACACCTTTAGACAGTTTATAGACTTGGTATTTTTTCATTTATTTTTCTTCTTTCCATTTTGCCCATGTCCGAGTGAGATGTGCAGGTGACCGTCGTCTCTAGATCTGAAGGATATAACTAGGATTCTCTAAGACATCTGCAGCATGTCTCATTAGTATTCAGCTATGAATCATTCAAACACAGCCGGCTATCATTATCACAAACAGCAGAAGAGAGACCGACACACACGGCTCATACACACCCTCTCACTCTTCCTCTCACACTTTTTGGGGGTACTAACAAAGAAAAAAAAAAACGAAACGATCCTAAAAAAAATTACACCTTCACCGACTGAAAGCAGTGAAATGGAAGGAGGCTGTTTTTTATATAATTATAGTATAAATAAAGTATAAATGATTTAAATCTATAGTCACTTGTAATTTATGCAGTGTATGTTATGTATTAAATATTACATTTTTGAATATATGTATTTAATTAATTTTAACATACAGCACAACATATATAAATGTCTTTAGGGTTACAAATATAATGTATATATAAATATATATATATACAGTATATATATACATATATGTTCATATTATATACAGTATATATATATACATATATGATCATATTATATACAGTTCATATATATATACATATATGTTCATATTATATATATATATATTCATTAACACATACGGGGCACATAATGTGATGGTATTTCAAGATACAACTACTCAAAACAAGGGTGTGTAAATAACAGCATATGTACTGACTGTGCATCCGAGCAACGATAAGCGAATGACTGGTGGATTATGGTGGAATTATTGGATATACAGTGCACGTCATTCATTCATCAACGTGATGACACGTCCATTATCTACAGCCCTGGTCAAAAGTCAATGTAAGGACCAACACACCCCAATCTAACCTCATCATAAATGCAGAAACTTAGAAATAAACGGCATAAATATAACCCTTTTTTTTGTCCAATACACGCATGTTATATTGAAATACAAAACTATAAAAACCCAACAACTTTGTGTCCTTGACACCTCATCGCCGTACTTGTCATTGATTACCCATACAGTTACATTAAAAGGAGCGCTGTGCTGTGACAAACGACGGGCCGTTCGATGGTAACGCAGTGAGCTACGGCGGCCCTGTCAATTTCTGCCGGACTCGGCTGAGAGTCAGCGTTTATTAAGCTCTCACATCTGAAGCCTCCGCTACGGGCGTCAGATAAACTGACCTAAAGTGTTATAGTAAACAGTTCAATATAAGCAAAGTTGCCTTGATGATGACATAAAAGCAAATAAATATCGCCTCTTCCAACAGACGCTAAAACTGACACCATGAACGATATTACATTTTATGTGTTGTTGTTGTTGTTGTTGTTAATTTTACGTGTTGTTGTTGTTGCGCTGCTGCACTTGAGACATTAAAAAAGCCAGGAGAGAGACAGCAGGCAAGCAGCTGTGCATTTTCAAAGTAGAGCTCACAGTGGAATGTTTACCACAGCCCAGACACAGAACGGGTTTTATTCAAACTAATGCGTTTTAGAGAAAAATGTACCTGCGGAGCGTTAATAATTCTGTGGAAGTACGAACAGACGGAGTTCTGGTTCAGGGTGGCAGTGAAATGTCAGACTGCTGCAGGAATCAGAGAGATTTGTCAGTGAAGTGATGTGAGGCCTGAACATCGTCTGTGTCACCTGAAGGCATCGCAGCACAAATGGCCAGGCAGAAATAATAATAAGACGCCATCATTGACAGCACACTGCATTTTAAGGACAAATCGTATTGAAATGCCTAAAGAAAAGACGCACAAACAACATTAAAGATTTGTTTAGAATTGAAATCCACCTTAAAAAGACTAAATGGAAATGTAAGCCATCTTGAAAAAGGCTTCGACTGCAGGCCATTTTACATTACAAAAAAAATTGTTTTTCACTGTATTATTTTAAACCTCCTCCAGTGTAACATATGACTGGAGTTAGGTGGCAATCAAATACAGGACAAAAAAACACAGATAATTTGAATATAGACTTTTACTTTTCAAGTCATGTTAGCATTGTTAGCATGATAGATAGATAGATAGAAAGTTGGAGCTAAATCAGCTAACATACAGTAAAGGGCAAAAAGCCGGCCGTCGGTTACTAGGACTAAAACAGTGACTCTGGGACCTGAACTTGTCTGACCCTTGTGCTGTTAGGCAACAGTACCAGTCACTACTCTTCTAGATGAGATATGGACTGAATAAATACCTATCCGAATGACGGCCAAAGACCTAGCATAGACCTCCTACGACACTTACAGCACACCAAAGTGCTGTGCTCTTATCTCCCTCTGAACGGAGAGGACTAGATCATTTACCGTGATGATCTTTGACACTCTGTTGTGCCTACAGACAGAACGGACAAGGACACAAAGATAAAACACAAGTTTCTGGGCCAAGAAAACCAAAAACACACCTGCCACAAACTGAAAGGATCAGGAGGCCGGAGCCAAACCGCTGCTCACACGCCTCGGTGCCAAGAACAGAGATGAAGGAGCGTTAAATTCC
>NC_024323.1:2264063-2290010 GCF_000523025.1 Cynoglossus semilaevis | reverse complement strand
GAGGCGTTAAATTCCTGCGGGAGATTTGTCTAAAAAGAGCACAGGAAAGTGCGCAATTACACCTCGGCGCCGCCACATCCATGACAGATTGTAACTCAGCGCTCCTGCTGGAAAACCAGCGGCCTGATGTACGACACGAACGCTCGCCGAGCGTAACATGTTGTTTATCAGTGTGGAGGGAATCTGATGACTAAGTGGACGGCGGGCACATTAACTACAGAGGTGGAAGTGTGAATGTAGAATGTTACAGACGCAGATGGCCAACTTTTGGGTTAGAGGATTTATCAAAACAAAATAAAGGATGCAGTATCTCTGAGGTAGAGGTGTTTCTGCACAAATACCAACATGCAGACACACTGTTCTTTAACTATTGTGTGGTTTTTTTCCTATTGTCATTAATTGCTGGTGGTCTGCTTCAGGGCTGTCTCAGCAGCCAGCACCAGTAAGCCTTCTGTTTCCTAGTTACTGAGAGAAGAATACAGGGCTTAGGCTCCTCTAATCTTCTAGAGGTCTGTCATTTGAATGCATGGTTAAGATGATTTCTTCCTCCTGATTGGCACTCATTGCCATTAGCTGCATTGCTAATGGGAAAAAAGCAACCAGAGCATGATTGTAACGTTAGCTTACTGTTATTATAAGGCTCAAATATCTAGTAAAAACACAGGCTTCCATGCAAAGCAGGTGAGATAGTTTTCTTCTGGAATAAATAGATAGGACCCAGACAGAATTTGGTAAGTTTTGCTGTTGGCAAGAAAGTTGAACAGGTCAACTAAATATAACAAAGCATCTATCCAATCAGATTTTGAGATGTATCATAGTATATGATATAGAATATATTTTCATTTTTTAAATTGAATTTCAATGTTTAGGCTGTAAGATTAAATTGTTGTTGTGGTTTGTTTTTAACACAGGTGACAGTTCCAATTGTGTGTATATTTAATGCAGTGGTTTATAGTCCCCTGATTTAGCTTAGGGAATCTCTTTGTCTGTATGTGACCCTGTGAGCTACATACAGTACAGACACTGAAGAGGACTAAGCAGGATTTAGGGTGTAGTAGTCCGTTTCAACAGATATCCAATCTACTTGAAACCATCTGTCAGCACTTCACCTGATGTCATTTAAGAGTAGTAAACACCGCACGAATACGATCACACAGTGATGTAAATGCAGTTCGTGTCGTTTTTAAAAACACTTCAGGCCTCACCCCGCAATCACCCCATAAATATTTATTCCCAACGTGTCCACCGAACAAAACACAACAGGAACTAGAGCGGGCGAGATGACCTGCATCTTCTATGTTTAGACTACCACTGTCATGCTCAGATGAGGCCGAGGTATTTAAATCTGACACCATGTTCCCCCGATTCTGCTGAATAACACAAACCAGAGTGAATGTGCAGCTCTGCTGCTATTTTAGATACAACTTCAACACCAAGTGGAGCTCACGTGGACGTTCCACTCTCGGAGAACGGAATATCGTACGAGAAAAAAACGCAAAGCATCTCTGCGCAGTTCTGTGGAAAATAACGGCTGTGTCACTCCGAAATTCCGAAATAGAAATGGTCGAAAGAGAAAATAACCACGGCCGTATGTGCCAGTTTACGACATCCTATACCGGTGGCGTTTTCGTCGTCACATCACCGTTTCTCATGAGTTTATCAAGAAAGTCTTTCATCATCGTCCCATCATTCCGACTTACAGCTTTTGCGATGTTTAAACAAATGTCGTGTGAGGAGTTGACGAGCGGAGTGGACGATTACGTTGTCGCGCGATGCTACACCAGCAAGGCGGCTTTGTTTACATTCACCAGCTGTACGCCATTTTGGATTGAGCTACATTTTTGTTTGTGTTGTTTATTTTGTGCACTTTATTTTTATTATTTTTAGGTTACATTATGATGTTACCACTGCGTTAGCGTCAATGAGTGACGTAGGTACTTATGTACAGCATAGGAGATCTGATTTACTATACTATTAGCATCTGCGTTATGGCAGCATTTACTGTTGAGATTCAGCGCTGCTCCTGTGTGACTTTTTTTTATCTCCCTCTCCTCCTACCCTGGGTAGAGAGTGAAAAGGTCAACACTGTTTGCCCTTTTAACGGTTTGCGCAGCGAAAACAGATGATCTTTAGTTTTGACAGTCGGTCCATTAAAAGTTATTACGACGCACATCTGTGATCACAGCGAAACGAGCAGCAGGTCCGAACCGGTTCTGCGCTCCTCGTGTAGTTAACTTCATTTGGTAACGTTGTATTTATAAAGCCGGAGCATCTGCTGCACTGTTCCCAGGACCAAAACGCAAATACAATACCATCCACCGACAAATACGTAAGTAAAACCCTGAGTTCCGATGGATTTTAAAAGTAAACTGTATCAGAACACTTCGATCTTCACTGGACAGTTTTATGAGTCCACTCCCCAAAAACCTCACAAACAGAAAAGTTGACCTTGGCGTCAGATGTGCAGTTGTCATTATTGCCGTTACATTCCAGAGGCACCAGTGAACTCAGATTGTATTTTTTTTTTCCCTTTTTCATCACGACGCACGGCTGTGCTACAGAGTCTCCATTTAACAGAGAGCCACTTTTGATCTAGAGTTTATTTTGTTATGTCTCGGTGCCGAACACTTTAATGCGCAAGCGGATGTTTTTATGAGCAACGAGACGGAGCTTTCAAGCAGAACTTCAGGGCAGCAGAACTTTCCCAAGCCGTCGCTGTGGACCAACTAAAGCTTTGTGAGCGGAAGGGATAATAAAGTAAATATTGGCCTTGTGGGTCCACAGCCCACTTACTTACTGCAGGTACAACATGTGGCACAGGCCCAAGTGGAAACGGTTGTTTATTTGTGAGAGGAGGGAAAGGAACGTGACCAGGTAAAAGCAAAGGTGGCGCTAACGTCCAGCTTTACAGAATAATGTTTTAGCATCAGTGAAAAAAAAAGATATTTTTACGTAAATAAGGTAAAAGCAGTATCAACTATCCGTAGAGTGTCGTCTGCCCTTTAGCATTGACTGACTGAAACAGACTGAAGTGCCTAAGTACTATAATCCATGCATTAGCCTAGCATACGCTATGTCGTTATGGGTGTCTCTTTTTGTTTAAATGGAAAGGACAATAACAATAACATGACCAAATAGTCTGATATTATGGATACAATTATTCATTTAGAGCAGGGGTGTCAAACATAGGGCCCGTGGGTCAAAACCTGCCCGCTTGATGAATTTTGAAAATACAAAAACATTCCATGTTCGGGATGTTTTGTAAAATTATATTTCGTTAAATATGAAGATTTATTTCATGTACTTTTTTTTTGCATGAAAAGAAAAGTTATTTATAGGAAATTATGATACGATTGTACTGTTTCTGGCGAAAAAGTGATTTTCTTTTCTTTCTTTTTTTTTCATCCTAAAAGGAGCAGCTTGGGTTGAGCAGCACGAAGATAAATCTGAGAGGCACAGTCGTGACGGTTTGACGTGTCGTCAGGAGAGATTTTGTATACAGCAGAGTCTGTCAGGCAGGAGGAGGTGATAGAGAACCCTGGGAAGATCTGTGGGTGTAGAGATGGTGGAACATAAAGACTTGAGATTGGTTTAACAGCTGAAAAGGGTAAGAAAAGGTTGAGATGGGAGCAGATAGACTGCCGGCTGACTCCTGACAGATTTTGTAAAAATGTCTTTGATAGCTCGTACACGATCTCTCCCCGTTAGTTTTCGATTCGTTTTTTGAACTCTATGCACAAACGAACGATGAGTGCAGGGAGCTTTGAATATCGAACGACATGTTTGGAAAGCAGCAACACGGTGGCATACGATGTTCAAACACTGGTGCGTGCGCCTATGTCCCAAAAACAGGCTCATTAGTGGATGAAGTCGATCAGATATTCAACATCAGGGGTCACCAACTAGATTTGTTGGCGGGACAGATTTTTTTTTTTGCTGGACAGACACCTTCAGGGCTGGACACAAATAAAATGAAAAAAAAAAACAGATTTTTGGCTAACATTATTATCGGTGTTTATTTCAGAATCCAATCGCGGATATCGGATGGCACGGCAGTTCTGCTAATTAACGATCGCTACTGCACATTAACCATCTACTCACACTGTATAGACCAGGGGTCCCCAACCCCCGGTCCGCGGACCAGTACCAGTCCATAAGTCATTTGGTATTGGGCCGCAGTGGGACACAGTGAAAAAATTTACTTAATTTAAACTAATTTACTTCATTCAAAGAAAATCCAGTCATATCCATTTAATGTCTTTAGTTAAAGATAATCTGGCAATGTTTCAAAATAAAAGGTCATTCAGACTGTGATACAAACAAAAAGATGTTTTATTTTGAAATTTTAATGATCCTTCGATGCTCAGCACCTTGATACCAGTACGTAGTAACGGGTGGTACTGGCTCACTAGTCCTTGGAACATGGGGTAACAAAGGTTAGGGACCGCTGGTATAGATGTAACTACTACTATTATTTGATTGATTATACAAACTTTTCATTTCTCAGGTTAAGAAACTCTGCTGCCTGGACTTTACTAAATGCTTTTTAAGCTCCCACGGGCCACACAATACGGCTTGGCGGGCCGCACTTAGCCCCCGGGCCTTGAGTTTGACACGTATGATCTACATTGAACAAAGGGTCAAAAGGTGATATTCATCCAGGTCATGTTATCCAAACACGTTAGAAAAGGGCACTACGCTGCTCATCACTGCTGCCGTGCAGTCATCATGACAATCAATAACAGGGAGTGGTAGTGGAAACACATTTACCAAACACGTGTGTATGTGAAAAAAAAAAAAAAAAAAACAACATGCAAAGACGTCTCTCCTCCATTTTACTCCACATCGTTTTCCTCCTCAATGTCCAAACGCTGCGTGTAGGTAAACGTCCCTTTGTGTGCTGATGCAAAGCAGATATTTGCACACGCGCGTGTTTTGGTTACGTATGTAAATATCAGCCCTGTTGGCTTTACAAATTGCTCCGACAAGGGCAGTGCACAAAGCAAAGCTATTATAGGAAACGGCATACCAGGCTGGACGGCCAAGTCTGGCATTTTCCCTATCACATATCATACAGCCATTATGTGCTTGACCTCATTCGTGGGCACAAACCCGTGCCCATGAATATGTGGCACGACTGGAAGTCCGTGTAATGTCTCAATGGTGTTGTTTTTAGCTGGTTAACTCCAACATCTCCACCACTCCGCTCACTGCAGGGTCAATGTCCTCCAAATATGCATCTTCTCCTATGTCACAAAACATTGCATCATCGTCGGCCAATCATGAGGCAGCATGTGTGGGGCTTTGTGTGGCACAGACCAGGGGAATAAGCAGGTGCACTAAGCACAAACCGTAGACGGAGGGGATGTGGGCTGCTGCCAACAACAGATGCCTGACAGCAACAAGCTAACGTTCACAACAACAAATTTGTGATTCACAGACAAATGAACCCAAAGAAAGGCAAGTACATGAAGACTGTCTGATGAACATCACAGCACGGGGCACCTGTCTGATGAACAAAGCCGAACAAAGAGGTGGCTTTAAAAAACTGAATTGCATTATTCGTAGCTTTAATTAATTTATGTTGAGTCACAACGCTTAATTTAATCCAACGTGGGCACTGATGTGGAGAGAAAAAAAAATGCCAAAAATTTCATTTTGAAAAAAATCAAAGAGAAATTTGTTTTCAGAAAATCAACTGTTAGGATTAGACTTCCTGCATTTTCATGTTGAAATACTTCTAGGAGCTACGCCTACGCACGAATGTGTCTTTAGATTGGCCGGTGCTCACGCTGCTGCTTGATAAAATAAGATTACAGCATTACTTATTAGTTTTATTATTAATTTCATACAAGGTCATGTCCTTGTTACTGCAGCAGTAGAAAGACATAAGATCTCCATATTGTTAAATAGTGTAAAATAGCATTTACCTAATAGGAATCGGAAAATAAAACAGGTAAGACATATGGAAAAAAAAATACCGCAATGTCTGGACTATAAGTCACTCCGCAGTATAAGTCACAGCAGTGCCCCCAGCGGCCGTCAGCATGAAAATAATAAAAATGTAAATTTTTAGTTATACAAGAGCAGCAGTTACTGGTACACAAATTGCATCAGTGCCCCGGCTGTCAGCATGAAAATAATAAACATGTAAATGTTTTGTGGTACAAGAGCAGCAGTTACTGGTACACAAGCCTAGAGTGCCCTCTAGTGGCCGTCAGTGTGAAAACAACGTGGAATTATATATTTTAATATATAAGTCACACCTTAGAATATGAGTCGCAAACCTAGCCAAAGGATGAAAAAAATGTGCAATTTATAATCCGGAAAATACAGTAATAAAAATCTTCTTCACCACAGCACAGTCGTGTCAACGTGAAACAATTCAAGTTGCCAGTAAATATTGAGCGTAATAGACGGGGTTAATATAAGGCAAGGCATATTTTACAGATTATTCCGAGATAGCGATCGCACGAGGCCCGACTATAAGGTCAGAGAAAAGACGGAGACAGAGTGACTTTGGTCGCACAAAATGCCAAGGCAGGTGTCAAAATGTTGAACATGATTTAAAAGATATCAGTAAAAGTCAGTTTATTTTCCGAGCGTTTGCAGTTCTAGCAGACATAAATCTGAGCTAATCTTAGCTCGTACTGAGCCTAACACACACACAGAGAGAGAGAGAGAGAGAGAGAAAAAGTGAGAGAGAGAGAGAGAGACATAAAAGCACCTGAATCTGCTACACCACGTGGCAACATGACAACACCCATCCACTCTGCAGCAGGCTAATTCACAGCTTAATACTCAATGCTGTGTAATCTATTCTTTATGCTTTAGCCTAACAGCGTGAACAGCGTGAACTAGTACAACTGATGTAATGGGCTTAAAGGAGATGCATCTATGAGCCGTGATAGGCCGCGCCAATCAATTCATATTTCTTTGCCAGCTAGCGCCGCTAAGCTAAACTTTGAAGCTTGGAGTATTTTTTTTTTTTTTACACCAAGCAGAAATAATTCAATCAGTAAGTTTGTTATCTCTCGTAACAAATTGCATTCCTGAAGAGCTTCATACATTATTTAAAAAAAAGAATTAACAAAATGGATACTTTTAAGCCAAATTAAAGCTCACCCTTCAAATACACATCTCTCATCCCACAAGAGTTTCACTAACAGAAGACAAAATCCACATTAAGGACAATTTAGCAGCAGCGAAACACCCAAAAAGACACGTCTAACAAACGCAGACTGATGCTAGCGGTCTCGCACCACTGCTGCTTTAATCTTGGATTGTTCTGTTACGAAGTAGCAGGAACATAAACCTCAAAGGAAGCAACAGGCAGCAGGATCTAGTGTTCAAATACGTGTGAGCATTTGAATCGCGAGGCACAGTCAAACCCTGCCCCTGTCAATCATAAATACACCTGTATTTCTACACCACTGGACAAACGGATAACTGTACAGTCCAAAACCGATGGGAAAAACATACACTACTGATGCAGTGTTTGCTGACAATACAACTAACGAAGGACAAAAGCAGATGTCTGACAGGTAAAAGTGACCAATAGAAGATTCTCCATTTTCTTTTGATACCATTCAAGAACATGTGAGCTATTCTTCTTCGTGCATTCCTGTTGCTTCCTATTCAGATGCATTGAATATTCTTCTTCGTGCATTCCTGTTGCTTAAATCATTTAACAGCTACATTTTCAAATCACCACATGTCCAACCGACCAGAGAATTTAATATAATCAAGGGATTCAAAATGCAAACGCCCAACAGTTAAAACGTACCTCCTGTCACTATATCATGGCCAAACGAGTTCAAATGGCTGTTTACTTTACCACTGCCAAGAATTGAAATTGTTCTTGTTTTGTTTTTGTTTTTTTAGCGACTCAACAAAATGTCCACCTTAAATCATTCATACCCTAACTCACCTGTCAACCGACGAGGCAACTCTTTTGTACTCCTGTGTTGTTTAAAACTTCCCTTCATTTTTCCCAGGTCCTTCATCCCTTCTGTCTTTCTGTCTGTCTCACTCCGTCCCTCTACTATAGCCAGATTGTCCATGGGTGCAAATGCCGGCAACAGGAAAAGGGAGGAGGAGAGAGGTAAAGGGTGAGGCAGAGGGCTTGGTTTTTCTCGATTGTTACAGCTTATTAATAAACATGTGTACTCCGTGTATCAGCAGATAACTACTAGGTTTTTTCCAGTACCTGGCAACAACACAACAACAAAGCTTGAGAAACCCGAGAGGAACAACAGGTTGCGGGTTCAATACCGCTCTGACCCCAAAGTCCATGATGGGGTCCGTATCATTCTTCAACATTTAATTTTTAGCCTCTGCTGAAGTCAAGAGGCATTGACGTACGTAAGGACGACCAGAACCAAGTACTAAATACTGCAAAATAATCATTTAGAAATGCTTGACATCATATCAACATCTTTTGAAAATGACATTTTTTGAAAAATGAAGAAAAAAATAAAACACTTACAATTACCGAAATAAAAATTACGCGAAAATGTCCCCCGTCTAATTTGTTGCCCCTGTAGGTGAAACAGTGTCATGGCAGCAAACACAATAACCCGACAAAAAAAAAAAAAAACTGTTTCAGTAGGTGCAAGACATTTGAGAGTCGTTAGCACCCGAACTGTACGACGTACAGAATTCAGAGTTTTCCGAATGTAACCCACACTGTGTCATTTGAACAATGTGTTAACACATTATCAAGGTGTAATAGTTCTGATGTTCCGGCCTCAAGGACAAATCTCTATATCGGTCTTACTTTTACCTCATTTTCGTCCTCTTAATCTTACTCAGAATTTTACACACCTCTTAAATTGTGAACGTGTAGACAAAACATTGGTTTATATAGAGAATAAAGTATAAACTATGACTGTTTGGATAACTTACTCTCAGATAAATATGAGCTTTTTCTTAAGGGAGCAACAACCAGCCGAGTTAATTTTCAAGAGTAGGTTTTTGGCAACTAAAGAGTCAGGGGGAAAAACAGAGTGAGAGTAGAGTGATAAAGTAAATGATGAGGGAAGGTGAGAGAGAGGGGGGCGAGATAGAGAGAGAGAGAGACTCATGGGGGGAAAGAGAGCTGCACAGGAAGGAGTTGACCCACCCAATCATCCATTTACACTACCCTCCCCCATCCATCCCATATCTGCACCAGTATCTTTTTTTTTTTTTTTGTAAATCAACATATCTGGATTCAACTCCAGATCCCAATGTTCTACTTCTCTATTCAAAAATACTGGCACACACCCAGACACCTCAGGCACTGATCACTTCTCAGAGGTCACCCATGTGGCTCTGAGCAGCAACTGCAATACAAAAAAAAAAAAAAAAACTCAGCAATGAGCCCGGGATAAAAGCAGCGTTCTCCTGGCACCACCTTCTATCACACCTTCACCCACCAGCACCACCTGCTCCACTGATGATGGCACCGTTGTTCCACAACTGCTCCCACCCATAGCGGCTGAACCCCAGCGTCCCCAGCATCTAAATGATGAGAATACCACTCCCCCGACCTGCAGCCCATTGACTGATGCTGCTGCCCTTCAGCCCGACTCTCCTCCAGTGATGCTGCTCACCGCGAGCCCTCAGCCCAACCCCCCATCAGAGGAGCAGCAGCAGGGCTGGCTGGCTGCACGGCACCGCCAAGAAGACAAAAAAAATACCTGCTACACATGTACGCAAGAAGATAAGGTTGACATGCCTTGGGATGGTGCATTGCCCATGCTGCGACACGGACCGCTGCAGCTGAAAGTGATCACGTTTCCTGTTTCTCCCTCCTCTTTTTTCTCCGTTCCTCCTCCTCCACTTTCCTCCTGGTGTCCCCCTTCTTCCTCGCTTGCTGTTCTTCACAAAGGCACTCTCTCACTCTCTCTCTCTTGCTCCTTCCTTGAGCCGGGTTCCTGCGCTCTCTCCTGTTCCACTCCTCTTCCTCTGCCGCCTTGCTCTCACTCTGGCTTTTTTTCCCCCTCGTCTTCCACAATAACCTCCTTCTAGAGATGGCTGTGGTCCAGCTCCTGACAGCACTGCGCGTGTGTGGCTGCTAGCACGTGAGTGTGTGTGTGTGTGTGTGTGTGTGTGTGTGGAAAGGAGAGGTAGAGCGGTAGAGCCGGGCTGCCAGAGTGTATAGCACAAAGTGAGAGCCAAAGGTGTTCTGGAGCTTCCCAAGTCTACGCCTGGAGAGACTCTGGATGCCGGTGCAAAAAAAAAAATTTAAAAAAAAAAAGCTCAGCTCACAGCTAAAAGTGAAGCACAGATTTTGATAAATTCCTACTCTCTCACCCACACTCTCTCACTTGCTCCTTCCATACCTTATTTCCTCACTACCACAAATCTCTCTCTCTCTCTCTCTCTGCCTCTCTCACCCTTTCTCTCTTAAAGATACAGGCAGCATGCTGCATTGTCAGATGCCTCTGGCACCTCTGATGATATGGTAATAAAGGGGAGTCCAGGGACACGGTTCTCTGCGGGGGGGGGAGGTCGGCGTCGAGCCTACTAGCAGGTGGGGAAGCGAGAGATGCTTCGAGCGTCAAGTGTACCATAAATAGGAGCTGTAACTGGGGATGCTGGTGAGCGAGTGAAGGTAGAAAAACACCACAGAACACATGAAACATCCCCAAGTGACACCAAGAGCCGCTCGTGATGAAGCAGGGCTTGAACAGGTTGGCATGGCGATGATGCGAGGGGCGCAACAGGAGGGCAACCCGAGCATCGCGGCTGCTCTGAAACGCTGGAGTAACGTTGGACAAACGCGACCCTTAATGTCACGCCGAGTACACCTCAATCTTAGATCTGCCTACTGACCATCAGTGAAGAAGAAGACAATACAGACAATAATGCAATAATCACGATTAATCGTGATTAGACATGGTGGATTGAGGTAACTCAACGTTCCTAAACATGGAATAATTCATAGAGTTGGTGCATCTTCGTGAACCTCGTGGGCATAAAGACAACATTGACAAAACACCATAATTGTATCCATAATTCACAGCAATCTAAGCGTGGAACTTAGCGCCCTCTCAGTAAAGAAATAACAACAGCACTTAGTAGATATTTGAGCAGTATGAAAAAAAAACAGTATCAAAATAATCACGTACGACAATATCACAGCAGGTCGTCATTGAAAAAAATGAGCAACAAGTGGTTGGTAATAGGGATGTCCGATAATATTTTTCCGACCGATATAGTCCGATGTTAGCATAATTATTTAATATCCGTATGAATAATTATCGTTTTTTCCTAAACCCGATAACGCAATGCCTGGGTTTTTGCAAAATTATGTGTGCCCTAAAAAATAGTTTTGGGACAAAACGGCTGTATATGAAAGTGAAAGTCACTAGATGGCAGCATTGCGGCTCATTTAATTAATAAATAATGAATAAATAAATATTCCCAGGTCTATATCGGAATCGGTTGATATCGGACGTTAAGTGTTTGAACAATATCTGCATATCTGATATTGCCAAAACGTTGACATCGGACATCCCTAGTTGGTGATATACAGTAAAACAGATGGAGGGAAATTTTTGTTTAATACAGAGGCCAGTAAAAGTAAAGGGTGTTGCTGTCAGAAACAGTCAAACTGTTTTTGCGACATTCTACTGCACGCTGGTGAATTAGTACAACAGGAACTTAGGGAGGAAGAAACTGGAACATGCCAGGAGAGGAAGAGATAAAAGAGGATGCAGGGCCTCTTAATGATGAGAGTGATGAATAATACATGGTCAAGATACTCACACTGGCCTGTCCATTAGGTCCAGCTGGTTCACACTTTGAAGAAGAGGGAACGGAGTGTGTCAGTCCACGCAAGTCAAGAACAAGCTGGCCAATCTCTGAAAAAGTACAACGTTGTTTATGGTTAACATGATATGCAGTGCCGACAAATACAAGGGTCGCAAGCCCACGTTGGGGGTTCCCAACCCCTGGTCCAGGGACCGGTGCTGATCTGTAGGTCATCTGGTACCGGGCCGCAGTGGGACACAGTGAAAAAAGGTACTTCAGTTTTACTAATTTACTTCATTCCAAAATAATGCAGTCATATCCCTTTAATTTTTTTTTTCATTCAAAGATAATCTGTTCTGTAGGTCATCTGGTACCGGGCCGCAGTTGACACAGTAAAAAAAAAGTTTTACTAATTTAAAGATAAACTTTAACGACACTTTACAGGTTGTACCATTTACTTTCTGACCTAGTAAATAATAGGTTGTACCATTTACTTTCTGACCTAGCCACTTAAATAATCTGGAGGCAAACCCACAACACCCTGGTTAAGAGACAATTTGTCCTTTTTAGAGTTGCCTCTCTCGTAACACGAATTTATGTTAGGTAATACAATTATTCTGCTTAAAAAAATAATTATTTTATTTTTTGTAAATATAATAATAATGTCGAAATTGTCATGTTTCAACATATGGGCAGATAGACTGTATTGTATATCTAATACTGTCCATCCATTTATGATTTTTTTAATCGTGATTAATCATGATTAGTCGTGAATTATCGTTCTGAATCGTCAATCGCAATTATTCGTCATCGATCAAAGCTACTCTGTCCATAGTCAAATTTTAAATTTTAATCACTTCAAGGCCCCTAGTGGTAACCCATGCCTTCCAATAAGAAGATCACTAGTTTTAATCCCCTTTGAAAAACACACAGTAGTCATTTAATTGCACTTTCTGAAATGAGCACAGGTTTGACCGTAGACGCGAGTGCCTACTTCGAGTCATAAAAAAGTACACTAATGATAATGAGAGTTCAGAGGCACAAACCAGATTAAAAAGCAAATTGGAAAAATCATAAATTATTTAGTGTTGTTCTGTTAAAGCAGAGTGGTGAACAAGGGCAATAACTGTTTAATGCAAATTAAAGTCGTTTTTTTTTTTTTTTTTGCTGTTTTGTTGTTGCTATTTAGGAATATTATACTGCCCAGAAGGGCTTGTTACTATTTATACCAAACGGTCTCATGTTTTAATCTGATTATTTTTCAAGCAGTCTAAAGAAGGAAGGATATTTCATTTGATTCTATTGTTTAAAACTTCATTAGTCAAGGCAAGGCTAACGTGGTTAGAACCATGTATGCGAAAACGTATTGATAATTTTGGGGCACAGAATGATGATTAATCATTTTGTGACCTCATAAGGTACCAGACTGACACATTAAAAATTCCTGACTGAAAATACAGACTTGGGCAACTAGCGCCATGTAAAGGGGCCACAGAAAAAATTTCAGGTTTTTTTCCAGGCTTACGCAAGAGCTGCGTAAGTGCGTATGGTATCAGCTGGAGACACCAGATATTTGTTATGCATAAGAAATTCAGATTCAATATGGCTTTCGACCACATGGAGGCAGTAATGTACCAGTCAGTTCTTTAACAAGGTCTAATATATAGAGAGAAGAAGGCAGACCCCATCCAAATACAAATCAAATAGACTGAGGTCAAAAATTGGTTAAGAACCATTGACCTAGACCAGCGGTCCCCGACCTTTTTTGTACCAATGACTGGACCCGTAACATCACGCCATCATTGAAGGATCATTACATTTCTCTGAATTATGTAAATTAGTAAAACGGAAGTACATTTTCTCTGAATTAAGTAAATTAGTAAAACTGAAGTACATTTTTTTCCGCTGGCTCCCACTGCAGCCTAGTACCAAATGACCCACGGACCGGCACCGGTCCCCGGACCAGAAGTTGGAGACCCCTGTCCTAGAACATGATTTAAATTGATGTTTAGCCTGCATAGAAATTAACAATAAATGTAGCTAACCAAAAATTGTATCCATACATTTATTCCCAGTCCCAAATTAGATCCAAGTACAACATCATCAACTCTCGACTCCAATATGCTACACAACAGTCTGCAACAGCACGGACACGCGCCGCTGAAGAAAACGGCAGCGGAGAATAAAAGGGTTCCAATGGCACGCGTTGCCTCGGGGTTCTTGACAAGATAGATAAACACTGCAGAGCTCCAAGTCGCTGAGCTAGCAGCTTTGTGGCGATCATGAGCGCACTTTGACTGCTAATAAAATTTACATCTGCTGCTGCTGCTGCTGCTGCTTAAACACCTAGTGTGGAAAACTGACAATGCTGCACAAAAGCCACTTGGTGGAAAGGTGATTAGCGTCACTGCTGTTGAGCCAAGAGGTCAGTGGTTAAAATCATGGTTGGATAAATCACAGGACGACCTCCACCATGTCACCACCAGCAGGCGCTCTAACAACGGTCGATAAACCGTCTTTGTTGGGTGTTTTTTCTGTAGTGATGTTTGCTCTGTTCCTGAAACTTGACACTGGAGGTTCAAATTGCTGAGTTAGTAACTCTGTTTGGAACGCACTTCGTCCCATAAAAATTACATTGCTACTTTATTGTTGCTACACACACTGTATATACTGTATATATACGGCCTGAGGCCAGATGGTGGAGCGATCAACATTAGCTGCCTTACACCCAGCTGCTCAGTTATTGGACTGCCAGTTAGGCCAAAAAGAAAGTCACACCCAAACTATTTCACTTATTATTGTTGAAGAAACACAGACGTTGGTTTATGTTTGGGTTGCCAGGTTGGCTTTCTGCTTTTGTGTCATCATGGATTTAGGAAACACATTGCTCCAAAGGTTTGATTTGTCAAACAGTGTGAGTAACATTCAGAAATGTTTCTCTACATAGGGTGTAACGTCTTGTGTATTTTTTTTCTTGGGTGTTTGTTGTTAATCTGATTTATGTTTACGGCACAGACTACAAGAAGAATCTTAGTTGAGTTATTTTTTATACATTAAAAAATTGTATTTATTTTTTAAAAATATAACTTTGGTTGTAAGAACATCACTCCATCTTTAAGGTGTTTGGATTCACGACGTGAAAATGGCACCAGGTGGCGCCGAGGACTTCACAGTCATTCACCTGAATTATTGCAGTATCATTGAGTAACTTCTATCTGTGACACATCTTAAAGACAAAGATATCAAGCATAAATATGTCCCTAACCTTTTGCACAACAAATTGCTTGTCATAGTACAATAATTAAAAACAAAACACAAAAATAATGTTAAATGACACCACAGATTTTGAAAGATATCAAGCTCATAAAATGGTTCAACAAGGTGAGAGTCAGCTGATGCAGTTAACTTAAATTTGCCACGTCACATACCACCAAACAAAAATATTTGCATTAACAAATATAGTGGTCATTTAGCTACAACGTACACCCATTTTATGGCCTGATTAGTTGAACACAACGCAGATATACTCACGGGAATTGAGGAAAACGCAGGAAGAGGAGTTTCACTCTTTTTTGTCATGAAAGAGTCCAATCCAATCCAGTGTCGAATCAAGAACTCAAACTTCATAAACCGTGACCAAAAGTGCAAATCAAAGCTACAGGAAATGAGCAAATCAGGCCAATCAAAAGGGAAACTTGATCCGAACAAACCATTATCCAAAATCCAATGAGAACAAAAGTAACAAACAAAACAACCGAACAGAGCAGCAGCAGAGGAACTCAGCACCTGAACCACCAGAGGTGAACTCACCAGGAGCTAATTCGGCAGGGGGAGGGGCTAAGGGAGGAGCTAAGTGAGGTGACCACAGAGTTGTGTGCACTACCTTCAAATGACCAGTGGCTTGTTGTAAATAGTGAGGCTGATATTTTTCTCTATTTTGGCTCCACCATCTGATCCGACTATCATGTTTGAGGCTCAGCAACAGCATCAAATCAACATTGGCCTCTCATATTTGGGAATGGGAGATACAATGATGCCTAACTGGAATAGAAATGAAATCCCAGCCATCTGGTTGGGAGGTGACATCTTCCTACCCTAGTGATAAACTATAAAAAATTGAAATTTTTCATTAGCTAGCTACTTAAAATAATGCACATAAGACTTAATTAATATATATACTGAGCTATATCGCCACTCCCTGATACATATATTGTCATAAACTTTGTTATCATCTACTGAGAAACCACAGTTCAGTGAGGTCAGCAGTGAACTCGTAAACACGCGTTTACTTTGCCATGTGTGGGTGGATTGTCAGAATCTAACCTCCCACCCTGCTGAGCACCTTCTGTGACTTTTGCACGCCAAGAACCGCACACACACACACACACACACAGTGAAACTTTACGAGCACGAAAGATAACAGTAGAATCTATATCTATGATTTTATCACTGCAACGTTTCTTTACCGATGCGTAACATTATAATTGGACATCACGGCTAACTGCTGATTGGTTAATACAGAAACATCTAGTGCTGGGCCTCAGCACTCTTTATTATCAGGGGGACTGAGGTATTTAGATCATTTGGTTCCAAGAGGGTTTCAAGAGTAGAACATGAGGCGGGGCTTGTTTACCAGTCTACTTCGCTGGAACTCACCCCTGCAGTGTGTGTGCGACTCAGTTTGAGGCTGCCACGGCCGTGGACTGCTAGTCCGAGCGCAAATCAATCAAACAAATCAATCCCCTGTAGGAGAGATGATCTAAAACGGATGTTTCGTGCACGTCATTGCTTTCTTTTATGCTTATTGATCAACTTTTGGTATGATTTAAAACAACATAAGCTGTGATTTCACGTCCTAGGAAGGATCCGGCAATCCCTAGAGAGCTGCAGGTCAAAAGGTCATAAGCAGGTTTTATGCTTTTTTTTCTGGTTTTATTTATCATCAGACTGAGATCAATAAAAGGTGCAGTGAGTAAACAGCGACCGGCATTCGTTGACCAGGAGAAAATGTTCCAGCCCAGCAGCACCGAGTTAAGATCACTTCATTTTTATAAAACCGAAAGCGAAAATAAATGACCACTGATCAAATTTCTACGCCGAGCGTCTTGTAACCGAAGCCAAACTTAACCTGTATCGCTCTATTTCTCCGTCCTGCTCCCTCTGTGTAGCACATCAATTACTTACTATAAATACATAAGGTGCCGTTTCCCCGGAAACAACTCCGTCGAGTGTTAGCTACCTTGAATATAGAGTGAGCGGGAAAGGAGGGTGAAGGTGTATCCCCACCAATTGCAATCTTTTTTTTTTAACAGTTGTAGCACATTAGATTATTTTTTTATAATTATTATTTAGAATTGTATTATGTGAGTCTATTGTGGCTGAGCTTATGTTGTCTCTCTTACTATACATGAGGAGCCATGCATTTAGGGTAAGTATTTGCTATTTGTTTCCTGTTTATAATTCACATTTTACGACACTAAATACTTGTTTACCTCAAATGATATCCTGTAAATGTAGAATGTATGTCCACGTAAACTAAAGTACGTAGCACAGAAGTGGGTCACAGAGCCGTTTTGAATGAAAAAGCGTCTAGACTCCGTTGTTGATTTAAGTGTAATACTGAGCCTCTATTGCCCTCTAACGGACAGAACTGCAAGCTGCACTACTTCAGTAATCTATTTTTTAATTATAAAACCCCGTAACTTTACATTTTATTTAATCTTTGAGGGGAGGCTGGTATTTTAACATTTTTGTAATAGTAAATAAATGATAATTAAATAAAATAATTGATCATTTTTAAACGAATTGGAGTATTAGAGCTTGTTTTAAAACAATCATAAAAAATATAATGTATTTAACGCACATAATGTATATCATGTTAAAACCTGCATTATTTTCATTGACACCATTGCTTTAATTTGCCAAAAACTCCGTGTTTTTTTTCAATGAAACCACTGACTCTTTACTTTCACCTTACATTTGATTCCAGTCCGTTCTTTAGGATCAGGCAGCCCTACTGCCTAAACTTAAGTTAACACACAACATAAAACCATCTTCTGACTTCTGTCACCTTCCACCGACCTCACTACATCAAATACCTCCAACAGCGCTTAGATTTTGCCAGAGCACTTCCTAGGTTTACCCACAACTCCACACTCAAAATACAAACTGACCATCACAAAAAGGCACAAGTAACCAACATTTATCACTCCTTCGGACGACACGACTCTGAAGTTTCTCACCCGCAACACAATGGACAACTATATGCCTATTCATTGTCTGTGTGACCTGACCGCTAAACCTCCAAGAGCTGACTCATGAAGGGCATACAGCCGAATGACTTCCCTTTTTACTTTAAAGACTAGTGCTGTGCAGCTCTTTAAAAGGACAAGCTGAAAGAAACTTCTTCTTCTGCTAAGGTTGACTACTTCCAGGAGCATTTAAAGGACAAATAATAAATATTTCAGAATTATTGCCCCAACTAGTGGCATAACTGTTTTTACCCCTTAGCGTGACTTTCCATACTAGCTTGATTTCACTTTTTTTTGCCAGTAAATCCGGTCCCTCAGCGACCCCTAACAGACCAAGAAGTTGAACGTCTGTTCAGAATGTGTACAATAGAGATCTCTTTATTACAGTGCATTTATCAGCTGTTACATTGGATTTAAAAAAGCATAAAAAGCATCAAGAAATACATATGCACATGCCATGTCATTTGTACAGAAACTGTCTCGAAAAGTTAAAGCTTCACATCTGAACACGGGTAGGTGGATGCAGTTCCCTCAAAACACATCTTCTTACATTAGTATTATATACATTTGTATTTCTTGCCATATGCCTAATTAGGTAAGTAATGCATCTACAGATGATTAAGGAAAATATCATAATGGAAAGACACAGAAAGCCGAAAACATAATATGGGGAAATGTTTACTTCAGAAGTATCAACAGTGTCAACATCATCTATACTCATGTCAAGGTTGCCTTTGATTTAACCATAGGACGACGTCAGGATCAGCGTGTTAGGTGGGGAACTACATGACATTGTACAAGCCGTGTTAGAGCCGCCTGAACAGAGCCTGAAGCACAGAGTTTTTCTACACTGCAACGTCCAACTGTTTAGTCGAGAGGACACGTTTCTCCTCGGAGGCCCGAAATAAAAAAGATGACAACCCAGTGGTCGCCAGACAAACCCTAAATCAATCTCGGTGGTCCCAAAATAATTTTAGTTAGAAGGATATACACACCTACCACAGCAGCTCATGCTGGAGTTAGTCAGGTCAGGCATGCATCGACAGGAATTAAAACACAAGAAATAAGGAAGATAAGACATTAACCAAAAGAACAAACGAGAGATAAAACAAAACCACAATTCCACACAACACCAGAGTGGGAGCAACTCCTGGAAGCCCTCGTTCGACTGATAATTAGAAAATGTTATTATGAATGTTGGATGATTTAGTAAAAAAAAAAAAAAAAAATCAGACAAGATGAACAGATCAACACTGAAAAACTAAAATTATAGTTAAATGTCCTGTTGCTGCTGCTGAAATTACAATATGCTTATAAATAAAAACAGACTTCACAGAATGTCAGATCATCTTGAATGTCAGACGTTTTATTTAAAGAAATGTGTACTTACACATCACCTTCGCAGCATGAGTAAACCTTCCCCCCCCCCCCCCCCCCCCCAAGAGGCTTTAATGCCAGAAGCAAGTGTTCTTTTTAACAAACATCTGTAACAGAGGACAAAGACTGGTAACTTTTGGGTGGACAGACGGTGGACGTCAGGAGAGTTGTTTGAGGAACGGTGATGAAGGCACAGCAGGGCTGCTCCCACTCTATTCACACATGTACACAGACAGTCATGCCTTCGTTCATTCAAGAAAAAAAGACCCATACAGTACATAGATGCAGGGGAGATCTGACATATGGTCCCACCCTTCAGGGGATAGATAGAGAGAGAAAGAGAGGAGGGGAGGGAGGGGTAAAGAGGAAGGGAGTACGTTAGACTCAGACAAGTGTGACCTCCCGTGACACTGTAGAGATGAAAGAAAAGAAGAAGTGACGCTGATCATTTTGCATTCTTTAGCTGGACCGAAAGCCAGTCGAGGCCGTCGTAGAGTCCATCACCACTGGTTGCACATGTGGCCTGGATGTACCAGTTACGATTGCGCATGTTGTGTAGATTCAGCTTGTCCGTGATCTCAGCCGCATTACAGGCATTGGGCAGGTCCTGTAAACGGAAAACACATCATATTGAACAAATCGTGTAGTATAATAACACGTGATCACGGTTCGATCCATAAATCATGAAGACTGCGCCAAAGATTTATAATAATGGCACAATACCAGTGAACATATATGTAAATTAGGATCCCACCTACAGGAAACAAGACATTATCAATTTTCCTTGTAAATACAAGTACAATCAAGAAAACCATAAATATACAAGACAATGACATTTGTCGGTGAGCTGTCATATCATATCATCAGGTTATATCAAAAAGAAACTTTGGTAATAACCCATATCATTACATCAGGTTATATCAAAAAGAAACTTTGTTGCACTACTACTACCAGTGAATGGGAATACATATGTACCTGTTTGTTTGCAAACACAAGTAGCGCAGCATCTCTGAGCTCATCTTCAGACAGCATCCGACAAAGTTCATCCTTAGCCTCACCAATTCTCTCCCTGTCATTACTGTCTACGACGAAGATGAGGCCTGAAAAAGAGAAAGAAGCAGAGTGTTTGTGAGGAACGTGTGCACTTGTCATGTGAGAGAGAGAGAGAGCAAAAGAGAGTGGAGCGATAAACCATTTTCTGGTGTTATTCCAACATGACTCTGAAGATGTGGAAACACCAGAGAGCTCCTTACCCTGTGTGTTTTGGAAGTAATGCCTCCATAGGGGCCTGATCTTGTCTTGGCCGCCCACATCCCACACTGTAAAACTAATGTTCTTGTATTCCACTGTCTCAACATTAAACCCTGAACGCGGAGACAAAAAAAAAGACAAAAAGGTTAATTTCACGAAAGAGTTTTGAAGCTGTGTGGGTCAGTAAAACAAATGTAAAGATCTGTAGAAAGGGCTCACCAATGGTAGGGATTGTGGTAACAATTTCTCCTAGTTTGAGCTTATAGAGGATAGTAGTCTTTCCAGCAGCATCCAGTCCTACCATTAGGATTCGCATCTCCTTCTTTCCAAAAAGTTTTGCGAAGGCGGAGTTAAAAATACCCATTTTACCTTGCCTAAAAAAGACAATGTAAAGTTAGTAGGTGGTCAAGTTTTACTGTTCAACCACTTTAGGTTGCTGCTTCTCTGTTGATCTTAACAAGCAAATTTGGTTCACAGTTCATTGTACATGCGCTTACCTAATGTTAGCTATCAGTATATACAGTGCGAAGCATTCAAACCTATATGCTTGTAAAGACTTTTACTATTTCTGTTTCCAGTGAACAGGGATGACAACCATTCCATGATGACGTTGAAGAGAAAACACTCTTTTGTTTGCTAATTTTGGCTTAAAAGTTTTTGTCTCGCTTGGGAAAGAGCAGGTCACACTGGAATAAAGGGTGGAACATTGTGGCTGCATTACTCATGTGTAAGCTGAAACCTAAATCTGCTGGGAGGCTGATGACAAAAATTCCATCACACTTTGCCTGCCCACATAGGGATGTGCACGACATGGAGTTTACAGATGGTTTTCTCTCTTCCTATGCTATCCATCAAAAAGTGAATAACCTACAAAAAAGCTACAGGTGTACAGCGTACAATAAGCTAGCATTATAAGTTAACCAGCTAAATAATATTACATTTCCACTGTAGTATGGAGCACATGTCACGTGTTTAACCTTTACTACAAAAAAACAGATAAAGCAAATGTACAAATGGAACAAAAAGTGAGAAACCGAAAGTGAGCATTTATAGATAGTACTTCAGCTGGAACTTTAATTCTGGTTCAGGACAGGAATTGAAGGAAAGGGTAAATAACCCTTATGCGACAGTATTAAGCACTGCTTATTAATTTGTAAAAAATTGGAGAAGAAATAAAAATAAATACATAACCAAAAATAATAACCTAGATTGTCTACATCATAACAGACTGTATTCTTTTTAGGCAGTATAAAAAAACTGTAAATTTACCATAGCAATAAAACAATATTTATGACTATTGTGATGCATTTGAGTATTGTGTCTTGTTTAAAACAAAAACAAAAAACTATACGAAAAAATAATCTAATGACAAAAGAATTAGGTAACTTCATTAATTAATAATTTCACAGTGAAAGGTGAAAATTATTCAATTTTTACCAAAGATACTGAACTTTCTTATAGTTGACACAGAGGACTATGGATACACTGATACTAGTGTGAGTATGTATCAGACCCAAAACTTTATTAAAAATTCTTATTCTTGTAGTTAAAAACATGCACCTATCCAGTAACCCAACACTCGGTAACAGCTTTTCATCACAACCAGCTGCGCACCAGTCAGCCAGTCTAGTGTTTTCTTACTGCAGTTCAGTGTATCATTACCCTCATGGGTAGTTTATTTAAGCAGAACATCAATGTCAGCAGTTTGTAGGCATTTAAAAAATTAAGGACAAAGACAGGGGCAAGGATTACTGTAAGATTTGTTTTGTAATGACACAAGCAGTATAACAAAACACGTGTTGATGCATTATAGCTCCATATAAGCTAATGTTTCTTCAGCTTAACAGAGAAGATAGATGAAGCATTTAAATGGTAAAACAGCACTTTAGCTTCAGCTAGTGAGCGTAAGCTACCTCTTTTGTTCTCCAACATAAACAGCATGCACAAAATGATCAGTTGCATTACTAGCAATTTGTGTAAGCGGTCAGTCACCAGCCATGCCAAAAACTGGCCAATAACCACTGGCCGATTGTTGCACCTCTACTGGACAGCAAGAGCCAGTGTATTAAAGACAGGCATTATTGGTGAAACCACTGTTCAGCTTGCTGCGTTCACTATGCAGAGGGTTTTAATTTGTCTTTGTTCTTTATTATCATTTGATCCTTAGTTTTACTGATAAACTGTATACTGTCAACAGTGTCAACAATGGACATGCCTCAGTTAGCCTAAAAATGCCTATATTGGGCAACTGGACATTAATCTGAAATAATACTAAAACAAGACATAAGGTTAACAGCCATGACAGATAAGGTTAGATAGGCTACAAGTGAAGTAAACTAAATGAATGCACCACTGTGTAAACGTGCAATAACAACTTATGCTTTCCTATTTGTACTTCATTCAACCACCAGTAAAGTAAGCATACACTCAGGTGCTCAGACAAATACAGATGACTTTATCCAATGGCTTCCCTGTTGAGTAAACAGGAATAACAAGTTCTTGTTAAAAGGATACAAGAGGATTTGGGTGACATAGAGGTTAGTTTTAGAATACATGTGGGTTATGTGTTTAATAAAACTACATTGTTGTTGCCCAGGAAAAAATACACGTCTACTATTACTATGACTACTAAGCTACTAATATCCACTGTTCAGGTTTTCTGTATTCTTTTATGGTGGTATGTTCGTATTTTATTGCACATATTCTCCTGTTGTTGTGGTGCTGTACTGCTGCTGGAGTTTAATTTCCCCAAAGCGAACTCCCAATAGATTAATAAACTTGTATCTATCCGTCTGTCTTTCTATCTAATTGCGAGACGTCATGTATCGCACCTACACATCTTCTGCCGGGATTATCTGCGGTTTCTGTGAAAATTGTAATAACAATAAAAAAAAGCACGGATTTCATTTTATAGATTTTGTCCAAGTTTATATTTTACACAGCAGTTGGCATGCTATACACGTTTGAGTACTATTAAGGAAACATGAACTGATCTGAATAATTGATAACCAAATAGCAAAGAGCTGAAAGCTAGGCTAGCTCATTTAATATTGACACAGTGCGGTTTTAAATGTAAATAAAACTATGGGGCTATGATGTGCTTTTGATTAAAACTGCCACGCAGCGTTCCGACATATTTGCTAAATGACATATTTATTATCTACTGGAAAATGTTTTAAAACTTCTTACGCTGGGCTAAAGTTTAACTGCTAAGGAAACATAGAACTAACTTTTAACAATTGTGACCAAACTCTGCCTCCCGTTATCGACAAATTTTAAAGACAAATGTCCTCTTCATTCGTTTAAATTTAAGTATCTTATGGTTAAATCAGATATGCTATGCTTAGAAGATAAAGTTTGTACCTTTATGTTGCGCCTCTCAACCCTCTTGTGCTGTTCCTGTTTGACAACAAAATGGCGTCTGTCGGCTTCGTCGTCGTCGTTTTCGTGGTCGTCATCCGCCCCTTTGTCTTCTTCGTTGTGTTTATTTTAGGTCTTAAAAGCAGCAACATTGCACTTTACTGCCACCAAAGGTGTATATTGTGAGTGCAGGGATTTTTTTCCCAACGACTGATGAAGTATGACATTTTACGTGATTCCATTATGTAGCTTTTCAATTATGTTAAAAGATGAAACAACACTTGAACAGGTACGGTTTCGTTTATCGATCTTTCCTGTTCAGTGTTGCAAATAATAAAACATCGAAATAATATACCACTTGCCTAAAATAATTGTGTTTTGAAGAATATTTAGTTAGATTTAACTTTGAACAATCTGCTTTCAAAGCATGTTATCAAAGACGTAGAATATGCGTAGAATATGTCCTGTCTTTTTATGGTCTGAGAAGGAAGACTTCCTGTCTTAACTTATGCTCTTGGGCTAGATTTGATTTTTTTAAAAACGCACTTGAGGGCGTTCCAACTGCCAGTAAAACCAGTATGAACAGCTTCTAATTTTGCAATCTTACCAGATGCACAGGTTTATAAATAAACATGGCTGGTTGCATAGGCTACTATGATTGCAGAAGAACGACCCCTGAAGGAATCCTACTGGTTTGATAAAGTCCACCATAAGAAAGAAACTAGTCAGTTGACATTTTCTTCAAGATTTTGTACTTTAAAGGTCCAATTTATAAATATTTTTTAAAAAACTCCCCATGAGGATAACTAAGCAAATAAGTATGGGAGATGGCATATAGTGTGACTGACAACACCAAAGGTTTCAAAAAAGTGTTGCGTAATAAAGATGAAAAACACCAGACTATAAAAGACAATATTTACAGTGAAACAGTAAATGTGATAAAAACAAAAATTCAAATTAGAACCCAAATGGGAAGAAAGAATAATTATTACTAAGATAATTTCAAAAGGTAGCCTAGCTATAGCCTAGGTCATTGACTAATTACGAGCAAAACCGGCCGCCTCAAAGTAAATGTTGCAGAACTGCAGTGGGTTGTCTATAGCCTAACTTGCCAACAGGTGGCAATATTATCCCTCCTTAAAATTCTAAAGACAATCTGAAGGTATCAAACACACTGCAGGTGCAGTGGAAAAATAATATATATTTTATATATTTTTTATATATATATGGCAAAATATACTCCACTTATTGGCCCCGACCTAGTATTAGAGGTGTATATGTGAAGCACTGTGTAAGTAGTAACCCCAAAGAACCGAAGAGTTACATGCAAACTACATACAGGGGTATTATTAGTGATCAAACCAGTGATCTATTCGTCTAATTTGGGGAAAGTATGTAAAGAGGTCCAATTTTTAGGATTTAGCAACATCTAGTGGTACAATTGCATGTAGAGGTTGAACTTTATAGCACAACTGTCAACTAACCTACAACGGTGTTTCCTCAAACATTAGTATGCATACTAATGTTGGTTCTTGGGCTCCCCCTGGAGGTGAGGAGGGAACTGGTCCTAATGACGAGCTACTTAGTTGTTAATTGCAGCTAATCCTATTAGGAATAAATAACTTGGAATTGAATTGAACTTGGACTCGAATCACTGCTGACTTTTGAATTTACATATATAAATTATATATATATAGGGCTCCACTGCAAAAGTCGCCCAACGTGGTCGACTCTGTGGAGAAGCTTTAAGCCTGACTTTCAAAAACAATGTAATTACTTCCATCTTCTTTTTTTATTTATCTCCAACTTTACTAAATACCTAAAACTCCTGCTTTAAATCATAACAGAAGACTTGGGTATAGAAGCCGGTCCGCAGCTTTGTCCACCTGGGTGGCGTCACAGTGGGAGGCAACATACAGTAATATGGAGATAGAGACAGTCCAATTAGGGTGCGTTGAAGTGATGT
>NC_024323.1:2246303-2254555 GCF_000523025.1 Cynoglossus semilaevis | reverse complement strand
CCCCGGCCCCCCCACTCCCTCCCCTCTCTCCTCCCTGTCAACGCGCTCCCAACATCAGCGCCCAGCCTCCCTGTGCACCGTTGCGCCTGGCGCATGCACCGAATTCAAGTGCCGCGCTCATGTGGTGCCCACTTTTAAAGAGTTGCGCCCTCCGCACGGCTCAGACTTTCCTCTTAGAAGAATCACCGAAATGAAGAGCGGCGCCAACCCGGCACCATGCGCTCCAGGCTCCCGCGGACCGCCTGCTTAGTGCGACTCATTGCGCTCTCCATCCTCCTCACACACACCGCAGCTTATTTTGGGTCAGCCATTGTCGTGTTTTCTTCTTCTGTCCATCACATCTACTGCCAGATCTTGCGTTTGCTGTTTTAAATTAACACACGCAAACATTTACGCACGCGTTTTTTTTTTCGCACAAGCTGTTCAGAGTAGTATGGATGAATTTTTACTTCATCAGGATGAATATCAGGCATCTAACAGTCTTCATTAAAGATGCACGGAACCAAAACAAGACTTGTTTACTGATAAGATGAAGTCCTTTTTGGTCCGCGTGCGTCCTTTTCTTTCGGTAATGCGTGCGTAAACTGGATTAACGCGCAGGTTGATATGTTTATATTCTGTTCATAACATTTCTAAACATATATATTTTTAATTTCTATAAACTTCGACATCTGGCCCAGAATATTTGGCAGAGTGGATTTAGCCAACATGAGAGATATCTGAAATGAAAAGTTCTCTGTTGTTGTCTTCCTGCTTCTCCAAGGCTGACAGGTCGAGAACCCTTGGTGTTTTTACCGGGTCCTTTTTCCAATGAACCGTCGTCAGGGAAGGCGCACCTGAAGCAGTGTGAACAGATGACTCTGACCAGGCGGCAGAAGAGGCTCTGTCGCCGGGAGCCCGGTTTGGCGGAGACTCTGCGGGAGTCAGTGCGCCTCAGCCTGCTGGAGTGTCGCTATCAGTTCAGGAGTGAGCGCTGGAACTGCAGCCTGGATGGACGTGGAAGCCTCCTGAAGAGAGGTGAGGCTCACGGGTTATACATTCTTTACGTGTTTAAATGCCTCCTTTATGTGTGCTTATCTGCAGTGTTTTCAGACCTTAAGGGAGATTTAGTTTAAATGTCCACATTTATTATATATTTCATTTTCCGTCTCGTGTGTTTATAAAATCTATCAGGACGACAGAGTGATTGTTCCACATTATGGGAAAAATAATTACCAAAAGTTAATAATAATATATGAACAGTACAAGTAGTAGAAGGTAAAATATTTGTATATATTGACTAGTATGCGTTATTTTGTCAGTTAAATAGTTCAATGTCTGAAGGCAAGTTTGAAATGTAATTTCACCATTCAAAAATGACCGCTTTTTTGGCTTCTCTTTTGTCTGACTCTTGAAAAGATTTCCAACATCTACTCAAATACCACACTCTTAAAACAATCTATATATTCAGGTACTGACTCAAAACAAAGTGAAATTGTCCTGCGGGTCTACTGTGTAGTGAAAAAGTGCAAGCATTTTCAGTACAGGGTTTGTGTGTGTGTGTGTGTGATATCAGTGACCAGACACGAACAGGTCAGCATGGATGTAATGACGGAGTAGGAAGCCAAGAAATGTTAGTGTGGTGAGGAACGCTCAAGCGCTGTGGTTATTTTTATCTCGGGAAAGCGCCCATTCCCAGAGGAAAAGGGTGGTATGATTACCCACTTTCATCTGGGAAAATCCTTCCTAGTCAAAATAATAATTAATTGGATCAAAAATACACCCTGGTGACGGCACTGGCAGAAGAAAAATAACTCTGCAAAACCCAAAAGTAAAGGGTCACAAAATCATGACACATAAAAACCTGCTGACATTGTTTTTTCCAACAATGACAATGAAGTGGCACTGTGTGAAAAAAAAATCTGAAATGTTTCTATAAATATCAAGATAAGAAATGACAAGGGGGCATTTAGTGTGCTAGTAATGCATGTAACGACGTAGAGTAGTGGTAACTTAGCATCGTAGCAAAAGGTAGGCTGCAACTGGTAAACATTTAGAAAGTTATGTTAGTCAGTGAAAGTAATGTAGAAAGTAACCTTAAAATGCTAACAGTTAGCTTAAGGTACGCCAAGAATAAACAAATACAGCCAACGTTTAGTGAAATATAGCTAAAAGTTTAGCAAAAAGATGATAAAATTGTAGTAATTGCAATTACCCCAAAAATACCTAAGTTAAAATTATCTTACGGTAATGATTAAATGTAGCAAAACTAGTCAAATTGCATCACGTTGTCAAAGAAAAAGCTAAATATTATACTGAAATTAGGGATGTCAAAATGATCAAATAAATCCTGCTAATTAATTTCTAAAAATGATTACACTAAAGTTGTTGTTTTTCTTGACATTTTTCAATACTTCTTATTGGACTATTCTAAAAAGTTCCCCTTGTCTTGTGGTCTCTGTTTATATGTAAGCACAGAGATTCAAATTCTGCATTTGGCCAATATCTGCTTCTTATGCTGACGATGTATTTCTTTACAACTTTCACAGCAATTAAAGAGACGGCGTTCCTACTGGCAGTGTCCTCGGCCGCTCTGACACATGCTCTTGCTAAAGCATGCAGCTCAGGCCGCATGGAGAGGTGCACGTGTGACGATTCTCCCGGCATCCAGCACCGAGAAGCGTGGCAGTGGGGGATCTGTGGCGACAACCTAAAGTACAGCACCAAGTTTCTGAAGAAGTTCCTCGGCCAGAAGAGAGTCAGCAAGGACATGAGGGCTCAGGTCGACATCCATAACATCAATGTGGGAATTAAGGTTAGTTATTCTGAGAAATTGAAAAAAAAAAGTGGATGCAATGTATTCTCTTTCAACCAGAGGGCGTCGGTTAGGGGCCCAGTGTCCTAGAGCAGCGTTTCCCAAACTTTTTTTTTCGGGACCCATATTTAAAAGTCACAAACCTTCGTAACCCAAGTCCACAGACATTTTTCGTAAACTCCTGGGAAACATGATGCGAGACGACCCAAAACAAATCTCGTGACCCACCTGAGTGTCGCGACCCAGTCTTTGGGAAACAATGTCCTAGAGGATGGTACTTAAGCTGATCATCATACCCAGCTGAAGGGTATCACAAATTGCCAGGATGAGACGCAACAAAAACACTAGCAAAACAGACCTTTGTAGACTAGATCAGTCGACATTTGAGCGGATTGTGAAAAAGTACGCCCTCACTTTATTCACTCTCCCTTTTATGAGGAGTTGCCACCCAAGGTTTCAAAACCTGCACCTATGTACCTGAGCCACACTTAGCTCAATTAGCAGGTCTGCAATTGTGCACGACAATTATAGCTCTGACTCCTGCGCCATTAGAAAGTAAAGAATTGCAGTCTTCACCGGGATGATGTCTCCGAGTGCCAGCCAGACAAACCCACCACTCCCCTTTTTTGCTGCCGTCACTGGCCTTGGCGGATAATGCGGAGGCAGAGCGTGAGGCAGCCTAGCGGGGAGACAGGGCGGCTGTGGGATCGCTGGAGCCAGGTGTTCTCAGGCATGATAAAGCTTGTTGTACAGGGCCTGAAGAAAATTAAAGGTCTCAATGCGTAGAGAACGGTGGCCTCTTTTTTAATATACGAGCGAGCATTTTTTTCCTCTTACTGGATCACCGTGCACTTCATAAATCCAGCTAATGTTCATAACCACCACTGTGGAGATGCGAGACAGCAGGGGCCCCCTCAGGGTCCCTTCTCCCACAGCCCCTCCCGCAGAAGGACAACAGGAAGGAGCGAGGGCCAACTATCTTATCTCTGCCGAGTTGAATGTTTTTTTTCTTTGCTTGTCACCAATGTGACTCAGAAGACCCGCGTTAACAAAAACACAAATTGCCCACTACCCCCCGAGTTAATGGTGCTCTGCAGACCCCGAGGCGTCCATACCTGTAAAAGGAGGAACCGAGCAGAACTTTTCAACTTAGAAGTACCCTCTGGCTGTCCCGCGGTGACCTGTCTCTGGCCCCCACCTCGACAGAAGCCTGAGTGATGGCGCTCTCATCGCTGACCATCAAACCCAATGAACTATTAACCTGCATCATTGCAAAGGGATGCGTGTTTTTTTTTTTTTTTTTGGCACTTATAGAGCAGAAATTCTTATCAGTGTTTTCCATGAGCAGACACGTACTAAAACAAGGTGGAGAGATTCCACTGTCTGCCCTGTTTGTCACCTCCGCCTCAGGCTGTAGGAAAGAAAAATCAACAGACAGCTAGTTTCCACATATTAAGGAGGAGAAAAAAAATCACAAGAGCTGTCCGAGTGAGTAATGTGAGGTAAATGAAATACGGCGTCCTCAACAGCCCACCCCCCTTCAATCCATTATGTCAAAATTTTTGACTGAGGTTAGCTAAAGGGGGAAGACCACCGGGGCCTTAAGCCTCTACTCGCCCTGCAGGAAACTGTCTCACCCTGTCCAGATAGATGTCCAAAGATAAGAGGCCGGGTAATGAATCAAACCAAAGACCTGACATCTCTTTCCTTTTTTTTTTTTCTCAGGCGGTGAAGAGCGGCCTGAAAACCACCTGCAAGTGCCACGGCGTCTCGGGCTCCTGCGCCGTACGGACCTGCTGGAAGCAGCTGTCACCTTTTCACGACACTGGGCGGCTGCTGAAGTTTCGCTACGACACCGCGGTGAGAGTGCTAAGTGTCACTAACGCAGCCACGGGAGAGACCGAGCTCACGGGACCTCGCCGGCAGAGCCAGAGCCTGCGCAGTACGGACCTGGTCTTCATGGAAGACTCCCCCAGCTTCTGCAGGCCATCGCGCTACTCGGCGGGCACAGGCGGCCGCTCCTGTGCCAAGGACACCACCTGTCAGAGTCTGTGCTGTGGGCGGGGTTACAACACGGCCATGCATCTCACCACCATGTCCTGCCACTGCCAGGTACGCTGGTGCTGCCACGTGGAGTGTCAAACGTGTCAGAGGGAGGAGGAGGTCTACACCTGCAAGGCAGCGTGAGAAGAAGGAGACGGACTTGCAAACAACAAAAAACAAATCCAACAACACCAAACGACCACAGTCCTTCTACAGTATACCAGAGAAAGACGTTAAAGATCTGTATCTCAGAGTCGCGTGCATCAGAGACCACTTGTATAAAAATGGACCTAGTCAATGTGGCCGTCATGGTGAAGCCCTGGACGTACACCGTAACGGATGCTAGCTTTGGAAGTAGCTAATTAGGCGAATTTTCATTTGATCTGGTTGAAGTTTATGAAGAAAATGTTTACCAACAACACAACGAAGTGAGAATAAGACATATTTCTTTCACCAACACAACAAAGTGAGAATAAGACATATTTCTTTCACACTTCTAATAATACGGAGTCCGGCTGCGCCATTATGGCCAAAATGATAGTCACGATTCTTTTTACCAATATTAAAAATCGCAATTATTAATCATGATTATCAATCACGATTATTCATCATGTCAGGCAAAACATATTTTTATTGCACTTTCTATTTTAAACAAACAGTATGTGAACTTTCAGTTCAGTTTTGGGTCGCCCCCTGGTGGTTGAGAAAGTGCTTAATTCCATTTCCAACAGAGCCTGATTTTTAAATGTTAATATCACCAGCGGTCATCGTAATTTAAACGTGGCAGCCAAAATCATGATCGGGATTAAAAATTGAATAAAAAATTGTGCAACCCTAATATAGCATTAGCATATTAGCATTTGGTAATGACTTCAGCTACTGTGCCCAACTGCATCTAGGGCTTGCAAAAAAAATACAAGCTACATTCTAGCGGCCAATGTCAGAAAACACAATGGACGCTCCCATGTAAGTATCCCAGTGTGGCCAGCTGCAATGTCGCCGTGAGCAGCCATCTTCTTTTGGAAATCCTCTCAGTTTCTCCGTGTGACCAGTAGGGGTTAGGTTCTGAGGCGAAGAAAACGTGTAGCTGGGTTCAGCACTCCAGCTTCCTATATCAGGAGAACTGTCTACATCCATTTACTTCGTAGGCGGTGCATGATTTTTAAATTTTTGGAATATATTTTTGAATCGTGTTATAATATTGAATATGCAAAAAAACCCACTAATTCCATATCCAGTAGCTGAGGCTTCAAAACCACTTGTTCCTTCGCTCAATGGATGCACTGAACTCCCACTCTTTACTGAGACCGAGGGAACCAAGCTCTTAAACAAAGGTACTGGACTGGGCTGGATTGAACTGGTCTGAGCTGGACTGGACTGGACAGCAGTGCATTTGGACTTTTTGACGTGTTGTAATTAGTATTGCTCTCTGACTTGACTATTTATTCAGTCAGTGTTTCTGTCATGCTGCTGCTTCATACCTGACCTTGTTTATATATTCGACAGAAAAAAAAGGCACGTTTGATTAGATGTTCCCAGAGACGTCGGCACCCCTGCTGTTCAGAAACCGATACTGCACCAAGAGTAACAGCTGCTGACTTGCTGTTTCCATAACACGTCAGAAGGTTTCTTTCCAGCATAGCTGAAACGTTACATCTTGTGATTTCACATACTCCACATCGCCAGAGGCGGGAGTTGTGCGTTTCGTGCCTCTGCGCGTATTTTCATCGAGTTCCGATGCAGTTGCCAAACATTTCTACGCCACATTTTTGAGAACACTGTCAGAGGGAACATTCATTTTTATATACTGTACATGCCATCATATATACGATATCATCCCGCCTTTCTATCTACCGCACGTTCTCCTCCGTCACTTTAAGTCACTACAGTTTCAGAGCCACTGGGCCTAAATGACTTGTCTGTCGATCTGCTGTTTCATGTTCTGCTGCGGAGAATGTTATCGGAACTATCCGGAGTAAAAAGCACTTATTGTTGCTCTTGCTGGAGATAATCAAGGGTGCAGTTCATCACAGATGGCTTAGAGCAGGGGTGTCAAACCTTTGGTTCAGGGGCCAGACCGGACCAGTACAATCAGAACATAATTACCCCCTTTCTTTTCCTACAAGTATTTTTTTTTTAAATATTCATATTCAATGAAATATAATTTGAAAAAACATCACTAACATGAAGTGTTTGTGCCTGTTTTTTTCATTTTCAAAATTCATCACATGGGCCCAATTGAACTCCCCAAGCGGGCCAGTTTTGGCCCGAGCGCCGTATGTTTGACACCCCTGGTTTAGAGAGTTGCATTCAAACGTATGTATGAAATCCTGACAACCACTGGATTCTGTAAGGGCTGACTGGAAATGCGGCTACACGCATGATGTGGGTAATTGTGTTAAGAAACAAGCTGGGTTTCAGTTGCTCTTATGGAAATGTCTATGGAAATGTTTTACATGTGTGCTGGACAGAACTAAAAGCCCTCCACCCCGGGGTAAACACTTTATTTGTGAACATACCAGACATGTTCTGTAGTTTTTTTTTAAAAAAACTTCTATTTATGGAAAGGGATCCTTTTATGTTTATAGCTGACCGTCTGAGGCATTTAATCTTCAAGGTCTAATTTATCCACATCTTTGTTCTCGAAGACTTTGAACCTAATCATCAAAACCTTATTTTCCCTCCAAATACTGTAGCTAATCAGCAACATTCACGTTCGGGTGAAACATGCCTGGGAGAGCTAAGATTTTTTCTATTTTTATTGGCCATTTAATGTGTAAAGTTGGAGCGATCCTCAGACGTATATGAACATATGATGAGCACGTCACTCATGTCAGGGGCTGGAGAGCGGGTTCCACTGTGGAACGGGTGGTTTCTCTACCTCACCTCATCTTTTGGCAAATATCAGTCCGATTGATTGGCTACACGTGGGTGAGTTGTTCTGTTTGTAGATAAAAGTTCTTTCTCCGCTGTTGTTTTAAAGCTCATACAATTGTGTGCAAAGGATTTCAGCCACTCCCGGTTTTATGTCTTGCCCCAAAAATGTGATACATAATGAATCATTTTGGTTCAACAGAAACTTTTACCACTCTATTGTAATATTAAAACATATTTTTCAATACACCTTGAACATTTTTTCCCCCTGGGAACATTTAAAAATACAGATTTATTTTGGAATATTCTACTATTAATATATGTATATCTGCTTTTCCTGGGTAAAATATAAAACAAGGTGGCAAAATACCTTTGCACACAGCTGTATATTATATTTTTTGGATTATTTTTACATATATATTCAAATGTAAAAAAATATATATATATATTTCAGTGTATTTTTGTGTCTAATACTTCTGCATTTTGTTCCTATTTAAAGTAAATAAGATGAATAAATGGTTGTAAGTTTGTAAAAAAAAAA
>NC_024323.1:2245153-2246098 GCF_000523025.1 Cynoglossus semilaevis | reverse complement strand
CGCCCCCGCGCGAACGACGACGACGATGAGAGCAGTTCACGTGCAATTATGTGTGAATCAGAGGCGGCGGGGGCACAGAGGGCTATTGTACCGAGTGTTTACGTTCAGTTGTGTGTTCTGCTACTTTTGATGTTGCACTCTAATTACATTGATTACCCATTATTATTCCTTATTAGAGGCTCGGCCTGAAATCCATGCTGTAAATTCAAAGTTCGGTTCCTTTAGACGCGGCTGTAGCCCCAGAGAAGGCTGTGTATGATTTACAGCCCCGTAGGCCTCAGGGCTGTCTTTGGTTATAGGCGGAAAATAAAACATTTCATATCAATGACGTCAGGAACGGCTGAGTCAAATATCAGTGGTTTCAATAATAATATAAAAAAAAAAGATAAAAGAAACCAATAAAGCAGTGATTATCAACTGGCAGCCCGCGGGTTGAATCCGGCCCACTGAACCGTCCGATCTGGCCCACGACTGGATTCCAAAATTGCAAGGATCAAAGAGGAAATACAGTATGGTACCCACTATTAAAAGCTTAAAATGCCATCGGTTTTGTAATAAAATAAAAAAAATATATATAAAAAAAACATAAAAAAGTTATAGTTCACGACTCATGCAATAACTGCAAAACGATGTACACTATTTGAATAATTGAACCTTAAGATACATATAGTAACTTAGCTAATATGCTAATTATAGAAACTAGAGATAAACCAGGTGTGTCAAGCATAAGGCCCGCGGGCCAAAATTGGTCCAAATGGGGGGTTCAATCCGGCCCGCCTGATGAATTTTTAAATTAAAAAAAGTATCAAAAATTCACATTTATTTTTACCCTAATAAAAATTCAGAGCTCAGGAGAAAACATTACTATTGTCCTAATAGTTAGAGCGCAGAACTGCATTACCCACAACTGCTCAGGAAAACGTCAGTTTCACTGACTCTGACTGT
>NC_024323.1:2237444-2245005 GCF_000523025.1 Cynoglossus semilaevis | reverse complement strand
CCTACAATACTATAGGAAACATCATGATGTCTCGAACTCCCAAAACCTGCCATGGATTTCCCCTTCATTTTTGAGTAGAAAACCATAAAACCAATTCCAGTACCACCGTAGCTAACTTTGGCTAGCATGGTTAAAGGATCATCTTTTTGATTGCACACGATGTGGTAATACAGCAGTATTTGACGAGTGCGATGGGTGCTGAGGAACGTTACATTTTTAATTAAAAATACCTGCGGTCAGATCATCGAAGTTGATACGAAGGGATTTCAGCACAAAAATGTCCTAAAGTTCCTACATTCCCTAAAGGGAACTCCTGAGGGTTTAATAAAGTGCTAGCTATCTAAAACAACAAGACTCTGCAGGACCGGGACCGTGAAGGCACCATCTCTAAATTGTCATTGTGGTCTGCCGTTACTTTTCAATAAAACGTTTAAATAAAACATTAGGAGGAAGTACTCCCACTCACGATCATTTTACCAGGTACGTCTAGCTAGCGCTCGATTGGACGGTCTGATTTTTAGCAGGTCGTCAACTTGACATGAACGACATGTTTTATTTCATCACGTATACCTTCCTTTTGTTTCTCACATTTCTATAGGCAAACGGAACGTTCTGACTCCCCTGCACATCACTAAAAATTACAGCCGAGCGAAGACAGGAATTGACTGATCACAATAAGCTGACATTCGGGAGATACGTCATTTTCAGACAGACAGGAGCAACAACGTGTAATTATCATCACAGCTCTTGCAACGCACACATCCTTCGCGCTCTCCCCCGGCTCCTTTGCGTGCACGTGTAATTATCGTCGCAGCTCTTGCAACGCACACATCCTTCACGCTCTCCCCCGGCTCCTTTGCGTGCACCGCTCTCTGACGACTGAGGTCAAATGAGTTCTCGTGCTGGGAACTGCTGGTTCACTACATTAACCTGTCGTACGGACGAATATTTGACGACTGGAAGCTAAAACACAAAAGTGTTTTAGCTGGGTTTGAGATGTTGATGTTGCGGTCGAGGAGACGATGAGGAATAGTTGGCGGCCTGCAGGAGGTCTGCCCCCCTGCTGCTGTTGTTGTTTTAAAATAAAATTCTAAAGCCTTCATTTCCCTCACTGCCCCGAGTGGAGGGGGCCGTCAATGGGGGCTGTCGAGTCTCTGGCCGGATTCGCACGCACAAGCCCCGAGGGTGGCTGAGCACAGGGCGGGTTTGGACGGGAGCTGGGGAGGAATATGGCAGATCCTGTGTCTGTGTATGTATTTGAAACAGCTCTGACAGGAGACAGGTGAGGTATTTGCATATGTGAATGTGTGAACACACCTGTGGTCACTTCAGTGCTAGTGATACGTGAGTGTATGTGTTTGTTGTAAGGTTCACCTCTGCGGGTGGCAGCCACAGGCAGGAGCCTGCTCCATTGTGTTGCTCCTCTCTGTCATCCTAGGACAAATAAAAGGAAGGTTCCAACCTAAGGCCCGGGGGCCTATTGCAGCACCTAGGCAGCCATTGCATAACTCATTAACTAACCAGCTAACTTTGTAGCTATCCTAACACATCAGTTATGGCTAACTTCAAGCACATTTTCTATATAATTGTTTGTTGTAATTTTGCTAAGCTTGGTTTTACAGTAGCTTAGCCTTGCTAACATTTGATGTTTCTAGTGTCTCTTTTGCCATATCTTTGCTAGCTTTTAGCTTCTCTGGCGAAATCTTCGCTAATTAAGCTTTTCATGTATAGCTCATTGTTATTTTTGAACTTTTTTGGTCATCCATTACCATGTTTTTTGGATGATAGTGCAGATGAAGACAGATGTTACCTTTTTGAATGGGAAAAACACATTTTTCTTATGGGTCCTCAACAGCTTTATGGAAGCATTATGATTCCACCTTAAAAAAAGACCAAATTTAATGACAGAATTGATTACGGTATCAATTACTGCACTTATATTAATGTTATAAAAGCAATAATAATAGTAATTATTATTATTAGCTCTAAAATTAACACTACATTAATAATAATAATAATAATAATAATAATAATAATAATAATAATAATAATAATAATAATAATAATAATAATAATAATAATAATAATAATAATAATAATAATAATAATAATAATAATAATAATAATAATAATAATAATATCCTACATTCTATCCTACATTCTAACAAAGGCCGGTTCCTGACTCTGGACCCTCGTGAAAACATGTGTCCCCCCGATGAGGCTGATGCTGGTGGAAACACTATCTCCTGTGTCTGTGTTGGTCTGGTTCAGGTAAAGGTAACTATGCTGGGCACCAAGGTCTGACGGATGAAGATGAACTCACACAGGGGTTGGAGCGCCGCTGTTTTTGTTTTTATCATAAGTTTCATGATGATTTGTGCTGCTTAGTGAGCGAGATATGATTCCTAGCAACAAAACGTAACTTGGGTTTATACATCACTTATTTGTGTACGAACAGTAGACGTTAACTGAGGCGTGAAAAATGCTTCTTTGCTCAAGGACACAAAGCGCAGTCCTGTAATCAGAACCTCAGAGCCTGAGGTCAAATTTCCAAGACTTCCGCCTGCCTGATAGGCAACGGAGGTGCGATCTCCACACCGCAATTCTAACGCCAAAAACAAAACAAAAAAACAAATTAGACGATGACAAAAAATGTTCAGGGATGGATTTGGTGCGGAGAGAGAAAGGGAACTAGAAGTGAGGAAAGGGAAACAAATGAAGACAGAGATGAGGTAAATACAGCATGGGGTTAGGACTGTGGAATGTGAAATGACTAATGCATTTGCTCAACCCATAACAAGAACATGCAGCGCCTGAAGCTACGAAAACGGTGAGTGCATACCTCTCTGGGCGCCTGTAGCTCAGAGGCCGGAGTGGACGGAGATGTGTGGTCGAGCTGCTCGCTGTGGGTGATGAGACGCCTGGATGTAGAGATGGTGTGTACACGTGTGACGGTCAATTGAGCAGGCGCCGGGGGTGAAATGATGGATTTTCACCTGAAGACACAAGCTAAAAGTGAGGGGCAGAACAATTACGCCAAGGTAATAGTAGAGAAATGCGTTCAATTAAAGGATTAAAATAGTTTGCAGTTTAAACGGTTTTTTTTTTCTTCAATATTTTTTATGCTCACTTTAATCACCCCTGTGTGTCTGTACTTGTGGGATGTGAAGAAAAATGGGGAAAAAAGAGCTGACCCACAGATAAATACCATTTATGACCTGTTTTTTCAAGAGCTGACCCACAGATAAATACCATTTTAACAGTACAGGTGCCTAAAGGTGCGATAAAAACTAACCTCGGTAATTTGAGAATCAATTTTGACATTTATTTGACAGATAAAAGGAAGTTATGGAAAATGGGGAAAGTATGACTCGAAAGGTCATATATGAAACATTCGGAGTGTATTTTTTTTAAATTTAGCATGTTAGCTGCTAACAGCTCGGATGTACAGTAAACACGTCACCGTCCAAAAGTTGACCTTTTTAGAGAAAACAATGTCTACAGTTTCACAGCGATGAAGAAGTTTGTGAATTTTGACAATGACAAAAAAAAACATCTGTTAAACGTCTACGTTTTGTTAGCTTTGAGGCGGTTAGCATTAGAAACTGCTTGTCCTCTCTGATGGACACAGTCGCAGTACACATTGTACTACGATACATGTAGTACAATGTGCACTGCGACACAATGAGTACCACATTCTTTTTTTGCAAATTCATTCCTGTAAACTAAAAACAGTGTGTTATCCCTGAGCTAGCATCCAGCATGTTAGCGGTGATTTTATGGGATCCCAACTCATAGCAATAGCAGTATTTTAGCGCTGCAAAACATAGCATAGCACTATGCTAGCGCACTACTAACAAGCCCCTAAGGTTTGTTAGTAGTGCGCTAGCATTGCCCTAGTTTGTAGTGTTTCATTTTGAAGGTCAGTCGTCATCTAGGCTAGGCCAAGCTAACGCTGTTTACATCAGGAGTTTCTTCTGTGTTTTACTGTCAGATGTAAATCTAAAAAGGGTCCTGCGTTGGTTAGCGGACGCTTTCAGGGCATTCAGGGCAGCAGCAGAAAAAGACAGCGAAGGCGCTTCAACTGTAGGTAGCCATAACCCACACCACCCTCCTTCAGCAGATCCTGGTAAACCTCCCTCGTCTATCCTGTGAATCTGAATCCTGTGGGAAAGCTTTTTCCCACACTGCCCACAAAACACCTGCAGCACTGACATCAGCCTCCAATGGGACACGAAACGATAAGACTCCATGCACCTTCACTCACTGACTCCCTCTGCTATATGCTGAGTACTCGCCTAGACAGACACACACACACACACACACACACACACACACACACACACATTGACCTCCATTACAAGAGAAACAAAACATTCCCAGGTCAACAACATCCACGAAAGAAAAAAACAAAGATAAAGAGCAGTGCTACGTGTTCTCCAAACCAGCAACATTTCGGAAAAATACGTTTGGAATGTCTTCGGTTATTTTTCCTCGTATTATGTATGAGGAGTTACACACTGCACCGTGTGTTGCTTTGACTGCAGCCATTTATACTGTGTGTGGGTGTATATATATATATATATATATATATATATATATATGTGTGTGTATATATGTGTATATAAATATATATCAAACCAATAACCAAACCACATGGATTTCAAAATTTTTACCATTTTTGAGGTTGAAAAATCAGATCAAATTAAAATATAAAATATTTTATATATTTTATATATTTTGAAATATAAAAAATATGGATTTTTATTTTATTGTACTCCTATTGTTAGTCTTTCAAAGTGAAGTCAACTTTATTTTTATAGACCAAATTCACAAAACACATTTGTCTCACTGGACTTTACTAGTGTTAAAATTCCAATTACAAGTAAAAAGTGTCTCTTAATAAAGTTTAAACCCAAAGCCACAATTCTTCTCTTTTGTCTCTTCTGCTCCTCCAGTATTTTTCACACCCAAAAAAAAAAAAAATTAAAACACTGAGACATTGAAAGCTTATGACTTTTACTGACAGGCCTTCATTTGCTTTCATTCAGTGTCTCATCATGGCTTCAAAGACAAATGGATCATCCACCACTCAGGGGAAATGTGGGGCGGGGTGGAGATGGATGGGGGTGGGGGGTGAGAACATCAGTGTGTCTTTGAAAAAATGACTGGTATCCAAAAACTGTTGACCTGAGGCGATTTCTGCTCCTTATAATTGCCCTCTTCACTTAGACTGTCTAGGGCAATTACTGAAGAGTTATGATGTATTATATTGCCAGGAAAACATCATTAAATATGTTGTGTAAAAGTGATTCAATAACATATCATCTACCCGTGATGAACAAAACAACTTATCACGGCGAACACGCAGCGCCTGTTTCTCCCGCTGCGCAATAAATCTGCTGCCGCATTGTCTCACCAGGAGGCAGCGGCTCATCCGACGCTAGGTTGTCGTTGGGGTGAGGAATCCAAAGAGTGATACCAGGAAATCAGTGGTGATCAGCGCTAAAACTGCGAGGAAGTTCAGCTTCCTCTGTGATGTCATAAAATAATTTCAAATATCTGCCATTTTCTTTGATATGTTATTTACTAAAACGTCATTGGATTTAATGTAGACCACATTCACAAAACACATTTGTGTCAATGGACTTTACAGTTTGAAATAAGAATCAACATTAAACTTAAAATGTTCTCAAACATACGGTCCGTGGGCCAAAACCGGCCCGCTGTGGGGTTCAATCCGGCCCGTTTGATATTTTTGGAAATTTGGAAAGTGAAAAACACTTCATGTTTGTGATGTTTTGTCCAATTATATTTTATTGAATATGAATATTTTCTAATGTGATTGTACTTATTAACAGGAAAACAAAAGAAAAAAATCATGGACTTATTGTTATTTATAGGTAATTATGTTATGTTTGTAGTGGTCTGGGCCACTTGATATCTATACAGATCCACATACATGTATGTGTATATGTATATAGCTCCATATTAGCCACCTCTTTCAGAAGCTTCCCCCTACTGTCGCACTGAGATATTTCACATTCAGATATTTGTAAATATCGATTTTGGAAAAGACTGTTTTGGTTTTAAGGTGAGTCTCTTCAACTTTAAGTTCTAAAACCTAAATAAGATAAGTTACTGCTGTCGTAATTGATATAACTGGAAAGTTAGCATAGCATAGCAAAGTACTTCAGTTAAGCATATAACTTCATACACTTACTCTATATAAAAATATTTAGGCATAACTTTTCTATAAAGTAGTATTGTTACATTAAACTAGTCCTAACCGTCTGCGTTCTCCGGGTCAGTCGGAGGAACGTGATTGGACTCCACACCTGGGAGCCTAGATTCCAGTTTGTGCCCCTGGTGCTCAGGTGTGGAGGACAACCAGTAAGCTCATATCATCCTTTCCTGAGGGCTGAAAGATAAAGGACAGACGGCGAGAACCCCACGACCTCAGGAGGGAGAGAAGATGGTGCTGAGAAATGATTTGAAGGAGGCCTTACTCTTCGTGGGCTCTGCTTCTCTCCCCGTCTGAGCAACAGGTTCAAGCTGGGCGCAACCAACCGCTGCCCTGAGGATGTGTTATGACAACTGAAAATAGTGAACAGCGAGAGCAAGAAGTGGCTTGAACGAATCTCAAGGTTTCTGACAAATGGGGGCTGGTTAAAAAAAAAAGGACCTCTGTTGAGATGTTTCTAGCCTGAAGATACAACTATCATCTCAAGTACCATCAGGCAGCCAGGGGAAGACTGTCTGGACTGACTTGTGATGGCTGTTTGAGGTAAACAAACACAGCCGTGACGGGAAAACGGCGGCGTGCAACAGCCCAGCGCTCTGAGGTTAAAGGATGCTGAAACCTTGGCATCGCTAGCTGCAGGCCTCGTCAACTCAGCGCTCCTGCGTCAGGAAACAGAGCGAGTAGTGATGGAGGAACGGTGAGAGGTGATTGAGATGTGGTTTTGTGAAGGTGCCAGGCAGGTGGCGCCCCGGGATGATTCTCTTTCCATTATATCACCAGAGAGTTATTGTGAAAATTTCCCAGCATTTTTCTGGGAAACACTGTCGTGGCCCTTTCACACAGGCTGTCACGACAATCAGCGAATGACTTCACGAACCGCCTGTCTCCTTCCTACCACAGACAACATGACCACTCTCCATTGTGATCTATAAAAGGCTCCATATCATTGGGTTTGGCGTGTCTGACCTCAGGCTACAAGGAAGCCTCTGGATGGACAGACGGGAATATTCTGACACCTATCTGTGGAAACGTAGGATGGCCTAATTAGAATGAGTCAGGGGGAGCTGACAAAAGCTGCCCTCAGGACAAGTTTCTTTAGAGTCTTTCCTGTCACATGTCTACATGTCAACAGATTATACCATACGCTCTCAAGAGTTCGTTCCAGTCGGGAAATAATCTCTGTTATTACTCTTGTCAGCTATGAGGTTTAAAAGAATATCAAATATAATGGAAAACGTAGCCCCGGGTCAGGATTTAAATTAGTGAACTGCTGACTAGTCCATTGTGGACATGGTCGGATTAACCTTCTGTAGGGAA